>NC_136864.1:27312103-27779603 GCF_951799975.1 Gobius niger
ATTATCACCTCAGAAAATGTATGGAGTTGGACCAGGAGCACTAATCTGAAAGGAGGAATATACAGGTAAAGGAAATTGACAACATTACCCTTAACCAAGCTCTTTTTCTCCAGTTCGGCTTTACCCTAATCTAAAAGCCTCTGTAGCTTACCGCCTAAAGGCCAGAGTAACTTTTTATGTTGTGTTGTCGCCGCTTTTTTGTCACTTTTTGGTCGCTCTTTTGTTGCTTTTTCATCACTTTTTTGCTGTGTTTTTTCCACATGTTGACATTTTTTCCTCTCATTTTTGTTGCTTTTTCCATCAGTCTTTTGTTGTGTGTTTTTGTCGCTTTCGTATTGCGTCATTCTTGCTTTTCCGGCATGTTTTTGTCGCCACTCTTTTGCTTGTAGTTTTGGGTCAGGCCAAACAGGAGAAAATGTGCTCGGTTCATGTGGGGGTTAAGAGGTTATGAAGACCCACACCAGGAATACCTACAGCAGGGGTCACCAACGTGGTGCCTGCGGGCACCCAGGGGCCCTTTGGGGCATGTCCAGTAGCCCTTGGGACTTTTTCTAAAGTGTAAAACACTTCATTTTCTTGAATCTAATTCTTAAAATTACAGTTATTTCGGTTCTTGTGACTCGGTATGAGTTTAAAATAAAGCTATTTTAATATAATATGGGGTCAATATCCTATAAGTGAACAGTGTACGTTTAAGTCTTTAGGATTTGTTTTTAACTGGTAGCCCTCGAACAACTTAATGCTCTTAAAGTAGCCCTCAGCTGAAATAAGGTTGGTGACCCCTGACCTACAGTATATATCACAATTTGAGAAAACCCTTGACCAGAACATAGAGTTTTAGTCCTTCAGTGAAAGTATTATTTATCCCCGAGCATAATGTTCCACAGTTTTCACCCCTAGGCTTTCTGCGCATATTAAAAGTAGTTGAATTTATATCCTCACGGTGCGCAGTAGCTCCTGTTGGTGCGTGTCTTTTCCCTTTAAAGGGATATTTCAGGGTTTTTGACATAGGGCCTCATTTCCTAGTTCCCAGAGTGTTGCTGATTTCTGGAGATTTTTATTTTTTTTGTAATTCATGCAGTTCTTACATTTGAAGAGTTTCGTGGCACTAGGCTAGTGCAAGGCTAGTGCATTTCTATGGTATCAGCTAGCCTGCATTAAAAACAGTCTGACCCGCTCCACAGAGCACCTGAGGCAAAATAACGCCAGACTAACCATATAAATGTCTGTGTCGATAGAATAATTTTTGGAATATAACTGATCTGCATCACATGAATGATCGCACTTTGAGGGACTATTTTCTAGCAGATCACTCCGCCGCTGCGTAGCTTATACAACCACGAAGCTGATACTGCTCAAATATAAGGTATTTTAAATGCAAAATGGTTAAAATTACTCTATCGACACAAACATTTATATCGCTAGTCTGGCGTTATTTTTTTTTATTTTTATTGCAAAGTCAAATGACAATGTATCTTAATCAAAAAAGGCAATACAAATGACTGCTGTGCGTGAAAATCTAAGCAGCATCAAAAAATCAACAAAAAAAAATAAACATTTGTTACAAAAACATCAGGGCATTAGCTCATATATATAGATAATTTTTCACATAGTTTTAAGGCACTTTTACATTCTAGAATTTTAAGAGGCTTATACAAGGACATCAGTTCATTTTTAAAAGGAACAAAATTGGGATTTACATTCTAAATTTCTAAATCTCTGTAAATAAAATGTACTCAGTATTATCAAATTCTTATACATATATTCTATCTTTCATAAATACTCCAAATTTGACATTTGATAATCCAACATAGGTACATTGTTCTTTACCTTCAACCAATTGTATAACTCAACCCAAAATTTCTTCACATTGCTACATTCATAAAATAAATGTTCTTGAGATTCGATATCAATTTGACAAAATTTACATATGTTATCTTGAAATTGGTATCTAATTCTTAAAAGGGAGATATTCTGCAAAATCGACTTTTTCAAACTTACATCATGTTATTATGTCATTCCCTCATTAAAAACATGCCTGAAGTGTTGCCTTGGCACATTCACGTATTTTTGAGTAATCTGTAAAAACTCTGATGGCGGCCATTTTAGGGATAGGTTTGCCTGAGTCCTCCTAGGAACGCCCCCACCTCCTGGAGACGCCTCCGAGCTTTCGTCACCAGCCGAGTAACCAACCACTGCTCCTCAGCAGAACCCCCTCCCCACTGATGCCACAGACAGAGTGTGGAGGGGGCGTGTCGGAAAGGCTCAGAGGTTCTTAAAGAGACAGAGGCCTATTTCAAGACATTCACTACAGCCATTTTGAGAGAGACATTTTATACAAGGCAGTTATTCTAATTTACTGCATATACAGACCAACAGAAGGTTTGGTCATCATTGTAGTGTGATATAGACTGGTGCTATGTGACTGAAAAAAGCAGAATACCCCCTCTTTAAAAATTCTTTACACTTTTCTGGCGTTATAAGTGACTAGCTGATACCATAGAAATGTGCTAGCCTAGCGCCACGAAACTCTTCAAATATAAGAACTGCTTGAATTCCCAAAAAAATATCTCCAGGTACCAGCAACACTCTGGATAACTAGGAAATGAAGCCCTATGTCAAAAATCCTGAAATATCCCTTTAATCCAGTATGCATGTTCTCCCAAAGAAGGTTCGCACAAAGTCGGCGCAGCCATTGCAGATCATACGGATGATTTACGGATTGCCGTATACAAAAATTCCCAACATGCCAGAGCCATGAATGAACGCACAGACTGACGCAGCTCACAGTGCATGTCATTAAAACATGTCAGCAACATGGATCCAACAGTTGGCCCCTATTTGTGGAACACGTTGTGATATGTCTGGACAGAGTTAACCGAATTCAACCCTCGGCCGCGGCGAAGAAAGAGAGAGCAGGAAGTGAACCATCACAGCTGTCAGGCCTGGTTTACAACATTATGAATCAGTACTTTATTCCGCAGACGCGCGCTTTAGAACGACCACTTCCCGTTTGAAGTCGTCTCGACAAATCCTGACGTCCAAATATTTGTAGGAACAAGACCACCGGGCTCCTAAAGCGGCGCTTCCAGACTCAACAAAACAGTAATTACATCTCGCGATTAAGACAAAATAACGGGCAATTAAGCGAAGCGTGAGTGGGACGTGGAGAAAACAATTCAAAAAAAACAAAAGCAGGGCAGGAAAGCCGCACGCTAACCTTTTGTAACCCTCGTGTGATGTTGATTTCTGCTTTTCTCTCTCTGGTTGCCTGTTCAACATCTTCAGCCCATTAACTACTTTTGGCAGTAGTCGCTTCCAAGCTTAACAAGTTTCCCAAAGCTACGATCGGCCAATATTTACTCTCTAGCACATTCACACGAGTAAGGAGGGTGAAGGGTCTTGCCCAAGGATATATAACAGAGCCGGCATCAAACCGCAACCTTTATACTATGTTTTACGGCTCTGAGTTGACAGTCCACATTTTCAACACAACCAGGAGCATGTAACACGTGAGAGAAAACTGAAATATGAACTCCTGATCTCACACAAGAATCCCATGCATCTGGTCTAAAGTACAGGGTTAACAGGTTTCATACATAATACAGTATATCTGAATGCGAGCAGATTGTTGTTTTTGCTAGTATAGAGCAGAGTATTAATGCATAACGTGTATAAACAAACTATGATTAGTTTACCTCTCTCCCATCATATGAAAAACAACCAAACAACAATTTTGATTCTAGGAATTAGATCCATAAAAGACAGGAAGTTCTTGACTTAAAATATTGATTTGTGTCTAAAATGGAATCCCCTCCCTTTGTCCAGGAAAAGGCAGCACGTGTCTTTGTTCCCCTTTCGCACTTGTTGTCAATAACACACCAACTGGAAAGAAAACAACCATTTTCTTATTGGTTTACAGTCTCTGATCTGATCTCGATTCGCTTAAATCGCTTTTTTGCTTACACAGTTTATAAATCTAAAATGTGAAGATCTCTGCAATTAAAAAAATAAAATGTATCTATTATTCTTTATTTATACAAGTAGTCTCTTGACACGCAATGTCTCATTTGCAAAGTGAGGGACCTGTTTGAACAGTTTTACAAATATATATGGACAACAATAACGTAAAAATGTATTCAATTAAAACTATTACAACAACATTAACATAATAATACAAATAATCAATAACCAGAGCATTTACATGGTGGTACTCCTTAACATGGGATTTACACTGTTCAAGGGTCAGAAGACTGTCCGCACACAAAGTCCTCTGCGCCTCGTTCCTTCTGACCCCATTCTTAAAGTGCATATGATCGGTTTTCATGCTTTTGAAAATATAACTTATTTACATGGATTACATCTGTTGTAAGTAATAATTATAATTTTATTTCAATGAAGCAGCAAATTAATGAAGAAATGTTGAACAGAAATCTAATGGCAGGAGTGACATTGATAGAAGTAAAGTTCCACAGCAGTTTTGACTCATCTCCCATTGATATAACATGGTCGGCAACATTTAATTTTTTTGTTACCTCTATCTATGTCACCTCCTGTCAGTGTCCAATAAGGAAGTGAAACTATAAACATCACAAAAATGGCCAAACTATATAAAACTGGGCAAAATATTTAGCAACATCTTAAATAGAATTGTGTTAAACAAATTGTCTAATGTGTCATATGTCACTCAAGAGTCAAAATGTCCTGAAACCTCAACTGGTAAGCATTTGACATGACATACATTAAATTCAACAAATAATCAGGCAGGACACCAGGAAGAGTAAATAAACAGCAGCCAAAGCTGCCCCCTTCTTGCTTCTTCAGATTGCCATCACACTTCTGCATATAGATCACAGTGGTGGGTCCTATAACATCTCCTGTGATTAATCTAATTGCCGAATGGAAAACTGTATTCAAAGGCTTTAGCACAGATGCAGTGGAACGCATTTATATGAAATCAACATAATCCAAACCAGAAAGCTGTGTGGCCTGAATTAACTGTTGCCTTTTATGAAGTGGGATACAATTCTTGTTTCTACAGAAAAAAATGACAGTTTGTGACAATCATGGAACCGTTTAGAGCAGAAATTGATATAATTGGTGACGAAACCCAATGTTTTCTGGAGAACAACATGCTGGGACACACTAGTGTGTGTGTGTCTGTTAAATGTTTTGTGGGCATGTTGCAGCTAAATTATCATTTGAAATGCCGGTGTTGTAGTATTATGGTGTGAATGAAATCCACCAGATCCACTTTGCATGTAGTACTCGTTTTGCACTAAGTTCATTGAAATTTGCAATATTTTGTGGTGCTCTAATGACAAGGATCTTTACATGAAGTCGGTAAGGACAGTTTGGCCATGACATGTCACATACATTCCCAATACAAACTGTGACCCTTGAAGCAAAGATCATTTAATTTGTGAGAATTGCAGAATTTGGGTCAATCCAACAAATCTCTACCCTAGCATTAGCAGGAGAAAAAAAACTTAAACTTGTAACTTGTGCGTTTGATAGTAATGTGTTCAGAATGAGTAGAGTCATGTGGATTTGGTTCACACACACCTCTAATCCTAGACACCATTGTATCGGGGTATGTCCCTGTTATGACCTCTCTAATGGGGCAGTATGTAGACGCATTCCAATGATAAATAATGACAACAATGACTTTGCTGTTCCCTATCTGCGCCTTACACATCCAGGCGCCACATCCCTCGGCTCACGTCCCAGGTTGAGACATTTGTCAAAGTCCCACGAAGGCAGGAACAAGATCTATAACCCTGGCGCTATTTAAATGTGTGATAAATGAAGAAAGTTAAAGGGACTATACAGAGTTTAAAAATGTTAAAATTAAGTATTTTCCTCCCCCTATATGTTCCGACAATGTCCTAAGACATATTTCCCAGACATATTTATCACAACTGCCTCTAAAATCCTGCGCTGTCACTCAAAAAGGTGTTAATTCGGGTCCGAAGTGCCGTCATGCACGAGCTTAATATAGAAGCTGCAGTTACGTGTAAGACCTGAGGTGGCAGTAGTGAATATAAAATGGCCAACATGCATCCAGCCCCTTTAAGTATAGTAGCCCGTCACTAGAAGTCAAATCTTCTAGTTATCTGTCTTGTGACGTAATTGCTGTATAGAGTATAACTTGCCAAGTGCACTTTGCTCTTTCGCCTGCCCTTTGTCCCTGTGGGGCTTTGATGTTCGCCCATGTGTAGTTGGCAGGTGTGTAACAAAAGATATTGTAAAGAGTAAATGGTAGAAATAGAATTAGACCTAGGAGATTAGATTGTTAGATTAGGTGTGCCCAGTAGGAGCACAACTATCCTGGTATCTGAATGGCCATCCCACTAAGTGAGGAAATTGGGTGTTAATTTAAAGTTCAATTCAATTTTGTTTGTAATAATCACCATACTATAAGAATACTGGGATATGGCCATAAATTAGAAGAACCCTATGGATTCAGGTTTACAAGATTGATGGAAATGAAGTGTTCGATTCTACATTCAAATTCCTTTGACAAATACCCTTCATAACAAGGAGTTTAAAACAACACGGTTATCAACACATTACACAAAAATATGCAAGATTTTACACAAAATTACAGACAGTTTTACTGATATAAACCAGTGTTTCCCAACCAGGGGTACATCGGGGACCTACTTCAGTTTTATATTTAGAAAAAGTGTGAAACTGAGTATAATTTTAATATAATACATTCAAAGAAGAGTTATTTTTAATGGTCAAACATTTGACTTTGACAGTTTTTTTTTCTGTTTTTAAACTTACCCCCTCTTCTAAATATGGAATAATCTAAGTTTAGTTGATCACTTTGTAAACATTCTGGCAGGATCTTTGAGATAGGGGGTACTTGGAGAATAAGTGAACGACTCAAGGGGTACAGCAGAGAAAATAGTTGGGAACCACTGATGTAAACAACAACTACTTCCTGTTAGTTCATGATTGATAATATACTTTGTAAATTATATGGTAAGTTGTTTTTGTTACAATACAAACAGACAATAGTTATCGTAGCATACAGTATATACCCTGTTTGGGTTTTCAGTGAATTGTAGAGCCTGTAGAGTTGCCTGCCGTTCCAAATCAGAAAAAATATGACACTGTTCTGGTACTAACCTATTCGCAAACGTTTCTTTGTTGCAGGGATGTTCACCCTGACAGAGGTCGCCTCGCTGAACGACATCCAGCCCACATACCGCATCCTGAAGCCATGGTGGGACGTGTTTATGGACTACCTGGGGCTGGTCATGCTCATGCTGGCCATCTTCGCCATGACCATGCAGATCACCAAGGACCAGGTGGCCTGTCTGCCTTACCTGGAGGACCCCGAGAGCTCACCTCAGAGCGGCCCACACGCAGCCACTACCCCCCAGGCAACGTCTCCGGCCACCGCTGCCCCCCTCGCCTCCACTATTTCGATGGCAACTAAAGACTTGCCTGATTCGGCTGTTCACGAAATCCACACCACCAATGTCCAGCCTCAACCGACGGGCAGGAAAACAAACCTAGACTATCAGCAGTATATTTTTATCAACCAAATTTGTTACCACGTTGCCTTGCCATGGTATTCCAAGTACTTTCCGTATCTAACTCTCATCCATACAATCGTCCTCATGGTAAGCAGCAACTTCTGGTTCAAGTATCCCAAAACCAGCTCAAAGATCGAACATTTTGTCTCCATCCTGGGACGTTGCTTCGAATCTCCGTGGACGACCAAAGCGCTGTCCGAGACTGCTTGCGAGGACTCGGAAGAGAACAAGCAGAGGCTCACCAGCGCCACGTCTGGTCCGAAGCAGGTGTCGCAAGAGGAGAAGGAGGACGGCGCCAACCCGAACCCCTCCACGCCAATGCTCGGGGTGAAAGTTTCCGCCGACAAACCCATCACGGAGGTTCCTAGCACGATGACAATCCTCGACAAAAAAGACGGCGAGCAAGCCAAGGCGCTGTTCGAGAAAGTGCGGAAATTCAGAGCCCACGTGGAGGACAGTGACTTTATTTACAAGCTTTACGTCGCTCAGACCATCGTCAAAACAGCCAAGTTCATTTTGATATTGTCCTATACGTCGACTTTTTTGGTTAAAATCAACTTTAAGCATGAATGTAAACCAGATATCCAGCACCTGACTGGCTACGGACGATTTTTCTGCACTCACAACATGGCTTTCATGCTAAATAAGCTGCTAATTAGCTACATGGCTTTAATATTGATCTACGGGATGACCTGCTTGTATTCTCTCTTTTGGGTGTTCCGCAGACCTTTGAAAGAGTACTCATTTGAGAAAGTCCGCGAGGAGAGCAGCTTCAGTGACATTCCAGACGTCAAGAACGACTTTGCATTCCTGTTACACATGGTCGACCAATACGACCAGCTTTACTCGAAACGATTTGGCGTTTTCCTATCTGAAGTTAGCGAGAACAAACTGAGAGAGATCAGCTTAAATCACGAATGGACTTTTGAGAAATTGAGACAGCTTGTGACCCGGAACGCGCAAGACCAACAAGAACTGCATCTTTTCATGCTTTCTGGACTCCCGAATGCCGTTTTCGACCTCACCGACCTAGAGATACTCAAACTGGAGCTCATACCCGATGCTAGATTCACCGCAAAGGTTTCTCAAATGACGAGCCTACTGGAGCTGCACCTCTGCCACTGCCCCGCCAAAGTGGAACAGACAGGCTTTGCGTTCCTTCGAGACCACTTGAGGTGCCTTCACGTCAAGTTCACAGACGTCGCCGAAATCCCAGCCTGGGTGTACTTACTAAGAAGCCTGCGAGAGCTAAATCTCGTCGGCAACCTGAACTCGGAAAACAACAAAATGATCGGACTGGAGTCTATGCGAGACTTGAGGCACTTAAAGACTTTGTGTTTGAAAAGCAACCTCACAAAAATGCCGACAAACATCACCGACCTTTCGCCACATTTGATAAAACTGGTAGTTCACAACGACGGCACAAAATTAATGGTTTTGAATAGCCTTAAGAAAATGACAAGTCTTATCGAACTGGAGCTTCACAATTGTGAACTCGAAAGGATACCTCACGCCATTTTTAGCTTGAGCAACTTGCAAGACCTCGATCTGAAGTCCAACAACATCCGGACCATAGAGGAGATCATCAGCTTCCAGCATCTGAAGAGACTGGCTTGTTTGAAACTTTGGCACAACAAAATCAGCAGTATTCCCTCATCAATAGGACAAGTCAAGTCTTTGGAAGCCCTCCATCTGAACCACAACAAGCTCGAGTCCTTACCCCCAGCGCTGTTCACTCTACCTAAGCTTCGCCACTTAGACCTGGGCCAAAACTCCATCACGGTACTGCCCCCTGACATCGGACTGCTTCACAGCCTCCAATACCTGGCAATCAACGGCAATAAGCTGGAAGTCCTACCCAAGCAGCTGTTCCGATGCACTAAGCTAAAGGTGCTATGCGTAGCACACAACGCGCTCACCACTCTACCGGAAACCATGGGTCAGCTGGTCCAGCTGACTCAGCTGGAGCTTCGCGGGAAC
The DNA here is from genome assembly GCF_951799975.1 of Gobius niger. Classification (NCBI taxonomy): domain Eukaryota; kingdom Metazoa; phylum Chordata; class Actinopteri; order Gobiiformes; family Gobiidae; genus Gobius; species Gobius niger. The sequence continues at coordinate 27,321,637 of NC_136864.1, forward strand.
TGTCTGGACAGGCTTCCGGCAACGCTCGCGAACTGCCGGCTGCTGAAGAAGAGCGGGCTGGTGGTGGAGGACCATCTCTTCGACACACTGCCACAGGAGGCGAAAGAGAGCATAAGCAGGGAGACCAATGTGTCCTTCACCAGTGGCTTGTAGTACAAAGAGGGTCACACCTTTGGCGGGCAGCTGTAACATGAGGAAACTAGGCATGAAGGACTTCTTACAGTGTTTGCTAATGGGGTTGTGGGTCTATGAGGACGGCATTAGTCTGGTCTGATATGGGTGTGCTGGTGCCCTCATGTTGGTTGTTTTTAGATTCTAGTGTGATGTGATGTCAGATATGTCACACGAGCTACTATTAATCTTTTCCTTCCTTAATTATGTTTTTTTTCCCCATAAAGAATATCTCAAAATAAAAACCTCAGATGTTGAGATGAATCATTTAAAGTGCAAATGACAGGTTTCAGTATTTTTGTAATACTACTTAGTGTGATAAGATTATGCTAACCTTAGTTTTACATGAGTGAAGTCTTTTGCAGATTTTATTTAAAGGGGGGGCGTTATGATATTGTTCTCACAACATACTGTACCTGGAGTTGTGTTTCGAGCCACATGCTCATCTTTAGGTCCAGGAAATGCTTTCTTCACCCCTCTTGCTAAGCGTAATCCTATCCTTATCTTTTTTTGTCTTCTTTTAAGCAACTGTGCAGTAAAGGGGAGGGGTGTGGGAGAGGCATATGGGGAGATCGCTGGATAACCAGGCAGTGAAACTACTGGATATTTTGTTTCATCTGTTTTGGATCAATATTGCATTTTCTAACCAACAACGTGTAAGATAGTGATAAAGATTTGTTTGAGATCATTACTAAATACTTGCAAAAAGCATAATATCCCTCTTTTAAAATAAATAAGTACTGTGTAGTTGCACAGTGACAACCATATCCAAAGAACAAAGTAAAAATAAACATCACAAAAATTTCAAATCAGGGATATGTTTTTTCTTTTTTTTTCCATTACACAATTGAATTGTGTTAACTATGCTCTGGTCAATGGCTAGTCTAATCTGTCATATGCACTTTAAGTCCATCACAACATGTATTTTTTTGACCATGCCACCAAATGCCACCCACCGATACCTCACTCCTCCCTTGCCAGCTGGACAAACCCTCATCTCGGAATCAAGCGGAGTGGATTGACACTCCCTCAGTCTTAACATCTTCTTATTCTTCTTGGTAGACGGGCCTGTATGTACAATAAATCCATCCCGTGAAATGTAACTTTGACAATATACTTGTGTTTTCATTCATGTGGTCCGACCAACAATGTAAATCTATTCTTTCACTTTAACAAATATAGTGTTTTACTGTTTTCTTGTATCTATATAATTTAAGAACTTTGATTACTAGCTTTGCCAGCACACTAATAGTTGCTTTGCATCTTTGTTTTTAAATGTACACAGTATTTAATAATAGAAAACTAGCTTTGCACTGTGTTTTAGACCAAAACTGTTTGCTCCAATGTCATTGTTTATAGGTACTCAGGTATTCAATGCACACCATGGGAACAATCTTTTGCCTTAACTGCTGCTATCTTTGCTTTGATGAGAGAAGGACTACAACAAAAATGCCATACTCGTTGATACAAAACCGAATTTTCATACGACACTACGGACGAGAATCCAATGCCACCCAATGCCACTTTGTTTTGTATCGACCTCAGGTGGAGATTAAGCACCATTTTTCTTGAATTCAGAGACATGAGTTTGTAACAATAATGATCCACAGTAGACGCACAGAGTGAATGTCGTGACGAGGCCTGTCCAAACACTGGCATTAGCAACAAAAGGGAAACCTCTTTAGCAATGTTTTAATCCTGTTTGAATGTGTGATAGGACTAGCACTGAGTAGGACTGATTTTCTTACTTTAGAATTATGTAAAAAAAAAAGTTAAATAATAAATAACAAAAAAATAAATAAACTGTCTCTCAATAATAATTCTGGTATTTTCTTTCCTTAACAAGCACAGATAATCTTGGAAAAGTGAACATTTATAGCTCTTAAAGTTTAGATTGATAAACCATGCATGTGGAGTTTACAGAAAGTTTATAGAAACTCATCTCCCACATGGGCACAAAGTTCATTTTTTATGGCTGGAACAAGAACAGAGAAATGTCTCACTATTAATCATGCACTGGATGACTCCCTGGCTGAGTGCAATCAAAGCAGATTACATCTGTCAGCGAGCCATATATAGACCATGCCTATGTTTTCATGAAAACATGTTTGTGCTTTGATTAAGAAAGCCTCAGTGAACAGTGTTTGACTTATTAATGTAATAATCTAATTATTTTCCCGCCTAAATGATGTTTCTGTTGCAATAAAGATGGGTTGCTTACCTTCAACATGTCAGGATCTTATACTTTCCAATAGATTACTTGTAACTTTTTCAGGGAATCTGAATTATAAACAAAAAGTTACAACATGAAATGTGAAAACTACGGAAATCATAGTGATATCACAAAACAAATGTATTTTGCAATACTAGATTAGAAGCTACAGACTAATCTAAACATAACCAAGTAAGTGGTCTTCAAATCACTGGTGCAACTTAGGCTTCTTCAGGCGGTACTCAGTGTTATCTGCATTTTCTCAATAGATTATTTCATTTATGATGTAGTTGTGTTAGATGTAGGTGTTTTTTCCTGGCTTAGACCAGGCTGGTTCTTTAGGGATAGATGCATCTTTTCTATTTTAATAATGAGCATCTCTATGCATCGCCTTGAAACTCAACTGCCACTAGAGAGACGGCTCTGGTTTAGACATGGATTTGTCCCAGTTTAGTAGGGCTGGGACGATCCACTTTTGTCACGATCCGGACGTATCATGATACTCAGGGGCCGATCCGATACGTATTGCAATACAGTAAGTACTTATGATAAGTAATATGTCATATGTTTACCCTAAAATGTGTAGGAAAATGTTGAAAAGTTATAAACCAAATGCCATTTGACATTTATTGAAGTGTTTAGATTGAAAAGTGCATTAACACAAAATGTAACAAACTGCTGTGCAACTATTACGGGAAAATAAAGCAGTGCATGAAAAATACCTCCAAACATTGATAAATATTGATAGTATGGCAATACTTGATAAAGTATCGATACTTGGCATTGCGGCACAAAGTATTGCGATCCGATTCAATATTGTGTCAATTTTAGGTCTATTTTATACCCTTTTTGAACCCAGTCCTAAAGGTGATATCGATGTAGGCCTATTGGTTCTTGGATGGTCAAATGTTTTGACCACATGTAGTAGCATTTATTAGAAAGCCAGTTGAGGAGGATAAAGCTCATTAGACCACCATATACGCCACCCTAATGTAAAAGGTTAAAATAGTAAGAGATGTAGGAACAGTCACCTGTGGACAGTACAACTGTGTAGTATTTACTAATAGTGTCAAATACTGCGAAATGCCGCCATCTACTGGCCACACTGATGCAGCGCTAACTCGCTAACAGTGGAGGAACAGTTTTCATGAATCCGATGCTGACTTTTTGCATGTCTGTATAATGTACCGACCAAACAACCCTCGCTTTAACGTCCCGCCCGTGGCGAACAGAGGACAGCTTTATCATGGCCCCAAACCGAGCCAGAGGTAAATCTTTAAAACGAGACAGAGTAGCATAAGCTAGTGCAGTAGCAAAACATTAGCCTGTTACTGAACACTGAGTGCCAATAAAACACTTTACGCGACACATTTTAAGTCTGACATCATATTGCACGTTGAGATAAGATATAAAGATTATATATAAGTACATTGCTTTGTAAATTAAATAAGACAAAGCTACAAATTAAGCTAACAGCAAAAGAGGCTAAGCTATGTTGAGATGTGTTAGCCCTTTCATTCACCTAAAGTGAGCGACACATAAAAAGCAACATAATTAACTGTTATAGTAGTTAACATTAACTGTTTTACAAATATTATATTCAATAAATAATATTTCATTGTAATTGATGAATTTATTCAGCTAATTTCACATTTAAAATGAAATATCTATAATAGCAAATTCCACCTCATTATTTTATAATTTCTGTATTTTGTCAACAGGACACCAACCAGTTTCCGAAAAGATGCGCTAAATGTTCAGTCCAAGGATGCAGGAAAACCAGGTCACTCTCAGGCTCCTAATAAACCACCAGCAGCTCTTAGGCCATGTGAGTCATTTATTTAATCAGGGAGAGTATAAATATCATACAAACACAATGTAATTACAGATGTTAATGTTTGACTTACAGTTGGTCCAGAGATCAACAAATGGAAATCATCATTCGCTGAAATTGAAGAAAATGAGAGGGACACGACAACTGGAGGTGATGTATGCAGTTCTCCCGACAGAAAGAGGTCAGCGCATGATACACATACTTTACTTTCAATTACTTGCATTTTCTCAACTCTTTGTAATTTCTTGTTTAACTTTTAGCAGCTGCACAAACCCTGACTTCTTGAATTTGAGTAGTGGCTGTAGCTGAAAAAGAAGCAACACATTTCAAACTCTTTCATCAGGATCTTGTTCTTTTCATTTGTATATGTTTCTTTTTTGAAAATCATCCAAACTACTTTTAGTTTATTCAGCAAAAATACATTGACAACAACAACGACAAAATATATCAATAGAGCTTTTGTAAATGGATTGTTTTGATTATAACGGCAGATTTATATTAACTATTGTGTCATTCAAATCAATATATGTACACATTTCTTTGATATTTCTTAAAATACTTCAGTTTGTCTGTTTGATCAAGTGTCTCAGGGTTGCCAGTACATACATATTGACAATATTAGAGAGATTGAAGCCTCGCCTTACAGCAAAAAGGTCTGGGTTTGTGAAATGTCAGTGTTACTTTCCTGGTTATGTAAAGGTAAAAAAAAAAAACAGCCGGTTTGGAACTGTTCAATCAACTAAACTAACTTTTTTTGGTTTATTTCTCTAGGTTCCACTTGTATGACCCCTATGAACTGATCAAGTCAGACTCGGAGGATAACCCCTCCCCAGAGCAGCCTCCTGACAGCTCGAAGTCACGCGGTCGCTGGGATATCGACACAAGCCAGAAGCAACAGCTTAGTCCTGAACCTCCACTGTTCCCCGTTCAGCAAACGGACTCTGCAGAAACAGGCAGCTTCAGCTCTGCAGGTGGAGCCACAGACCACAAGGACACAGACTACAGGCCGGAGGTCACTCCACTGAGAGAACAACTTAACTTTTGTTTAATTTGTTTGTTTTGTAACCTATTTTTATGTATTTGTTAAGGTTCCCATGACAGTTCGGTTATCACCACCTCCAACACTTTGCAATTTCAAACAGCCGCCGGGGTATTCAGGTGACAACACAATTATTTGTAAAGCATTAGAAAACACCGTATTCATCATTTTACATTTACTCATCATTCAGAACAAAAATAGTAATTAGTGTTTTATTTGTCATTGTAGAACCGTACAACGAAACGAAATTGTGTTCAGGTCCTGAGCCGCTGCGACTGAGCCGCGCCGCCACTGTGGGTCAGCCTGACCAGCATGTTCTTAGAGGTACGGGAAACTGTAGCGTGGTGTCCTGCACTGGTCAGCTCCATCTTCTCCTTCCACACACAAAAGCATCCAGTAAAACAATGTGGAACATAGAAACTACAAATGCAGTTCGCAGAAAAAGGCAACAAAAAAACACGGCACAGTAACAAGAGAGAGAGAGAGAGAGAGAGAGACTGCTGCTTGTTATGTCCTTTTCATAACCTTAAAGTGCATATGACAGGTTAGCACTGGCACTTCACAGCTAGAAGGTCCTGGGTTCGATTCCCACCTGGAGGGGGCCTTTCCGTGTGGAGTTTGCATGTTCTCCCCGTGTACATGGGTTTCCCCCTAACGCTAAAACATGCACAATAGGTGCCTCTCTGGGGCCAGGACTCCCCTGAAAAAGAGATTCTTAAGCTCAGTGGTACTTTCTATTCAATCTATCTAGATTTTCTTCCTTTGAAGTTTATTTACGAATTGATGACAAATACTTAGGAATTGTGTATTTACCATTGTTTTGCAAATGTGTTATAAATTCTTAAAAGTGAGCAGTTTTCATAAAGTGATTTGGACAAAATACCAAATTGTCCAAGATAAGATAAGATAAGATGATACTTTATTGATCTCACAGATGGAGAAATTGCATTTGATGAGAGAGCATCCGGCAGCAGCACCCATTCAGTGGCACCACTCTTTTTCTTTTTTTTTTTCTTTGGTGAAAGATCGTTGTGTCGCGTCCGCCATCTTCACTGTTTTGGTCACAGGAGGAGCACTGGTTGATGGGAAAGCCGTAGACGACGACCACGGCGGTGGAGCTCTTGTTCTTGGCCACACAGGTGTAGTTGGCCGTGTGGGACAGACGCGCCTGCTTGATGATCAGGTTGTGGTCCACGGTGATGTAGAAGTTCCTGTCCTCGGCCGGGTCGATGATCTCGTTGTCCTTCAGCCACTCCACCCGCATGACCTTGGAGGATGGAGAAACTGCAGCTGCCCTCTGTCTCCTCTGATCATCTGAAACGGTGCACCGCCTCCTGGGCTTGTCCCGTCAAGATTAAAGTCATGTTACAGTAGATTTTTCGTTACAGGACCAGATCAGTTGCCACCTCCCCGACCGGAGGTTATAGCGGACCCGGGCAGAAACGGAGTAGTACCTCACACGTAAGTGGCAAACTGCTAAATGAAACATGTTGCTATCGTCCAAGTTTCCGAGACCAGATATAAACCTATAAACCCAAAAGAGAGTAGCCCTTTATCTGGACCCGATGTAGGCTTCGGCTTCAGTTACTGTAATTTGTTTAGTGGCTAGCAAAGACACTCTTATGTTACATATCTTTGTTCTGACTGTATTGTACAGTAAATGGTGCTACATAGAGGAGATTTTTAATTTAATCTTAGCCCATGTTTTCACTGGCAGGGAGCTAGTAAGCTGCGACCTGTGTGAAGTGGAGCTTTCCAACGGGCAGGAGCTGGAGGAGCACCTGGACAGCAAGACCCACTGGGACACGCTGGAGTACATTCAGAGGCACAACAACTACGACGACATGGCCATAGCCTTCCTGCAGGTAGCACGGCAACCCAATCGTCTTAAATAAAGCCATTTTCAGTCATGTGACACAATTATGGCGCATTATCTGAAGTGTGTGCTCATTCCAGGATGTGATGATGTACAAAACCCGAAAGAGTAGCCGTGCAATTGAAGACACTGCGCTTCAAGGTGCGCCTATATCACCACTGCTGCATGGATGTTGTATTATTGTGGATGTATGACAAACTTTGGGGATCGTAGAAATGGCCTCAAGTCCGATGACGTCTTCTTTTTAAAACGACTCAATGGGTTTTCGTCGGTGTGCCAGCTTTGCAGGAGTATGACCACATGACCAAGGTGGAGATGTTCCACTGCGCCGCCTGTAATGCCTTTGTCCCCACGTCTGCCGAGGCCGTCCAGAATCACATCACCTCACAGGGACACATGACCAACACAAAGGTAACGAGGAACCAGCAGCCCGACAATTAATCTGATTGTTTCAGTTTTTTTCCCCACAATAACCACGATTTCTCTTTTTTGGCAGGAGTTTGAAGCCAGGCAGAGACGCTCGTGCTTAGATAAAGCTAACACTATGATGAAGGAGCTTGTGCCACAGTTTATGTCCTTTGCAAAGGTATTCCTAACAGCAGAAAGCTCAAAATACATGCAGGTTTTAAATTGAAAACAAAGGATAGAGACATGATGCGTTATAGCCTATTCCAACTAGACATTTAAGGCTCTGTACCTGATATTCATCTGTATAGGGCCTTACACTTTTTATACAATTCATTTGACGTCAATGCAAAAGTGCACCAGAGGAACAGGAACCTTCATGTTTGATATAGTGTTGTTAATCCATAATTAATATCAAGGGTAATACGTTTTTAAATAGAATCGCTTCCAAAACGGACTGGACCTGGGTTTAGGTCATAGTTAAAAACCCAGTCTTGTGATTTGTTTATTTTGCAGAAAGATGATTGAAATTATCACTGTCTCATTCGTTTAGCACTGTGGAAATGTAATGTGTATCCCGTGACGACAGTCTAGCAAAATATGACTTTTGACGGCAACTATTAACTCATAACTTGATATTAAAATGCTAAATGTGTTTTTCTTTCTTACAGGGTGTGAGCCCATTCGAATGACTGGACACGCATTATCATGACACTGCTTTCCCTTTGTTAAATTAAAAGTAAAATCCATTATGTAATATATGTACATCATTTTTTTATAAAAGATTTTCTGAATGTACAGTTTTTTTGAATACCACTAACCTTTTTCTTCTATTTTTTCAACTCAAGCCCAAGTAGCAAGTCAATGCTCTGCTTCACATCAGAGGTCTAAACTACAGGGTTAACACGTTAAGACACAAAATGTAATGGAGACACAAGGTCATGTGTTGGATGCCATTGTACTGCCTAAATAACAGCAACCATTTAAAATGCAATTTTGATACAGTTGCGATTGTGTAGGCCCACATTGTCAACCTGTTGGATTTAACCTTCTCCATCCTTCATTCCTCATTGTTGCTTTATATCAAATACTTATTTCTAGTGGTCTGGTTGATTAACTTACCCAACAAGAACATTCAAAACATGTTTTTTTATTTGTTTATTTAGAACAACACAAATGTTTTGTGATATAGTACATTTGAAAATGTAATTATTCCAAAATGTATGTTTGAAACATTGAATATGTGACACGATGAGTCGCCTGTGCGTATTGTTGAAGTTGCTAAAGTCAATGTAACAAGTTTATTTTATTGTGCGGGGTTCCTTTCAGGTCACTATCAGTCTAAAAACAGGGCATGATTTGGCTTTTTAAACTAACATTTTTATAAATGTGAATTCCATACAGAGCAGAGAGTGCTGGACAAAATGCTTTCAGTCCATGAAAAATCTGAGGTAAAAGTTGTCTTGTTAAAAATGGTTCCACACTACATTACTGCATAAAACAAAACAGTCGTTCAGTTGGAGATGAACCCTCCCCTCCCCAAAAACATGTAAAACAGACTGGTAACATTATCCAAAAAATGTCTATCACATATGTCCGGGCGACACCGCAGTTTGAGATATCATGTTTTGGCCAGAATTAATTATATTCTAATAAAAATGACCATCCAATGTACATACGCATACAGTCTTAAGCGTTAAGGTCCAGTAGCCTCAGCAGGGGGGGCTGGTGTAGGCGTCATGCTCGTATTTCCTGGGCTCTTTGGGCACAGAGCTGACCTCTGTCATGGCCAGGCCGGTGTGGGGCACACTCGTGTTCATGATGTGTCTCTGTAAGTGTTTGACCCAGTCCTCCTGCACCGAGAGAGGGCCCTGGAACACCAGGTCGCAGAACCTGCACGGACAACAAGGTGAGGAACATTCATTCATGGGGACACAGAGACCAACGCATAGACCTGTTATAAATGCACTATTTGTATGTCCATTCATATCTGACAGGGACACTGCACATTAATGAACATCTGCATTGAAACAGCAAAAACAGACAAACATTTCATCCTAGACAGTAGGAAGCTAAAATCATATTTCAACACTTAGAAAATACATTTTGTTTCCTCTTAATATTATACTACACTTGACAGGAGAAATGTATCTATGAATCTGACAAGACATTTAAGGTGTTTCACCATAACAACATGGTTACATCAAGCTACATTGAGCAACTTAGAAAGGACAGGAGCCAATGGTAATTCCCAGACAGCAACATCTTCTGAATCAACAGGCGAAGAACTAAGTGCTGATAATCAGAGGTAAGAGAAGGTCTAAAGTTCGTTGTATGATGCAGGATATTAGTCTTTCTCAATCGGGTAATCCGGGAGAAATGATCAATGCTGAGAGTTGGGTCCCTGAGGCTCTTGGTTTTTAAACAGAAAGTTAAAAGTAGGAGCCGGCAGGCAAGGGAAATTCCAAGCTAATGGTTTGAGACCTCTGGACTAAGTTCTTCCAGTTCCTCCAATATGGAGAAGTGTGTCCAAAAAAGGGCCTGATAATAAAGCAACATCTAACTCTCTATGTTAACAAACAAACAAGAATTGTCATGGGGGTGCAAAAAAGTGCATTGTTTTAAAAGTGTATGCAAGAGAATGTTTTCTGTCAGAGAAATGGAATCCAGATTAAATGACTTCGCAGTGAGGATGTAAGTGCCATGACAAACTGATGGAAGCTTTACAGAACACGCAATTTAGGTTATGAAATGGTCAAGATGAGTTTGGTGAAAGTGTATGGACTTCAAAAACACACTGGAGGCTTCCTGAATAAAGTGAGGAGAAATTCAATATATTCAGGTGGAGAGGCTCCGCAGGTAGGATTACTCCAACATGAGTTAAATTGAAGCTTGACAATAAATTCCATCCACATTCTTAATCCAAAAAGAACCAGTAAAATGGGCTGAGTCTGGAGGACTGCTTGGAAGAGTGAGGGGGGAATGCGAACGACCACTGCAGTGAAAACACAAAGTGTTCACGGAAGTAGTGGCGGACGGCACTTCGCCACAGTGCAGTAAGCGCCAATAAAACGCACGTCTGATATTGTCTGGATGAATTGCTTGATGCTTGCACTTCCTCCTCCACCCGAAGCACGATCAGAGTGAGTCTGAGTGAGCTGAAGTGGTTCTAAAAGAATGATGTTAGCTGGCTCAGTGGGCTCCTCAAAACATTTAAATTGCTCTTCATCTTTCAACCATGACTGGCACCACTCACATGTTTTAGATGGTTAGATGGAATTAGTTTACACTAAAAGTTTATATAAAAAAAGAAAAAAGAAAAGTACTCTTTGAATATTATATGCCGTTTACCAGCAGAAAAAGGTGGTTATGTGTTTAGCTACACTTTAATGTATCAAAAAACACAGTCAAGATAGCAATAAAACCAGTAAAAATATTAATAATATTGTGTATAATGTGTATATGTATAATATTAACATGACAGGGTACTGCTGACTCACCAATTTGATCAGTGAGTAATCGCTCTGTGGTACCGCAGCAGTAAAGCAGAAAAGGCTTTTCCCATCGATTGGAGCTCTAAAAAACTTCTGGTGTTCTGACAGGGCACCGTCAACTTTAAACGGGTCAGATTTTGTGTTGATTCTTCTCTGTTATCTTCCTTTGAAATCCTTGTTTCGATTAGAATGTAGGTTTTTAAGATTTCGGCTAACCTTATGAGTAGCTTTCAGCTAAGCCGACTGGTCAGAACTGTTCACATGATGCGTTCGCTTCAGACCTTGCCCGGAAGCCAACAGTGTTCATGCCCAGTCAGCTCATGAAACTGCTCATAAATTGAAAGAAAGCGCGGAAGCAGTGCGGAAGTGAGACATTTTTTAGCAACATGCACCATTGAGCAGAGGCCATTTTGAATCACCGGGGCCAGGGAATTACCTGCAGGTGAGGCGGTACATCTCCTCTGGGGTTTGAGTCAGGGGCAGTATTTTCTTCTTTGGGCCCGGCCTCATTCGCTGTCTCCTCACTTTACCATCAAGTGCTGAAAAGCAAAAGTCTGTATTATATCAATTACAGGGAAGTCCCGTGGGGACTAATAATCTCTTTTCAGGAGAGTCCTGGCCCCAGAGAGAATCAGATTGTACATACTTTTAATATATATTTGATAATGAAACCCGCAGCACCTACACAAACACAGGAACATGTAAACTTCACACAGGCCCCATCTGGTCTAGGTATCGACCCTGGGTCCTTCTTGCTGTGAAGTATGAGCCCCACCACCAAACCAAGCAATAATTTTTCAGCTTTAGTAGTGGCAGATGACAAAGCTAAATGAAAACTTGGCAAGGAATTATACACAAACAAACCAACTGACCCCTTTACTCCAAAACGTGGCGCTCCAACATAAGACAATTTGAAGGATAAACCAAAAACACATACCATTTCCGTCAGGTAAGGCATTCTTCTTCCTCCTGGCACATGCTCGAAGGTGATTGGAAAGGCTGACTCCACTGTGAAACGATGCATTACAGTGGATACACGCCTTTCTTTTAAATCCATCTTTCTCTGTTGGTAAAAACAGTAAAACAGGTCATGTTGTTTTTCCACAAAAAGATTGATTTGAAACTGAAAATCAGCATCAAGAGCACTGTATCAAGTTGATTCCACGAGTTGTCGAATTGAGAAGCAGACGCAACATAGAGATGTCTCCTACTGCCATCAAAAAAGGGGCTTAAAGGTAGTTGCAGAAAATGTATCAATTACAAAATAAACAGTTCACACAAATAAACAGACAGACTGGAACTGAAACGAACTACACAAAAACCTTGAGCACACAACTACACGGAAGCTCTTCCTGAACAAATTGACGAAGCGGCTCATGGTGGGGTGCTGACATTGCTGCGACACCACCACCTAGTGGCTGGGGCAACTCCAGGAGGAACGTTGTAATATGGAATCCTATGCAGACTTTACCCCTCCCAAAAAACAACTTTAAAGCCTAGCTCCAAAGAATTTTATTTTTTCTCAAAATTGTGTTTCCTGCTGTGACAACGCTTGACGTCACCTACAACACCCGCCTCCCCCACTCGCTGAATGGTAGGTTGAAAGTCAACCGATGTAACGCGGCCACTGAGATCAGACCCAGACGTACATGTAGGGAAATGATAATTGACCGGAGTTTACGGATGGCTAAGGCCAGGCTACTTTAGCAAAGGAGATGTCTGCGTTTAGAAGTTCAGTAAGTTTGTCTTGAAGCTAAAGGCTCATGCTAATTTGATTAATTTAAAATAGTGATGCAACTGCCTGAAAACAATCGTCTTGTCTAAAGTTTTCGTATTGTTTTGTTATTTATTCTTATTTAATGTATACTGCACGTTAGCCTTTAGCATAAAGACAAATTCTCTGACCTTTAAAAACAGACATAACACAGACGTCTCCTCTGCTGAAGTATTTCCATCTTACATCAAGTATTTAACGCCACTAACTTAAGTGATAATCTACCAGGAACTCAATGTCCACCACGTAATCTTTAGAAAAGAGGATTTTTCGAATGAGTCTAAACTAATCTCCAAAGGAAAGGAATAGGATGCGAGATACTGCTGCTCTCCACTTGAAGTTAGCGGAAGTAGCATAACCACGCAGAACAACGAGCCAATAAGGTAATGAGGCAAGTTATTCAGCCCCACCCACTTTTGTTGTTGAAGCATTTTCTCTTATGCCGTGTTTCCACGTAGCATACTTCAACCCAGCACCATTTGGACCACAGTTATAAGATAGAAGAGATATCCGGGGTTCCATTCATCCAGATTCATAGTAATGATCCTGAGTGGTCTGTGAAATTAACACGGCTGCTCAATCTCCTTCCACGAAGCCTGTTCCTTAAAAAGGCAAAAGGGCGGGAAGCCCGGACCGGGTACGAGAGCTCCAGAACATGTCTATCATAGATTTAGGCTTCCACCTTTTATTGCTGATGTGCAAAAAACAGCGTGGTTAAAAATATGACACATACCCTAGCGTTGTCACATGAGACATAGCATTTTTTTTAGAAAAAGAAAAACTCATTGGAGCCAGGCTTTTAGCTGTTTAAATAAGCCCCAAGGCTACATATGAACCCTGTTTACCAAGCGTCTTTTGGAGTCGCAGGGGGGTGGTATTACAGCAATGTCAGCTCCCTGCCATGAGGATCAAGGAAAAGGGCTTCGTATGGAGGGAGTGTTCGTAAGTATGGAGTGAATGTACAATTGTCTCATGCTTTGTGACTATGTCTGTGAAAGGCGCTATATAAATAAAGATCTTCTTCTCCTTCTTCTTCTTTCCTTGCCCATTGGTTTGGACACCAGTACACAGCTTTGTCTAGTATTTCCATTAGAAATGGAAGTAGCTGTGGTAGCTGTGGGTGGCGCTCCCACCGACATGGCAGTGCCAGTGGAAAAGGGGTATAAGTGTTAGCAGTAGTAGCTCATGTCGCTTTTCCACTGTCACTTCAATCAATCAATCAATCAAACTTGATTGAAAAAGCGTTTTTTATACGCAAGTGCATCGGTGCACGGTAGTACAGCGGTTAGCACTCGAGCTTAACAGCTTGAAGGTCCGGATTCAATTCCCACCAGAACCAGACCTTTCTGTGTGGGTTTGCGTGTTCATTAACATGCACTGTCCCAACCAAATAAACCAATAAACCAATAAGCAAGGTGTGTTACATTTAAAAATATGTTTGCCCATCCAACCCTCCCACCCTCCCAATGCTTCCTGTCCAGTGCCAGGTCTACCCATGTAGTCGAGTGTTTCCACCAATTGGACAAGGGTCAACCAGGTACAAGTGGGATCGTGGGTTCAAAGCGCTCTTAACTGATACTGTGATGTGAACAGACAGCCCTCACTAAATCAGGCATGTTCTCCAAGATTAATCATTTCACAACATTATACTGCTGTTGAAAAAGGTGATTTTGCCAATGATGGAATTTAGCCACTATTAGCATAGTGTCTTAGTGTCAGCATAACATCTGCAAATTGCTTCCCTTGATAGTATGTCCTTTAACTGCTTCTTTCCTCTAGTTTTTGCCTTGGCCTCTCTGAATAATTCCATAAACCCCACCAAGAGGCAGTATTTGTCCACAGTGTTCTCATTGCAGCTCACAAAACTTAACGAAGCGATATTCTGTTGTTCCTTCAGTAGTGTGTATTCCAGCATGTGCGCCTGTAGGAGCACCACCCACAACAACTGCGATCCATTTCTAATGGAAATGGTAAACATGTGAAACCAGTCAGTGTCACGTACTGCGGCCAAACAAACAAACATATGTCATATTAGTGGTTCTTCAACCTTTTGCATCAAGTGCCACCTGGCGATCCAAATACAACCAAAAAATAAACAAATAAACCAAGACAAAATCCAGACTAAATCAGAAAAAAAGCCCTCAACCTGATTAATAATTAACCATTAACCAACCAACAAACTTTAATGCAAATCTAAAGCATAAATGTAATAGTATCTAATCAAAATAAAGTGAGTTAATATTGGAGAAGACCTAATTACTGAGGGGTCCAAGTACGACGCTATTTCATGGACACTACAACCACATGCTTAAAAAAGAACTTACAAGAACTTCAAGCAATGACGACAATACATCAATCCGTTCTACATACAGGTAAAAGGACACAGGACACATACAAAGCGGAGATCAAACCAGTGAATTCATATGTGACATAAGCTTGCATGCTGATAGCTTTTGATAATACATCGCTAAATGTGTCAAGTTACAGAATTGCCGCTTGGAAGCAAAAGATTACTCACCAGATATTGAATGCGGCAGTGCTGATACAAGTCTTGATCCGGAACTTTGCTCGCCGTTTGCAGAAACCGTTAGTTTGAAGTCTTCCTGGCACTTTCTTTTCTTGAGAATTCCTATCAAAGCGGAGTTGCCAGAGAGTGAATTTTTAATGTCCGAATTGGCCTCTGGTTGGCCTTTTTCAGAAATGATATCGTCAAACGAGAGCTTGGGAGTGAGTGGTTTGGCATCAGTGCAGTTATCTTTCACAGAGTCTGTTGAGCGTGGTGTAAAACTATGAAAATCCGACAGTTTGGACGATGGTCTGTGTTGGACGTGATTGTTTTTTCCTATGATCTCAAGTGCTCTCTTGTACTCATTCTTGTCCCGCATCAACTCCCGAAGAAGTAGTAATGGCGATCTATGTTTTGCTATTAAGCCTTTCCCTAACTTTTTGAGATGGCCTCGGATGTGGTTGGCCTGCCCTGTCCGGTTGTCAAAGAAGTCACCACACAGTGGGCAGGAGTGGATTATCTTCACAGTTGGTTCAGAGTCTGTGTCCTTCTGCAGTTCTGTTGAAACATGGAAACAACAAGACACTTGACAGAGAAGTGGCTGTTATTCTGCGTCATCAACCAATGGACCAACACAAACAAATCCTTTACACACACACCGCAAACACACAGGTGAGTATGCATCTTTCCATAGGAGCGGTACGGGGCAGGAGGGAGTGGTAAAGGAGGAGCTACGGCTGTCTGCGCATTGATTGGATGAGCAAGAACGCACACTCCAGCTAACAACCCAAAAAAGCAGATATAAACATAAAATGGTCATATTTAACCTTGTTATGCCAATTAGCATACATTTTCCAAGAAGGCTAGTTGATATTACGCTAATATTTTCTTTTAGCAAAACAAACCCAGCTTATTAACAACAGCTATTTCTGGTTGGGCACTTGCTTTGATGCACTTCTTATTTTCAAAGCCTGCAGAAAGCACGTAACTCTAGTTGAACCCATTGCATTGTATGATGACTTGTAAAAAGGAGTGCAGTGGCGCAAAAAGTTGAAAGTGGGTGATAAACAGGAAGTAGTTTCCCACACCTGTCCTGTAACTTGAGTCTCACAGCGCCACAAGATCTGCGATTCACTCACACAGTGGTCTAGACAGGTTTCTTCCTATGACCCTCTGAAACAAACTAGCAGGATGAACCCCAACCAACTCCAACCGCACTCGTGTCACCTTGTGCCGAACTGCTCCCATAGAAATACGCCTAATAACCTAAAAGGATACAAGCTGCATGAGATTTATGTTCAACACTAAATGTGTCGAAACAACTACTGCACCATCAAAGATACAACAGTGAGGTCATGTCATGCTATATTGTAAAGTCTTTAGAAGAATATACGCATTTCTGCTAGCTGATTAAATGACTGCAAAAAGACACTACTTGAAAACAACGGGTAAAAATATTACCTTTTTTTAGTGTTGAAATCCGTGGACCAACGCGTGGCTTCTCTTCGGAAGTGGCTACCTCGTCAGTTGGCATTTTGTGACGAGCCTTGTAGTTCAGTCCAATTCTATGAAGATGACCTCGTATGTGGTTGGACAGCCCTACGCCAGACTCGAAAAAAGCTGAACAGTATGGGCAATTCTTGCGTTCCGAATTACTTGGTGGCGCAGGATCATCCTCAGTGGAGATTTGAGGTTGCACGGAATCATGTTCTATCACTAACTCATCGTCTGTGTCTTCATCTTTGATTTCTACATCACTCGGGTCTTGTTCCTCATTTTTGATTTTCTCATATAACTTTTTAGATGCCTGCAGCGCTCCCCTCATTGACATTCTCCTACTGTAAGTATAAATGATATGCTTTTGCCGTTTGAATATGCTGTCTATGTGGTTGGAATCTGTATCTCTAAACGGTGACAAGTCTCTTTTCTCATAATCGTCCATGTCTTCTTCCATTCTTTTGGGACTTGATGGTTTAGAGTCTTCATCCGACGACGAGAAGTGACATAGAGAGGACCTTTTCCGCTTGAAGGACAGATCTTGGTTGCGTTCTGATGGCACATGGTCATTCTGAGATAAAGGCGACTCAGGCAACTCATAAGGGTCTTTTTCACTGCCATTACCATTGGCTTCCTTCCCTTGATCGATGGCCATTGGTCCTCGCCGTTGCCGAGATAGGAGTACATTGATCGATTCGTCAAGCTTTGATTCGGTTTTCAAAAGCTTAGTGCCTCTTTTAATTGAGCTATCTTTAAAAAAATCTGAAATGCTTTTGGAATCTGTTGGCAACATCCTTTTAGGTGTGTTTTGACTTTCAATGGACATTCTGGATGTAAACACTGCGTCTTTCAAGTGGTATTTTGAGGAAGGTACAGTCAGTTTCGGTTGTGCGGATATGTCACCATGTTCAGCTTCGTACTCTTCCAGAGACTGATCATGGCGTCGCAGTAAATGCTTTTTGAAAACAAGTTTACTAAAGGTTTTATAAGAACTACATATATTACAAGTAAATATTTCTTTCTCCGTTTTTTTCTCTACAGTCTTTTTTGGAGAAAGAACAGTGTGCTGCATGACATTATGCTTCTTCATGAAAGACTCATCATCAGTCGTGAAGTTACATTTTTCACATTTATATTCAATTTTTCTCTTATCTTTCTGGTGAGTTTTTGCATGTTGAACAAATTCATTGGGGCATGTGGTTCCAAATGAACACTGAGGGCAGTAAAGTAATTGAGCTTTGTCATTGCTACTTTTCTTCTCGACATGTAGGTTCTGTTTGTGTACTGCCGTGTGCTCGATGAGAAGGACACCCTTTTTAAAAGATTTCCCACACTCTTTACAAACGTAAGGCCTTAGCTGCTCTGTGTGCGACTTCATGTGATAATCCAACAAGTGCTGCTTCTTGAAAACAAGGTTGCATTTTAAGCAAGGGTACTGTAGTGGCTTCTCGGAATATGAATTTAGTGAGAGTCTGCTCTTAAATGGAGAAAGTTCATGATCTAAACTGTTCTGCTTTGAATTAGTTGTTGGCGGACTATAAAGAATACGTTTGATGGGCTTTACAGTGCCATTAGTATACTTAGAATCTTTTCTAGATGGAGACATCCTTGATGGCGACATTCTTGGTTTCCGGCCTTTTTTGACTGGAATTTCATCTTCTTCATCATCTGGTGGAAATAGCTCTTCAGATGGATCTACCATTACAACCATGTCCATTTTCCGTTTGCGTCTCTTTGGGATATCAGGTGGAGGGGCCTCTTCTTTAGGTTCCTCCCCTGGAGAGTCTTCATGATTCCATGAATCCAAAAACTGCATAAAGTTCTTGGGAGAATCCCAAGAAAGATTACTAGGACTATTGAAATTATCAGAAGAATCTTCAGGAGAGTCTAGGTCAAAATCCCACATCCCACCAATCTCTTGCACCGTCTTGAGAGGCGTGATGTTCTTTTCTTCGTCTTTATCATTGGAGAAGCTGTTTAGTTCATGAGCCTCAGTTGGCTGATGTACAGAAGGTCCATTCCCCAAGCCAACTGGGGATAACATATCTTCACTGGAAAGAACATCTAGGACACTGTTCGACTGGCACAGAGACTTGGTGAAGGAATCTGTGCAGGAGGTCATCCTTAGTGGCTCTTGCATGAGCGTGAGAGCATTGATCTCGGGATCAGCATCCTTATCATCTGCATGAACACCTGTCAGACATGACATTTCTGCTGCCATGACCTGCAAGAAAATACAAAAAGCAGAATCGTGAGCCTGAAGACTTCTGGGAAATACCAGATTGTCATACTACCAAAAATAAAGTTGTAGGCAGGTTGTATGCTCATGGATCGATGGAGGTACAGTTTCTGAGGTTAATAAAATGCCAGCACCACCAGCAAAAGCAGTTTTCCTCTGGTTCTTGAACAACACACTCTGCCTCCAGAGCCTCTTGCACAACATAGAATATAAAACTAAACACTTAAAAGATGAGGCATGTTATCAGTGCAGGATGGTGATATTTGAAGTTTGTTGTCGCCCAGCTGCCTGCCTCTAGTGCCAGTTAGAAAAACCTGGATTTTAGTTTCTAACCTTCATAAGTTTATTTTTAAATTGATTTGACAATCTGGTCCCTGCTGACATCACATGAAGCGGTGTGTCTTCAAAATGCTTCTGCTTTAGAACCAACACATTTATCATCAAAAGCTGAACAAAGTCAAGTATAGGGGTCAGGCTGTCTGACTAAGTTTTTTCAGGGTCTTAGTTGTAAAAAAATTCTATTGGAATTATGCTGTATGTGAATCAAGAATTTGCAAATTTATGGGTGGATGAATGGCTACTGAGATGGGTTACACATCAATTAAATGTTTGTGACATCACATGTGAGCATGGGAGACGGCAAGCTCGCAATGGGACGCCACGTACTATCAATGTTGCGTGTCGATATGCTAAAAATGCCGTCACATGACTTGGAATAGCAATGGCAACCTTCAGAAATCACGCGTCTCCATTTGACAGATATTCAAATTCTGCCTCCTCTGGTTCGGAGCAGTCCTGCAACCCTAAAGCAGATTCGTTGTCAAGAAGATTTATTTTTATTTTTATTTTATCCAAGTAAAATACAGTACAAATAATGCAATTATTACATGAATAAAATTGCACCAGTGCTATTAAATTGTATTGTATTAAAATGATCCACTCCATATTACATAGTTATAAAGGAATCACTAAATAAACATATAATTAGATAAACTGATAGACATAGCAGTCCATTCACATCGTTTCATGGCTAATTGTGGTATTTTATAACAAAACAAGGTCGCAGGACCGAGAAGACTTTGAAGGGCAATAAAAGTGTCACTTCTTGGGGATGCTCACAAAGCTGAGGAGGACAAGCGAGTCTCTACAACCTCAGACAGTGTAGGTACACCAGAGAGCAAAGCTTTCAAATGCTTAGGTTTAAATTGGCAGTGAATTGCAAATAACAGTCCTTCAACTTCCAGCTCAGTAGTTTAGTAACAAAGCAGTACAAGGCAAAGTTACACGATGTAAGCAAAGATTTCCCTTTGAACATTAAGGCAGATGTTTTTGCACGTCTGTAACGGTATTGTGACACATTCTTGTCGTTTGTAACATGCCGTGTTTTAGGATGCTGCTTACAGAAGCTGCAGACCATTCCACACCAAAATCCATTCCTCCGGCTAAAGCACAGCTAATGATCGCTAGCTCTCGTCAATGCCCATGTACAGCCCAATAAAACGACGAAGAAACTCCAAGCCGTACCTCCAATCGGTGTAGATGCAGAAAAGATACAATTTAAATGCAGCATTGAATAATTTCTTACTTTCGTCTTCCATCTATTTCACAGTCGCCATTTTCCGTGGTGGTCTGGTGTGGGCTAGGCCATTTTTCTGCAAAGGCAACAGTACAAAGAAGTCCTGGTTTGCTGGCAATAAGAAAACATATTGATATGATATCACTATACACCATACGATTACGGTGTAGTTTGTAAATCCAGACTCGCAACGCTCTTTCTAGCTTTGTTCATCCACGTGCATTGTAATGTGTCGGCGCCGGCCTCCCCCCAGTGACTGCACAATGGTACGTTCCAAAAAGGAGGCATAAAAAGCCAGTTAATGACCATCGCTTGAGCTTTACGGTAGCACATTCTCAGATTAATCACCACGTTAATTGTTCAGGCAAACTGAATTTGATTTGGTGTTTTGGTTGATTCATTTTAACATAACAGGGCCATGTGTACAATGTAAACTTTGCTGTAATAATCCCCCAAAGTGATGTTCCCACTCTCCCCAATGGTTCTGTCTTTGGTCTTTGTTGTATCAAAGCCCATTTACGTGAAATCTCATTGATATGTAAATGACACTGCGAGCGAGCGTTTTCATAAGCCGTAGTTTCATGTTATTAAGCTAAAGTTATTTTGAGAAGGATCCCCCACAATTTATTTTTTATTTTTATTTTCTCCCATTATGGATTATATTGTTTTCAAGGGTTGTTGTTGTTTTTTAGTTAACTTTTTTTTTTAAACAAAAAATTGCATAGTTGTTGTCGGACAGTGCCCATGCCATGCCCATACTCAACAGTTATGTAGCCTCCTTTACAGTTAACACATAGCCATAACATTAGCTGTGTGATGCTAACGAGGGACATTGGGCGACAGGTAATACAATACAAAAACAAACACGCTGTATTTACTCCTAACTACTCTACTACTCTACTATAAATATGTTCTGTAGTGTTGGTCTTTTCTGGTAAACGTTTTGCTATGGAAAAATTGTTAATATTGTAAAGTTAAATTCGTTTATTTTCTAAATGCTAATTAGCTAGCTAGCTAGCTAGCTAGCAAGCAAGCAATATTCTTACATTTTGGAAGGTTAATACTATCTTCTATATGATGAACAAAACTTTTGTATAACATACATTCATATTAACATATAACGTTGCTATCAAACCAATCCTAGCTGATATTTGCCACGTTGTTTAGGACTAGAAAAGAAGCATAAAAACATGCAAATCTAACATTTAAAATTAACTGTTGGCTTGAAAATTAGAAAATAAAAAATATTGATGCTTTATTGATACATATTGATATTTTTATTGTGCATATTGTTATTATTTTATTTTAGTTCTAATATTCTTTTGTTAACAGTAGTGGCAGGTGCAAGTGTGATGAGATGTTGGATTCAGATGACTGCGCACTATCCCTGGACAATCTCTTTTTTGAGAAACCCATCGTCCATAAAGTGTGAGTTAAAGGGTATTTACCGCTGTCACCTTTATTTATCAATTTAATCCCTAAACTTTAGCAATTTTTTTGGTAACAGGAAGCCATTATTACGCCAAGAGACGAGTCAATGGCAGGTGGAAATGCCCCCATCTTTGTCCCAGATCCCTGCCACTCAGGACATGCAACAGGAGGCAGAGTCATTCTCTACTCTATACTGTACGTTGGGACAGGATTAGAGAATTATTCTGCCGGTGTAAAATGCTCATCATCTAACTTTTACAGAATGATTTCTTTTTAATTTATGCTAAAATTGGGGACAGGAAACAGCCAGGACATAGTGCAGTGAACATTTTAATTATGTCCATCGGGAGTATTTGAGAGAAAACTGAAATATAGACTTTTAAACTAATGCAATACATATTTATGAAACATATTATAGTCCAAGAATAATTGCAACCTTTCGAATTTTGATCTGAAATAATTGCAGCCCTACTCACAGAAACACTAACGTATATTTTTTGCAGGTCTTTCGCAGGCGCCTC
Organism: Gobius niger; assembly: GCF_951799975.1. Classification (NCBI taxonomy): domain Eukaryota; kingdom Metazoa; phylum Chordata; class Actinopteri; order Gobiiformes; family Gobiidae; genus Gobius; species Gobius niger. Next base: position 27,344,212 of record NC_136864.1, read on the forward strand.
GGACGAAATTTGTACCTCCTTTCAAAAGGTCTAATGACTTCGACATCTTGCCCTCAGTCAAAAAACTTTCCTATCATTTTAACATTGATGACCATGGGACTAACGTGAGCCAGAGCAGCATCATCCAGAGCAACAACATGAGTTCCTCTGCTGATCTGTGGGGCGGCGGAGACTTCAGGGATTTTTTTGAAATGGGCAGAATCAAAGACGAAACCCCAGAAACATCAGGTTTTATGGCTGCCCATGCCGATAATAAGCTTTTGTCCCTGGACTACTGTGAGAGCCCCCCTCTACGGAAAAGGCAAGTCTTATGACGGGATTTTTAAAAAATGATGTTGTATTATTTACTGGAACTGGATTGTAGTTTTGTGTCCTAACATGTACATTATTACTGTGATCTAGTGTTGCACAGTATATTCTCATATTGTGCAGTCTATCGCTATCTCAATAGGTTGGGGGTCACAGTAAAGAGCCCTCAGTTTAATATCAAGGTGGAGTACCTGGGAGAATGGGAGAATTTTTAACTGTCAAAATGTAAATGTTTTGACCACCTGATGAAACAAAACTGGGAGTAATGGTGAACATCTTCTCTGTCAGAAAACATGAATGGTAGCAAATGTATTACAAATTAATAGAATGCGTACAATTACCGTACATCTTCTGGGACTGCATTTTGATGTAAAATAGGTATTATGAAATGATCATATATATATATCCCTATATATTCCTCTCTTTGCTGATCACAGCAACAAATCATTGTCTAGCAGGATTGTGCGTAGGCCAATGAGACAAGCTTTCCTGTTCACAGGGAACGAGGAGGAAGGGGAAGGAGCTAGATCATTTGCTTTTAAAAAATCTTTCTTTCTCTCTTCATATTGTGCAATCTTACGGACTTCAACTTTAATGTGACTACTTTGAAACACACTGTCCGGTTCCATTGTTGGCAGATGAAAGAACAATAATATATAATATAGTTTGACAATGAAAAAGCTAGTGTATGTCATATGCTTGGAAGGCTAGCAAGTTAAAAAGCTTCAAGTTCCTGCACTGTTTGAAGCACTGTTCACTTAGAGTTTGAGCTTTGTTTTTTTTTACATTTTCTTATCAGACAGAACTGACTCGTAAACAACATTTGTAGTTCCACATTGTATTTTTCCTGCTTGTATCGCCTATTGCACTGTCTGTCACTATGGTTACTGCCCACCAGGTGATGTCAATGTCTATAACATGAATTAAATCTTTTCGTAGCCTATTCAAGGTGCAGGTGGCGGATGATGAAGATGACTTGTCAAGCGCCTGTGACCTCACTAGCAACAGCCAGACGCCATTCAGACCTCCAACTTTTCCCGGTCCGGTTGCCATGGCTACAGCCCCACCTCCCCCTCCCCAGCTCCAGCCGCCGCTAAGGACCGACATTCACCAGGCAGTGCCCCCCGCCGCCGCACGCCTCCAGCCGGCATCGTCGGCCATCCAGGACACAAAGAGAGCGCTAGTCCCGCCCATGACACCTCGGCCGCTCTGCATACAAGGTGCCCTACGCCTAACCAGCCACTGCAGCACATTCAGGGCCGGCTGGTAGCTCTGTTTTTTTACTTAACACCCCTCACACAGCCTCTGTAGAGCGGCTGCTAATGGGCACGTGCGTGTCTAGAAGCAGCTGCCACGATGTGTTTGAGTGAGATGGGGTTAAGTGAGGTAAGCTGTGCCCGTCGACCGTCCCAAATGTTGTGATTCATCAAGGCGGGCAAGGGGAGGGTGGGAGGATAGTACTAAATTGAATGCAAACCTTTCTAGAAACACCTTTAAGAAAAGCCGAAGCAATTTATCGTGTATTTGATTTTAGGTCAAGCAAAATCAAGAAAGTGTGTTCCTGAACACTGTAGCGAAAAATACATTTGTGAATTATGTATGGCATGTGAAATTCAGCTGTACGGTATGGCAGCAAAGTGGCTACTACTCCTTTCTGCCTGGATGGGTTTCCGCCATTGACTCCGGTTTCCCCACATCGACCCCAAAACATGTATTATAGGATAATCCTCCAGATACTCTCAACCAAGATCTGGAGATGAAATTCCTTAATGTAACTACTACTCGGTTGTATTATGGTGCGATGATCTCTCTGTTCTTTTTCTAGGGTCATCTGAAGTTTTGAGACCAGTGTCTGAAATCCGTATCCTTTTGTTCCAATAAACACACAATTACAATACCTTTTCTATATATGCATTTCACCTGCAATTACTCCCTTAACCTACAAATAGCCTCCAGGTTCAGATCTGTCTTTGAGTTCCCCTTCTTCAACTATGTACAGTCCAAAGCCTTGGACGACGTAAGCACAATGAAATGTTACCCCACATGACAGCTTCTATTCCTCTCCATTCATTTTAAGGTATATTTTGCAGGTTTTTTACACCGGGAGGAATTTTGTGGCCTGCGCCCCGACTGGATCTGGGAAAACGGTGCTTTTCGAGCTGGCCATCATCCGTCAGCTGATGGAGACTTCAGAACCATGGGCCGACTTCAAGGCAGTTTACAGTAAATATAACGAGGGCTAAGTAATACAGATTATGTCATTGAGTACGACAAGTCAAAACATATCACGTATCGTTCACCAGTGCGAGGGTCGGCAAACATCAGGAATTCAAAAGTAATGTGTGTTTGAGACATTAGTTTTGCTTATTAATGTCCTTGCTTACTTCTGAGATTGCTTGACCAGACCTTTTGAGAGCAATGTAGTTGCTTTAATATGCTTGTAATAATTCAAAAAGCAAAAAGACTTAGTTATGAATTTCAGTCCTGCACATTAGTCCTAAAGCATTTCTTAGTTTTTATTCTCAGAATAACGAGACGAGTGGCCTCCAATCCCTTTTTTCTGTCAGCGCGTCATTGGTGACATTTTCCGCAGCACTCGGATGGTTTTCAAAGATTGCTTCAAGGGCACGTTTTAGACTGCAGAGCCTGCTGAGAGATGTGCTGTTGTTTGTTTCAGTGGCGCCCATCAAGGCCCTGTGCAGTCAGTGCTTCGAGAGCTGGAAAAGAAAATTCGGTCCGCTGGGCCTGAAGTGCAAGGAGCTGACGGGCGACACAGAGATCGACGACTTCTTCGAGATTCAGGACTCGCACATCATCCTGACCACTCCGGTTTGTGTCCACACAATAAGGAAATACTTTTACATTCTGACATTCGTACAAACCCTCAATTTCTCAAATTGTGTATGCCTTTATATTTGTTGGTGTGACATCACATCAATTTATTTAAATATAACCCCTATATTTGGCCGACAGTTGAAAGATTACATTGGGCACTTCTTGATAAGTTCAACTTAAAATGTTATTTTAGTGTATGGTTAGGAGGTTTGAGTCTTAAAGTTTGGTTGGAGCACCCTCCGCTGGTGGTAGGGGTTATTAAACATGCTTACAACTGTCTGGGAGTATTCATTTTTACCCAACAGCATGATAAAAAACCACAGCGCCTACTAATGAATTGTTTTACCATTTTAAGTAGACTAATAATGATTGTAGTTGTGTATTGTTTGCTGTCTACACCTTGCCCAGTGAGAACAGTTGAAAACTGGCACATTGACAGAAATGTTGATTAATTTGCATTATCCCTGTTCAAATAAACTAATAAAATAAAATAAGAAGAAATAAAACACTTAATTTTATTACTTATAAATAGGATAACTTGAATGTGAATGAAGCAAATAATGTTTTTGATGAGAAAACGATGCAAAATACGTATAGCCCCAAAAAAGTGAATTTTGCTTTATACTATGTCCCCTTTAGTATCATTATATTGATATATATATAGGTGTCCAGATGATAATTTGGAGATTATTGTGTGTGACATAACAACAATGGTCCGCAGTGTGGTTTTAAAGAGCATCTACCCTTTTTTAACATTATTTTAGAATATTTTGGCAATAGTCACTGTGTTAATCTCCTAGGAAAAGTGGGACAGCATGACACGAAAGTGGAAAGATAACTGTCTACTGGAGCTCGTCAGGCTGTTCCTCATTGATGAGGTGAGTAAATTAAGTGCCTACAGTTGCTTTTTTTGTTGTTGTTATGTAGCCGCCTGATACCAAACTCATATTATTTTCTATTGATAAAAATGCCACACCGATTAATCTACAACCCATGGGCTAGAAAAGCACATCTCTTTGGTCCTCATGGCGGGGAGTTGACATTGCTGTAGTACCAACCCCTGGTGGCCAGGTGCGACTCCAAAAACACTTTGTATTTGTAGTCTTTTCACCTCGCTAGCCCTGCTTAAAAGCCTGGCTCCAAAGAGTCTTTTTTTCTAAAAAAAATGCTATGACCCATGTCACAACGCTGGACAGGGCGTGTCATATTTTTAACTACACTTGTTTTTGTACATCAGCAAAAAAAAAAGTTTAAGCCTAAATCTATGACAGGCTCTGGAGCTCACTGGAGGCTTTGGGCTTCCTGCCTTTTGGGCCTTTTAAGGAACATTGTCTGTAGGAGGAGATTGAGCACCCATGTTATTTTCACAGACAACATGGACTCATTACCATGAATGGAGCTCTGTTGTTTACTATATCTATGCCTACAACCTATTGCATACACTGTATGTGTTGTTGCCCTAGGTTCATGTGGTCAAAGATGCGACCCGTGGAGCCACTCTGGAGGTGGTAGTGAGTCGCATGAAGACGGTGAATGCCTACAGAAGTGCTCAGAACCCAGAGGGCTCTGTGTCCATGAGGTTTGTGGCAGTGTCAGCCACTATTCCAAACATCACAGACGTGAGAACCTGCTCTGACTATGCACATACACCGTTAAGTCCACTAGGTGATATAGATTGTGTCTCACTCCTCAGATCGCGGACTGGCTGTGTGACAACGATGGCCCGGCCACTTACCTGAACATGGATGAGAGCCATCGCCCAGTGAAGCTGAGGAAGGTGGTGCTGGGCTTTCCCTGTACCCCAAACCAAACCGAGTTCAAGTTCGACCTAACTCTCAACTACAAGATGGCCAACATCATCCAGACGTACTCCGACCATAAGCCTAGTTTAGTGGTGTGTACAATTTCACTACGTCATAAGACCAGAGGTGGTTAAAGGGCTTGCTTTCATTACTTGAATAAAAGTACAGAATATTACTCCAATACAAGCAAAAGTTGTTCAACCAAATTAAGATTTATGTGAAAGTAATAATATTGCAGTACAAAATACTGAAGCATTCAAAGTGTTGTGAATAATAACTTTTTAGTTTTAAAAATATGAAAATTGTGCCCAAATTCACCCTCTGTCTGATACTGTCAATAGTCTGGTGACATGACAGCAGCAAACCTTCTTCCTTGTCATGAGTCAGAGGCATTGACAGATGATCTGCAAAGCGCCACCTACTGTCCTGGAGTGTGAATCAAGTATTTTAACTGGGGCAAAATATGCTGCCAGTTTATCCTTGTTACTTTGGAACCTTTGTAGAAATGTAGTGGAGTAGAAAGTAGTATCTTTATCCAGGACAATCTCTTTGCAATCAATTCTTTGGTCAATCTCAGTAATCGTCATAGGACTTTATAATCAACAGGTTTACAGCCATTTCTTTGGCAGAAACAGTACCTAGTTTGAAAAATGAAACTGAAGGAAAGCATTTGTTTTTGTTTGAGCTGAGATTTGAATAAAAGATGTATCTAATTTTATGAATCAGCAAGATGTATTTCATGTATTATGAAAAAAAAAAATCTAATCAAAAATTGAGATTGATCAATATGGAGAAGTGGAGTTAAAATAGTAAATAATATTTTTTAAATAAATTAGATAATAAATGATATAATAGATTATATAATGCCATGTGGGACTGCAAAATGTATTACAATCAATTTCAAGAAATTACAAGCAGTCACTGAACTGATACAGTAGTACTAGCTGCACTAGTTTGTCATTTATTTTACAAAAATTGATTTGTTTCTTACATTCTTGCAATAATAAATTATATGAACATTTCCAGACGATCTTTCAATGATTTGATGACAATGTCTCTCCAGTTTTGCTCCACTCGAAAAGGAGCTCAGCAGGCGGCAGCTGTTTTGGCAAAGGATGCTCGCTTTCTGATGACTGTGGAGCACAAGCAAAGGTTTGTCTCATAAACCTCCATCATTTTCCTGGTCATCTCTTTGCTGACTTGCTGCATCGGCCAATGTCTTTCAGGCTGATGAAATACGCCAACTCCATTCTGGACTCCAAACTAAGAGGTAGAGAAGTGTGTTTGCATTCCATTTTCTTTTCTTTTCTTTTCTTTTCTTTTCTTTTCTTTTCTTTTCTTTTCTTTTCTTTTCTTTTCTTTTCTTTTCCTTTCCTTTCCTTTCCTTTCTTTCTTTCTTTCTTTCTTTCTTTCTTTCTTTCTTTCTTTCTTTCTTTCTTTCTTTCTTTCTTTCTTTCTTTCTTTCTTTCTTTCTTTCTTTCTTTCTTTCTTTCTTTCTTTCTTTCCAATTTACAGTCACTGTCTATTGTAGATATCCTGGTGCTTGGAGTGGGGTATCATCACGCTGGAGTCGATTTGTCGGACAGGAAGCTGATTGAAATGGCTTTCATCGAGGGGGATCTTCCTGCCCTGTGTAAGAACTGAGCAAGAGTGATTTTGAATTTTCTATATTTTTCTAAAGAATATTAAGACTAAATTATTCAGCAAAATGTGCCATTATGTATGAAACTGTAACGTGAACATGTTCAAATTCATATTACCAACTAAAATGGACAATTATGTTTTGAGGTTGAACACAACTTTCAATAATTAATTGCAATTTAGTGTTTTAGTGTTAGTGCATGTATCTCTTTAGTCACCACCAGGACCCTCGCGATGGGGGTGAATCTTCCCGCTCATTTGGTGGTGATCAAGTCCACGATGCAGTACGTGGCCGGAGCCTGTGAGGAGTACAGCGATGCAGACCTGCTGCAGATGATCGGTCGAGCAGGACGTCCGCAAGTAAGCGAAAATGATCGATGAATCTGTGTGACAGGCACAACTGCTACCAATCACAATTCACACACACCACTTTTATACTTGGGCAGGTGTCGTGATAAGAGGACTAGACTTTTAGGTGTGGACATTCTAACCACTGAGCCATTGTCGGCCTCCTGTCATACATCAGTAACATTTGCTAGTGTAACTTTAATTTTTTAGCCACAGCTTTTATTCTGAATTTTATGCAGCCTACAATGTCATGTTCTAGACTGTGAGAGCAAAATATACATGGTTAATTCAGATGCTTATCTGCTAGCTGCTATTGCTAACGTTAACATTTTCAGACCCAAAGAATCATTTATTAGGCCAAATGCTGAGCATGTATAATTACATAATTACATTTTTTTAATGTATAATAAAAAAATAAAAATAAATAAAAAAAGAGTGGTGCGCACTGAATGGGTGCTGCTGCCGGATTCTCTCTCATCGAATGCAATTTCTCCATCTGTGAGATCAATAAAGTACCATCTTATCTTATCTTATCTTATCTTATTAGGCTAAATATTTACAGATTAAAAAAGTCACAAATGGCATAATAAACGACCACTATGTGGAGCTATTTCCCCTAATAATGAGAGTAGCAATAACCTTGCTTTCATTTTTTCCCCATTAAAAATAAAAAAAAATATTGTTTCTGCCAATGAACTGATGTGTTCCTGACGCTGGCTTAAAATATTTTTTCCAATGAGAAAAAAAGTGTCCACAGACAGATGTCCGCATTCTTGTGTTCCCCTTTGATCAGACTGGATGTGCATGTTTTTTTGTTTTCTAACGCTATTGAAATATTTTGTCCCCAGAACAATAAATGATCCGATATTTTGCATCTGCCGCCATAGAGCGAAAGAAAATGTTTTCACCCGAGTGGGCGGGGACTGAGCAAAAGTGCCCGGATGTTGCTCCCATCTATTCACCTTATTCTGGAAGTTTACATGGACGCCGCCATGAATTGTGCCCGCCCCTTCACTCCTATTACAGTAGCTTACATGGGACTGGAGAAGTCAAGATAAAATAAGTTCTATACGAACACAAAGCTGTTTTCAGGCTGCGCAGAGAAGCAGTACAGTGTCGACACGTTGGTGCAAATGAACATTGGACATTTTAAACAAATCAATCTACTAAACATCAGATTTTAGCGGCGAATATTCTCCGCTTAATGACCGGACGTTGCGCTCTACCAGAAGTGTCAATACAATGGAAGTGCCAACCCGTGGTAAAACAAGGCAAAGGTGGGCGGGGCGGAACAAGGTGAATACCAGATCAAAGAGACAAATACTGATTTTACTACAGTACATAGTCGGGGCTTGAATATCATGGTTTACTGTTAAATTCACCTTTATCCATTTTTTCCCGCTCTTGAGTTCGACACCTCGGCGACTGCGGTGATCATGACCAAGTTCCGAACCAGAGACAAGTATCTGAACCTGATGAACGGGATGGAGATTATTGAAAGCAGGTATCGCCGATCCTTGCTCTAAAACTCACACAAGCTGCTCAAACATCTGACGGCTGTCTATTTCTCAGCTTACATGGAAATCTCGTGGAGCACCTGAACGCTGAAATAGTTCTCCAGACCATAAGTGACGTCAACATGGCTTTGGACTGGATACGCTCCACATTTCTGTACATAAGGGCCCTCAAGAACCCCACACACTACGGTCAGTGAGTCCAGGTGCCACTATGTTGGTGACTAAGCATTTGTAAATTGGAATTGGTAAATACTTCACTCATCATTTGTAAAAAATATTTCCAAAGCATTTCTCATCATTTGCAATTCACTTAAAAGCAAGAAAATAATGATGAAGAAGTTTAGCCCCTTTCTGTCACTGTTTTCAGGTTTCTCTGCCGATTTGGACCAACAAGGGATTGAGTCCAAGTTACAAGGTAGGCATAATGGATTTAAAGGAAAAAAGGGGACAATGAAAACAGAATAGATAAGTACAGAATTGTGTCAGCTCATCATTGTAACAGCTCACATTCAAGAACAACAACAACAACAAATTAAAATATGTAATAGTCTGTCTGTCTGTAATGGTTCATAGTTCATATGTCCAATAGTTTTTTATGTCTGTGGATGATGTTTTAGGCGTACTTCCTGTTTGCCAGTGTAGGATAAAGGCTACTTCCTGTGCATATTTTAATTTAAAGGTACACTGCGTAACATTTTGGACTATACTGTTGCCGGCAAAACAAAACATGCTCCTAGTGACCAGCAAAACAATTCATTCATCATATTTACAAACACAAGGAAACGTAAATAAATGTCCAGCTGAGTGCATTACATAGAAATTCGTTCAGTTCTTGGTGTTATTTTAACAGTTGTTAGTGTCAATGTAACGTTAGCCTTTAGCTTCGTGGCTAAACACAGAAGTCTACTCCGGTATTTGCGTTCTAAGTAAAGTTTGTAACAGCTGCTTGTTTTCTGCCACGTGTGTTTTAGATATATTTATTTTAACATGACACGGCTAACTCTCCATAGGAAGTAAACAGGGGCAGGAAACAGTTGTTACGCTAGGAAGTTAGCATCATGTTGCTAATGTAATAATGTCAAATTGAACCTGATATGAACTCACAAAGCTACTAACTACTCAGCTATCCTGCCCTTTCTCACTTTTTTACTGTAAAAGCGAGGCAACGGGAATACCACAACCTCAAGGTGTACTGCGCACAATACAGCCACATCTTAAAGCATAAAAATAACCAGATTTACCAGTATTTTGCCCCAAAATGTTAATGAATGCAAACCTTTATGATTAGCTAACATAATGCAATTTGAAAAGTCTGACCTGAAGAGTGTGGAGATGTTGAGAACGTTCTGTGTGCTGGACAAAAGGCAATTTGGTTCTACAGTTTGTTACTTTGAACTTTTAGTTAGATATTGACCAGTGTCTGCATACTTTAAGTCCATTTCGCGGTGAAATGGCTGTCCCACTCCTCATGGGAAGTGTCTTGGGTGATGGCCTGGTCCTTGGCCTTGATAAACACCGAGTCAGAGGTATAGAAGGCAAGTTCGTCTTGTGGTGGGTCAGTGTCCTTCCATGTCAAGACTAGGGGCCAAACCTCCCAGTCATGGCCCAAAAACAGTATCACTTTCTCTCAATCCCAGGAATGTACATCATTATGACGAAAGTGCAAACGGGGGGTTCGGGGGCGTCCCTTCGGAAATTTTGGGGGGAACTGACAGAATTGATTTTGCCTGTGAGCCTGACGTTGTGTACACTGACTCATGGTTTGTCACCTGCTTCAAAGGCTACAAATAAGAGCTTTTAAAAAGTGCTCTTAATTTAAAGTTATCTTTGAAGCTAAGCACACATTTTGCAAACTGATCCTATGTGTATGCTAACTACTGCTGCTATTACCTCCCTTTGATTAGAGCTGTGTCTCAAAAACCTCAATGCTCTGTCGTCCATCGGGCTGATCCACATGGATGAAGATATCAATATCAAGTCCACAGGTGTGAAATAAGACATGTATTATTATTTTACCCACAGCTCATGAATAAATACATTTTCTGATTGCTCCTGCTTAGAGCCCGGGAGGTTGATGGCTCGTTACTGCGTGGCCTTCGAGACAATGAAGCAGTTCAGCCAAGTGTCGGGCACTGAGAGCCTATCTGACCTGGTAGCTATTTTACATGTTTACGCCCTCACGTGATGAAAACTGAGCAGTATTTATGTGTTCAGTAAGTTCGTGTAGCTTAGGGATGCAAAGCGTAGTAGAGAGGAAAACAAACCTCAAATGATGTATAGAAGAGTTGTGCTATTTGTAATGAATAAGTACTTGAATTCATGGTACACTAAAATACTAATAAGTAACAAAGCTTGTTTGTGATGTTGTTAGACGCAGCTGGTGTCCAAGAGCAAAGAGTTCAGTGACATCCAGCTCCGTATGAACGAGAAGAGGCTGCTGAATACTTTGAACCGGGACAGGAACCGCACCACCATCAGGTCAGTGCAACGCAACTCAACCTCGGTCACAGTTTTTATTTTTGCAGACTAAATCTAAAGAAAAAGCAGCAAAGTGAAATATCAATAAATCATCAATAAATATAAACTTAAAATGACCTGCAACTGATTTGGCAGCACATTGTTCTTTGGAAACAATAATATCCAGTCTCCATAGCGTCTTATGTATAAAACATACTAACCTTTTTAAACAATGTTATGCTTGTATTAGTTTACCAGCTCTCCCTCAGATGTTAATGCTCCTGGGTCCATTTAAAATCTACTCAATGAACTGAATCTGGATTATAAAACCTAAATCGCAATCATTACTTGTTTGAAAGATCGCAGTTATATCTTTCCCAAATCTTGTAGGCCTTGTTGTACTGCTTTATATTTTTGAGTTGTTTTGCCCCGCTCCAGGTTTCCTATGGAGGGAAAGATCCGAACCAATGACATGAAAGTGAACTGGTCGGTCCTCAAGCATTTAACTTTACTTTTTCATTCAAGTTTTCTTTCCTGTTCCACACACTTTGTACCTTGTTTATGTAGCCTTATCCAGGCCCAGCTGGGGTCCATCACCATCCAGGAGTTCGGACTCACCCAGGACACAGCCAAGATCTTCAGGAATGGGCTGCGCATTGTGAGATGTATGTCCAGTCTAAATAGTCTGTGTGGTTACTGTACGATAGATTTAAATTCACTTTGTTGTTAGATGTATATCTAGTATGCGTATCGGGACTCATTCATGAAAGGCTCTTAGCACAAATGTGTTCCTATGGCCTTCTTACGCAGATGTCTTTCACATACTGTGTTCTTAGATGAAAGTGTTCTTCTGGAAGAACAAATCCTTAGGACATTCAGTGGGACAAAAAAATCATCAGTTTTAGAATATTATCACAGTGAAAATTAATCTAAAAATTAAAATTCCTTTCTCATGGTTTATTTCCGCAAATTATTACATTTTATTTCAATTGAGAGAGAGATTTTTTAAGAACATTAAAACAGTAAAGGTTAAATAATTTACTTTAAAGGTGCATTTTGGTACGTTTGACGCAAAACACAAAACATTCATGTTAGTGCGTACTGGACTTTTAGTGATCCAGTGCTTTTATGGGTAGTTAGCACGGCCCCTTTTTCATCACAGTGACCTCTATGACACTTGAGGATCTATTGTTTTTTAGGATTAAGACAAAGAAAACCCCCTATATTGCAATTCTAGTAAAACTCCAGCAGTGTGGTCCCTACACTTAAAATTATAAATGTGTCACACAGATAGAACTAGGCACCCCATCAGGTAGTGTTAAACCCTGAGAAAACTACTACCACTGTATCCTGAGGGTCATAATACTGAACTTAATGATCCCTCTATGGATGTGGTCGATGTGTCTAAGCCACCAAACATGTAGGAATCTGTGATCCAGGACAGCTTCAGGGGAGGCTACAGATCCCAACTCACCTGAGTCAAAAGTGACAAGATCACAGACGGAGGCGGCCAACACTACACAACAGCGATTGAGCAGCGATTGTGCAGCTGAGGGAACTGTTTCAGTAATAGTACCAGGTACTAATGCAAACCTTCCTGAAGAGGAGAATCTCAACGTTATTGAAGCAGGCAAAGCAGATAGTTCAAAAGTCAAAGTAAAGGAGGGAGGGAGTCTCAGGACATCACCACAGATGATCACGGCCAGGGTACCCTGCCAGCGGAGAATCTTTCAAAGTCCCAAGCAGAGACTCCGGAAGAGATTTTCACAGGAGCTTCAGTGACTGTGGTAAATAATAAATCACAAATCATTTCGGAAACAAAGTCCAACAGAAAATGCACAACAGAAGGCAATGTATCAGATTATCTTGCCGACCTCAACACTGAGCATTTATTCAGAGCCTCAAACAGAAGGAAGCTAAGAAGCTAGAGACGCCGTCAGCAAGGCAAAAATCTTTTAAATACAGAGGATGAGGTGAACAAGGCTCAGGGCTCAACAGTCAGTTCACCAAGTTGAAGGAGCCTGACAAACAGAGATTTGTTGAAGTAAATGAAGAAGACCAGGAACCTTCAGCAAAGGCCCAGGACACTACAGAGGAGGACCTGCTGGTGCCAGTAATCCCAAAGACTGCAATTCTTGTGTCAATATATTTTGAATTTAAAACATATATATAAAACAAACAAAATACAGTTACTTCAGAATGTTTCTCAAGTACATGAGTACTGAGTACGCTATGCTGCTATGTTGGAACAAACTGGCCTTTTAATTCATTTCTCATGGATTGATTCCAAAAATGAGCATGTTGTGGCTGTTTTGACTCTTCTCTCCAAAGGCTTGCGGGAGTTTCTGGGCCCGACGCTGAAGACGGGCTTCACTGCTGTGCACAACGCCCTGGTACTGTCTAAGTGTTTCCGAGCCAAACTATGGGAAGACTCTCCCTACGTCTCCAGGCAGCTGGAGAAAATAGGTGGGTAAATATTTACAGAAGAAGCTACACGCACAACTGGACGGTCAACAATATGGCGATGAGTGTTCTCTGTGTCCCAGGCCCGAGTTTGTCCACCGCCATGGTCAACGCTGGACTCACCACCTTCAGTCGAATCGAGAACACTAACGCCAGAGAGATTGAACTGGTCAGTCTGGGCTTATTATTCAGCCTCGAGCATTTTATATACAAAACATAATCATATTTAGTTTACAAAATACACTGCTTTCTTACTCCACTTTTCAGATCCTAAACCGGCACCCACCATTTGGAAACCTGATTAGAGAGTCTGTCATCCACCTGCCGAAGTACGAGGTCACTGTCGAGCAGGTGCAGCCATTTTACTTTCTCTCATTTCATTCTTTCATTTAATGACCTGTATTGCCTGGCTACATCCTGGGTGTGACTACAAACCAGATGCGGCAATTACATTTTTCGAGATGCTTTCATTTGCATTGCATCTATATTAAAATGTACTTATTTCAAGAAAAAGAGAAGGGGAAAAAATGATGTAATGCCTTGTCTATCTTATTTTACTATGCCTTACAACAGCTCCCGAGGTACAGCCCCGTTGCTGCGGAGATCGTTGTCAAAGTGCTCTTAAAAAACCTGTCCCAGCTGCAGACAAAGAGAACCGCCTCTGACCAGCACTACAGCTCTCTCATCATCGGAGACGCCGACAACAACGTGGTCTACATCCAGAAAGTCACGTAGGATTGCTGTCGATGTTTCTATTGTGTGAACGATGAAGCAAGGGGAAGATGGAATGATCTCCATACGGGATGAAGTTAACCACCCTTTCTTCTCCAAACGGATCTTTGCTCTCTCCAATTGGACGAAAATAAGGGCACAGGATATCATGAAAAGCACTTCTGTCCAACTGTTAATCTCGGATTGATCATTCTTTAGGGCTGTATTGCAGCCAGAGGCACAGGGTACATTTCATAGGTAGAATGGAGAACAAATTTGGGAGGAAAACACAACACCATCTGTGAAGCTGAAGTTAAGAAGCAAACGGCTTCTGTGAAGGGGTGATGATCGTAAACACTCATGGATGACCTCCAGAGGTGCAGTCTAAAGGTTTTGCCTTCCTGACCTAAACATCATTGATATGTGGACGGATTTTTGAAGGAAGAATGGGCATAAATCCCTCATGCTGGAGCCTAGAAAAGTGTTTAAAGCTGTGATACAAAAGGCCACACTTTTGCTTTGGCCTTTTTTCCTTTCAAGTTATTTTGAAAATGTAAAAGATGAAAATGAAAGCAGATTTTTGTTTATGTTATTGGAATGTCTCATTTGGCCTTTGGAGATAATTTCATCTTCCACATTGATCCAGGGTGCCTAAACTTCCTCACCCCATTGTATCAACATGCCCTTTTTAGTGATTTGGTGCTGCTGAAGTGTGGGACGTGGTCGAAGCGTATTGAGCTGTCCAGAGCTTCCAAAGGTCCAGAGATTACCGTGCACCTTATTAGCGGGGATTACGGTAAAAACACATATAGCTGAATCATTAAATGTGCTTCCTATTCATGATAGCTTGGCCTTTTACGTCATTATCTGCTCCTCAGTGGGACTGGACGTTCAGCAGAAGTTCAGCGTGTACTTCTCAGGAGCCAGAGGAGGAACTAACCAAAGCTACACACAAGGCGTGAATGTGAAGCAAGAGCCGCCAGAGCGCCGAGAATACGGCGCCGCCACTCAAGGTCGGATTCTCTCTCAGCGTTACTGGATAAGTACGCTTCAGAAGTGCTCCAAGTGTTCAAAAATGTTTTTCAACAGATTTTGGCAACAAAAGGGAGTGCAACCACTTGTGCAAGAACAAGGACCTGTGCGCCCATGACTGCTGTAAGTACAGTATAAAAAGGAAGGATTTGAAGTGAAAAATATGTCAGACACACCGCACACAGTGGAGTTTTTACACACCCACACATAGAAAAAAATATGAACTGAGAATGTAATTAAATAATGAACAAACCTAAAAAGTCCCTGGACCCTGACCTGTAGTTATTGGCAAAAATCCCTCCTCGAATTATATTTCTCAATTACTGTAACCAGTTAAAGACATAAAAGTAGGGCCCTCATAAAAATCCTATAATGCAAATCAGCCTTTATGTGCCTAATTTTGAAATGTATTATCTGTCACACCCAGTACAAATTCTTGATTAGTCCCTATTGGCGCAAACATAGAAGTCAGGATTGTTTTCATCATTTCTATTTTATTTGAAGTTGTTTTTTTGTTGAACAAGAAAGTACAGTGATGCATTTAATAAGATCTACTTTTTGTGTTGCTTAGGTAAAATAGGTGTTACCATTCCAAAGAAACGTGCAAACCTGGAGTTCTCTTCATATCTGACTGACCTGAGGACCCGATGTGACACAATGATCCAAACACCAGCCAAGCGGCTCAAGGTCACACTGTCGAAGAAACAATAAAAATAATAAAATAAACATATTTCTATGTTAAAGTTAAATCTTATATTTACCTGTTCTTAGATGAAGATGGAGATGGAGGAGCCGAGCTGTAGCAAAATGCAGGATTTTGCTTATCGACCCAAAGGGAAAATGCCTGTTGTTCCAAGGTAAAGTGCACATGTCATCAAAAATCATGACTTGTATTTATGTCATATTATGAACGTGCTTGACATACTTGAAGATACAGAGGAAGTTTCGATGAGGCTCCCTCCAAGCCTCACATTGAGACTGTGGATTTGACCCAAGAACACGACACGCACAACCTCTACGAAGGTAAAAATAAAAGCTACATTCATTCTGTTTATTTACTGTAATCATGATTGTATTTCAAGGTTATGAAGAAAACTGTGGTGAGGTTTTGGACACGAAGCCTCCCATCTATGAAAGTTACTACAAAGGTTAGACCAAACTTCATATGAGAGAGAATTACAAAACGAGGCACTGTTTGAGATGGTTTTGATGTGGAAATTCAGTACAAGAAAGCAGATATCTCCCATTCCTGCTTTCACCACCAGATGTCACTGTAAAGTCACTGTGGACATGCTGTGATTTTAGCAAAGTAGAAAAAAGTACTATGTTGACAGAAAGTATGTGTTTAAAGGCACTGCTTCAGGTTTTTTGGACTTTAGGCAGTTTTCATAAGGGTTGCATGATCAGAAATTAAACGTGGTTTGTATCTCTCCTTTATTCTTCCAAACCAGGAGTCACCACGGGTCGCTCACACTTCCCTGCACCCAGTACCTCCAGGCGGCCCGCTGCAGGCTCAAGCCGGGAGCCATTTTACCAACACATTTCGCAGCTCCCGGCCATCAACTTCGACCTGGGGAACGAGTGGGAGGACTTTGACGAGGAGAACTTGGTCAATGCCAGCGAAGCATTAGGGAGCGCCTCATCTGTGCAGTACAACAACATGGGTAGTTTATAATGTGTATTATTATGTCATGATTTCAGACTGAAAAATAATTGACAAAAATTCCAAGGGTTTGCAGCTCCATCTGTGCCGTGTGTCCCACCTTTCGCGACACCAATGAGGTACAAAATGAACAGTAGCTATAACCTTAAAGTGCCTACAATTAATGAAGTTGTGTTGTGTTTGTTTAGACCAAATCCAGCTTACATAAAATCTGAAATCGTCAGCCCGAGACCTTCCTGCTCAGCTGTGGTTCACCCTCAAAACAGGCTCACTCTGGACTTGGGTAAAAAGGTAAGGCTTGAAATGTTACACACGTCTGTCCTAATCTAGAAGTAATCATATGTATTTGTGTTCATAGGTCCTTGGGCAAAAGCCAAGGGTATTTAGCGAGGAGGTGGCGGTGAAAACTCCAGACTTTAGGTCGAGCCAGATCCCACTGACCAACAGCTTAGGGTTCTTCTCACAAATGGGTGCAGCGGACGTACACGACCAGTCGACTCACATCAGCAGGTAAAGAAATCACTGGCGTTTAATCGATCCGCCACTGTGGTACGAGTTAAACCTTTTTTCCACAGCATTGTGATCAAAGAAGAGGAGGCGTTTCTTGGAATTTTTGATGGCCTATTTTAGCTCTGCGTACTGGTTTAATTTATTTATTTATTCACTTATTTATCTATTAATCTTATTTATTATTATAAGCTTTCAAATGTCCAGTTTGGTTTGTTCACACGTTCTTTCTTGAATAAAATGTATTTATTTTAACATTTAAGGTTTTGTCATTTGTAATGTTATTTGACTGTTACATTAAAAGGTGTCGAGCAATACATTTTTTTCAATTTACTTTGAAACATTTCACTTTTCATCCGAAAAGCTTATTCAAAAAACAAACATGTAAGTAAGTGAGTAAGCGCTTTATTTATCATTGTACAATGAAGGGATCACCATGTCGTCACATCCGAGGCTCTGGTGGACAACACACATGTATTTAATCGATAATAATAGTTGTTCACAAACAGAGCATTACTTCTATATAAAGATCTGCGCTGTAAAAGATCTGTGGTTTGAATAAACAGCTCTTCACACCTCGAAAAATCAGCTGTTCGCCCACCATTCACCAAAACATCCAGTGAAAAGTGCGGTAAAATAACATCTCACTTTAGCATTGGAGAAAGGGACTTGTTAATGCTGCTTTTTAGTCATTTTTTGTTTCATTTAGAAACAATGATATAGGGCATCTGAATTAAACTGGTTATTTGTTGTCTAAACTCATTCCTACCTTTCCTAATGCATTTCTACAATCCCAATTCGTCACAGAGGGAGCAACAGTGTCATAGTGAAATCCTCAGAAAGCTGCTGCTCGAGTTCTGACAAGAACCAGGAAATACGACCATATTAGTCCAGTGCTCCGGTCTCTGCACTGGCTTCCTGTCACTCAGAGAATAGAATTTAAAACAGCTCTGCTTGTCTACAAGTCTTTTCATGGTTTAGCACCGAAGTACATCTCTGACCTGTTACAGCCGTATGAACCATCTCGGCCCCTGAGAACTTCAGGGAGGGGCCTCCTGGTGGTTCCCAGAGTCAATAATAAACACGGTGAGGCTGCGTTTCAGTTTCATGCAGCGAAAACCTGGAACAGTCTTCACGAGGATGTGAGACAAGCCTCAACTCTGAC
Source organism: Gobius niger (assembly GCF_951799975.1). Taxonomy (NCBI): domain Eukaryota; kingdom Metazoa; phylum Chordata; class Actinopteri; order Gobiiformes; family Gobiidae; genus Gobius; species Gobius niger. The sequence continues at coordinate 27,362,662 of NC_136864.1, forward strand.
AATGTTCAAATCCAGGCTGAAAACAGTTCTTTTTGTCCGTGCATATGACTGAATGTATTTTATCTGCACTCTTGCCTTTTACAGTAATTGATTAATTTTATCTGTTTGTTCTGTTGTAATTTTGCCTTGCCTTGCCTTGCCTTGCTAGATTACATGGATAAAAAGGCATATTATGAACAAGGTATTTTTTCACAACACAGAACTCATCTTATTCCACTACCAGAGCTAGACAGATATCATGTATACATTTTAACAAAAGATCTACTTTCTACTACTGTCTCTGAGGTTTGATGAACGTTAAAGGATTAGAAAGACACTACACAAAACCAGCGCTTCATTCATGAAAATCCCTTGAAAACATCTGCCGCGTGACTTCAACTGAACTCTCGCGACATTTGCTCTACGTCACTTTAAGCGCGGGGTTTGTTGTTGGCGGAACTTCTACTTCTCAAACCCCTTTTCTCCTTTCAGCGACAGTTTTAGGCGTTTATTCTTTGATAGTTCATATAAAAGACCATATTCCCAGGGACGTAAATGTGTAGCGACCTGCGGACGCGGTCGTAAGACGTTTATTACCGGAGAATTGGCACTTTTAAACCGGCGGAAGCGGTAAGTGTGGGGTTACTGGTGCGTTCATTTCCTAATAACTTGCTTTTCGATGACGATCTGCTCCGGCTACACTATGGGACTAATGTATTTGCCTGAAGCTAACACGCAAAAGACAGTGAAAGATTAAATAGACATAGAAACAAAAACTTGCAATAGTATTTATCCCTTTTTTTTTTTTTTTGGCGTTATTTTTATAAACCCTCATTTCACAGTCACCTGCTAACCCCTTAACCTCTTAACTCCCGCCTGAACCCGCCTGAGAGGATCATTTTCCTCACGTCATCAGATTTTTTTTTCCATCATTTTTTTGTTGGGTATTCGACTCATTTTTGTTGCTTTTTTGTCATTTTTTCGCCAATTTTTTATTCACATTTTTATCTTTTTTTTTTGGCACATTTTTGCAATTTTTTGGTCAAATTTGTGTCATTTTTTTGTCAATTTTTTGTAATTTTTTGGTCAAATTTTTATCATTTTTTTGTAGTTTTTTGGTCACATTTTTGTCATTTTTTGTCATTTCTGTCATTTTTTCGTCCATTTTTTAATCACATTTTTGTCATTTTTTTTGTCATATTTTGTCCAATTTTTGTCATTTTTTTATCCATATTTTTTAAAAAAAATTTGGTCAAATTTTTATCAATCTTTGTCATTTTTTTGTCACATTTTTGTCATTTTTTGTCATATTTCTGTCATTTTTTGTCCATTTTTTAATCAAATTTTTTTCATTTTTTTGTCATATTTTTGTAATTTTTTTGTCAATTTTTTTTAATTTTTTGGTCAAATTTTTATCCCATTTTTGTCATTTTTTGTCACATTTGTATCATTTTTTTGTCAAATTTGTATCAAATTTTGTCACTTTTTTTTTTTGGGACATTTTGTCAATTTTTTTTTTTTTTTCATTTTTTTGTCAAATTTGTGGCATTTTTTTTCATCCATTTTTCGTCCCTTTTTTGTCAATGTTTTCTCACTTTTTTGTCACATTTCCATCATTGTTTTCGTCTCAGTTTTGTCGCTATTTTCACAGCTTTTTTCCAGAAGCTTTTGGTCTGGGGTAAAGCCAAACTGGAGAAAATGTGCTCGGTTCAGGCGGGAGTTAAGGGGTTAAAGTTGGGGTACCTGACTTTTTGTTGTAAAGTAAAACAGTTTTCCCCACCACAGAGTAAGTTGTAAACACCGCAACAAATCAGACCTTGTTACTTTGCCTTCACATAACATTTTATCAGGCGACAGAAGATCGACGTCGAATCTAAATCATTGACATTTATTTAGGTGATGGTCCCCACTCCTTCACTTTGCCACCGCTCAAAGCTGAACACGGGCTTGAAACGTGCATGTAAACAATTAGCTTGAACAATTCGGACACGCAGGTGGGATTGTGAGAGCTAGAAACGAGTTTGGGCCAGATAATAAGATGTCACAGTTTGTGCTGGAAAAATCAGGCTGCAGCTTTAGCTCCCGCCTGAACCGAGCACATTTTCTCCAGTTTGGCTTTTTACGGTGAAATGAAGACGAGGATGAAAATGTGACAAAAGAGAAACAAGAAAGTGGTAAAAAAAGCAATGAAATTAAAGAGAAAGTGACACGACAACAACGCAAGGAATAAGATCTGTTTCTATCATTTTTGTCGGTCTTAGCTTTCAAAAGATTTGGGTAAAGCTGAACTGGAGAAAAGGCACTGGCACTTATAACCACCCGCCTTAACCACGTGCATTTTCTCGCTGGTCTTCGTATCAGCTTTACTCAAATCTATAAGGTTGCTGCCTACAGGCCAGTGTAACGTCTCATTTGAACGCTTTTTGTCATTTTTTTTCGTACATACTTTAATCACTTTTTTTTCCTTTTTTTGTCACATTTTTATCATTTTTTTGTCACATTTTTATCACATATTTGTCATTATTTGTCACATTTTTGTCATTTTTTTCATCAATATTTTAATAAATATTTTGTAATTTTTTGGTCACATTTTTATCATTTTTTTGTCACATTTTTATCATTTGTTTGTCACATTTTTATCATTTTTTTTGCCACATTTTTATCATTTTTTTGTCACATTTTTATCATTTTTTTGCCACATTTTTATCATTTTTTTGTCACATTTTTATCATTTTTTTGTCACATTTTCATCATTTTTTTGTCACATTTTTATCATTTTTTTGTCACATTTTTATCACATTTTTGTCATTATTTGTCACATTTTTGTCATTTTTTTCATCAATATTTTAATAAATATTTTGTCATTTTTTGGTCACATTTTTATATTTTTTTTGTCACATTTTATCATTTTTTTGTCACATTTTTATCATTTTTTTGTCACATTTTTATCATTTTTTTGTCACATTTTTATCATTTTTTTGTCACATTTTTATCATTTTTTTGTCACATTTTTATCACATTTTTGTCATTATTTGTCACATTTTTGTCATTTTTTTCATCAATATTTTAATAAATATTTTGTCATTTTTTGGTCACATTTTTATCATTTTTTTGTCACATTTTTATCATTTGTCTGTCACATTTTTATCATTTTTTTGTCACATTTTTATCATTTTTTTGCCACATTTTTATCATTTTTTTGTCACATTTTTATCATTTTTTTGTCACATTTTCATCATTTTTTTGTCACATTTTTATCATTTTTTTGTCACATTTTTATCACATATTTGTCATTATTTGTCACATTTTTGTCATTTTTTTCATCAATATTTTAATAAATATTTTGTAATTTTTTGGTCACATTTTTATCATTTTTTTGTCACATTTTTATCATTTGTTTGTCACATTTTTATCATTTTTTTTGCCACATTTTTATCATTTTTTTGTCACATTTTTATCATTTTTTTGCCACATTTTTATCATTTTTTTGTCACATTTTTATCATTTTTTTGTCACATTTTCATCATTTTTTTGTCACATTTTTATCATTTTTTTGTCACATTTTTATCACATTTTTGTCATTATTTGTCACATTTTTGTCATTTTTTTCATCAATATTTTAATAAATATTTTGTCATTTTTTGGTCACATTTTTATATTTTTTTTGTCACATTTTATCATTTTTTTGTCACATTTTTATCATTTTTTTGTCACATTTTTATCATTTTTTTGTCACATTTTTATCATTTTTTTGTCACATTTTTATCATTTTTTTGTCACATTTTTATCACATTTTTGTCATTATTTGTCACATTTTTGTCATTTTTTTCATCAATATTTTAATAAATATTTTGTCATTTTTTGGTCACATTTTTATCATTTTTTTGTCACATTTTTATCATTTGTCTGTCACATTTTTATCATTTTTTTGTCACATTTTTATCATTTTTTTGCCACATTTTTATCATTTTTTTGTCACATTTTTATCATTTTTTTGTCACATTTTCATCATTTTTTTGTCACATTTTTATCATTTTTTTGTCACATTTTTATCACATTTTTGTCATTATTTGTCACATTTTTGTCATTTTTTTCATCAATATTTTAATAAATATTTTGTCATTTTTTGGTCACATTTTTATCATTTTTTGGTCACATTTTTATCATTTTTTTGTCATTATTTGTCACATTTTTATCATTTTAAGACCAACAAAACTCATCTAAATGGAGCTTTTTCTGCTTTGTCGTCACTTTTTTTTTAAACTTTTTTTTTTCATTGTGTTTTTGTCACATTTTTGCCCCTTTTTCATTGATTTTTGTCACTTTTTCATAACTTTTTCTGTTGCTCTTTTGTCGCGTTTTTGTCGCTCTTGCTGCGTTTTCGTCTCGCACGTTTTTCAAGAAGCTGCACTGGAGAAAATGTGCTCGATTCCGACGAGGTTAAACACGTTCTAAATAAACAACATTTGAGAGAAAATGTAAATCCACCTCTGCTCCGCTAACATGACTGAATAATGGAAATATTTTATAGCAATTTGCTGAATGTCATTTCCCGTGGACCTGCTTTTGCTCCCGCAGCTCTAACACGTGCTGCGTTTCAGATGGAGGCGGCTCCTGTTTGCAACGAAACCATCAGCCCTGAAGAATTTCCCAAGCCGGAGCAAGCGCACAGGAGAAGTAAAGCTTCAAGCGGAAAAAGTACAGACACTAAACCTGTTTGATGCACACAAACACAAATAAAGAATAAATATTTACTGATGTTTTCCTTCCAGAAGATGCAGAGGCCGACATCGAGCTTCTTTGTAAAGCTGTGCCTCAGATTGGGAAGGTTTTCCGCGTCATCGACAAAATTGGAGAAGGTATTATTTATTAGTGCTCAGTAACGCGAGCCCCTGAAGCAGTTTGGAGTCGCTGCGTGTCTTAGTGTCATCTAGTTGTGTAAACAGAACCCTTGTTTGCAGGCACTTTCAGCTCTGTGTACTTGGGAGAGGCCCAGATGCTTGATGGGACTCGACAGAAGTTTGCCCTGAAACACCTGATTCCTACGAGCCATCCCACTCGCATCGCTGCCGAGCTCCAGTGTCTCACCGTGGCCGGGTGAGAAAAGCAGCATTGACTTGACTTATAAGCAGACACGTGTTTCTGAATCCCACCTCCTGAAAGTGCACACTGTCGATGTGTCCTTGGGCAAGACACTTCACTCACATTGCCCCCCAGTGTCCGCGTACATCGGTGTATGAATGAGAGTATGAATGGGTGACTGATTCCTTGCGCTTTGAGTGCCTAATGTCGGCAGGGGCTGGACTGGGACTGAAAAACAGCCCTGGACTCTGGTCAGTCTGGCCCAAATTAGCGTAAATGCAACACTTCCACAAATACATATTTTAACCTCTTACCCCCCGCCTTAACCGAGAGCATTTTCTCCAGTTCGGCTTTACCCAAATCTAAAAGCTTCTTGACTGGAGAGCAACACTGTGACGCCTCATTTGAAAGATAAAATCTAGAAAAGTGAGGGTAACTTTTTGTCACGTTGTTGCTGCATTTTTGTCATGTTTTTGTTGCTTTTTCATCACTTTTTTGTCACTTTTTCGTTGTGTTTTCGTCTCTTGTTTTTCGGGGGGGGTTTCGTGTTGTTGTTGTTTTTTCATCGCTTTTTTCATTGCTTTGTCGTCACGTTTTCATCACATTTTGTTTGTGTTTTTGTCACTTTTTTGTTGCTTTTCCAGCACATTAACCAACCCCTTGGTTAATGTGCTTAACCCCACCTGAACCGAGCATATTTTCTCCAGTTTGGCAAAAAAGTGACAAAAATTTGACCAAAAAAATGAGTTACAAAAATGAGTTGAATACCCAACAAAGAAATGATGGGGGAAAAAATCTGATGACGTGAGGAAAAAGATCCTCTCGGTTCAGGCGGGAGTTAAGCTTTTAGATTTGGGTAAAGCTCGGTTTCGCCCGGGGGTAAGGTAAAGTGAGAGGCCAGACCGGTGGCCTTAGAGCCAGTGGCCCTTCTGTGCTCTTCCAGAATGGACATATGGCCAGTCCGCCCCTGAATGTAGGTGGAAAAGCGCTATTTAAGTTGAGACCATTTACCATAAAAACGTTTAATACTGGCATGAAATATTGCGATACGATATTATTATTGCAATATTTTCTTTAGCCACAACATACAAGAAATGTGTTTTTCTTCACATAGTGTTAAAATAAGACTCAAAAACACTACATCAGGACCAAAACAAGGCTAACATGAAACTAAGTAAGCTGTGAGTTTAGCTTTTGCACATTTACGTAAATCAATTTTACTTTAATGGTTTTCCGATATATTTTGGCTTTTTGCGATGCGGGATGTTGCATTCATTCCTTTCTGTGCCATTAGAAAATGAGTCCGGGCGCAGAAAGATTAGGGGTTGGTTATTTTTTCACCCACTTAAGTAGCTTTGTGTAATCTTTGGATCTTTTCCAGTAGCTTTTTTTTTTTTTTTTTACCACCGCAGCTTCCAAAAAACGCCTCCTGAGGTCCTACGTGTCCAGGAGAGGTTTTCTTCCCCCAATCTCTTGTTAAACTTAAATCTTTTCATTGCGAAGTTAAAAAGATTCAGCATAGCTCCTCTTTTTTTTTCTGTTGGAACAGCTGCGCAGAGGAGGGGGTGAGATCTCTTGAAAAGCAGGAAGGGAAACTACTGGATATTTAGTTTCAGCTGTAGATTGTAATATATAACAAAGTGTAAGATGTACTTGACACATATGTTAAATAAACTTGAACTTGAGATAGTGATAAAAATGTGTTTGAGATGATCAAACATTAAAAAAGCATAATACCCCCACTAATGGCCAGAACATAGGACATTTTAAGCTATTATTTTAACATTCTTATTACAAAACGTGACTGGAGAATATTATTTTTCTGCTCTTCTCCTTGTGTTTTCTTCAGAGGCAGAGACAATGTGATCGGAGTGACGTACTGCTTCCGGAAAGAAGACCACGTGGTGATCGTCATGCCGTACTTAGAGCACCGAGCCATCGTGGTACGTCCCGACCCCGGAGTCGACTGCATAATGTCTGCTCCATCTGGTGAATAACATATGAAGGTCGCTGTTTTATGTTTTGCAGGACATAATCGGCTCCCTCAGCTTTGAAGAGGTGCGTCTGTACATCTACAACCTGCTGAAAGCTCTGAGACACGTTCACCAGTTTGGGATCATTCACCGCGACATAAAACCCAACAACTTCCTCTACAACAGGAAAACCAACGAGTAAGAGCCTTTTTATCAAGTATCACCACAGTTTATCACAGATGCCACTGAGGTCTTCCATCCCAACAGCAGAGCCAAAAACTAAAATCCCAGTTTAGCTTAATTTTTGCTTTGTTTTTATCCCGAATTAGTGTTTGTTTTTAAGTGTAGGTTTGATGCAATTTTATAGAAAAATAAAACATTTTCACAACCAATTTTTTGGAACGCACTGTTTTGAAATGGCATACAGCAGGGGTAGGCAACGTCAGGCCCTGGGGCCAGATCTGGCCGTCCAGCATAGTCTCTAAGCAGGTACCAAAAAAATTACAATGCTTTAAAGGAATAGGCCACCGTTTTTACATACTGAGATATGTTCTTACCTTAGCTTTGACAAGTTCTTTAGGACCTGTCTGATCTTCACCCGTGCCTTCAGTCACGTAAACACAGCGCAGACGGCGTTAGCATTTAGCCTCTCCCTCTCTCCACTATAGCTCCAAAACAGGTCAAGATAGAAGCTACCAAGCTCTTCCACGTTTTCCCTATTTCAATATGGTTACGTGAAGTGTTCCACTACAAAATATAATTACACAAAATTAAACAATGTGGATTTTCTAAGCAGATAAAACGGGGAACTATATTGTAAGGCGTAATAATACCAGGAGTAATTTGGCATCCGCACAGTAAAGTGAAGATAACTGCGCGGATTCCAAACTACTCCTGGTATTATTACGCCTTACAATATAGTCCCCCCTTTTATCCGCTTAGAAAATCCACATTGTTTAATTTTGTGTAATTATACTTTGTAGTGGAACACTTCACGTAACCATATTTAAATAGGGAAAACGTGGAAGAGCTTGGTAGCTTCTATCTTGACCTGTTTTGGAGCTATAGAGGAGAGAGGGAGAGGCTAAATGCTAACGCCGTCTGCGCTGTGTTTACGTGATTGAAGGCACGGGTGAAGATCAGACAGGTCCTAGAGAACTCGTCAAAGCTAAGGTAAGAACATATCTCAGTATGTAAAAACGGTGGCCTATTCCTTTAAGATCCAAGTTTTGATGCCTGTTGGTCCATGAACAGCATTAAAGGGAGTGACTTGGCTGTTTCAGCTCAAATAAATGATACAAATCTAAAAGATTTCTTTTTTTTTTTTAATGAATGAACAATATCGTCTTGTTTTCAGGTTCTAGATCAGTGGACCATTTTCCAACCATTTTTGTTACTGATTATTTAGAAAGTGATCAATTAGACTGAAATGTATAACAATTCATAGCATGTTCTGTTCATGTTTTACCTCAAACATCACTAAAATTAACATTCCTCCAAAAACAAATAGAAATAGTCTTCAGAGACCCAGGTACCCAGCCCGAGTCTCGGCATATTTCAGGTATTGACACAGTCCATGTTAAGTTCCCGGCTTTAAGAAAAGCATGTATTTGTGTAAACATTATATGGTGTGAAAACCTCTTACTTCATTACCATCTCCTCCCAGATACGCCCTGGTGGACTTCGGCCTGGCCCAGGGCACGGCGGACACTCAGATCGACCTCCTGAAGGTTTGCAGGTCCACACTCAGAGGTGGCGGCTCTCCTGCTACACCTGCGCCCACTCAGCGGACCAAACCCGCTCCTACAGGCGGCGCCCGCTCAGCGGAGCCCAGCCACAGGACCAAACAGTCCTCCACCACCATACCAGCACCCAATCCACCTAACCCCCACCCCACCGCCTCCACCTCCGCCCCCCTTCCTTCTCCTGTCGCACCCTCCTCTTCCTCCTCCACCATCTGCAGGAAGGCGGTCCCAAAGAGGCGCAATGTCACGGCGGGCTCCACGTCACGCTCTAAGCACTCCAAGGTGGTTTGGTCTTTTCTGAAAGCACTGGGTTCATGGGCTTTTGCTTTGAAATACCAGATTTCGATCAGGGCTGCACAATAAATGACAACAGTTGGTGACACAGTGTTCATATTGTTAGAAACCTAAATATATCACAAGACCTTCCAACTGGTCTTCCAACTGACACGTTCTCGTGCTCTCACAGTCAAAAACAAAAACACTCGGAAACTTAAAGGAGACATTATCTGTTACACAACATTATTGAACACTTTAAACTTTGCAAGAGAAAATGGAAACGAGTCATTCCTTTCCATTTGACTGTGTAAATGTAAAGGTTTTCCCGAGTGAGTTTTCTTCCCAGGTTCCCACAGAACAAACGAAGCAGAGCAGGATTCCTCAGACACGTGTGAATCTCTCAAAAAAACAAAACACTAACTACACAGGAAAAGTGCACAACCAGCTTAAAAGATCACAAAAGGCAATTTTGTATCATGTTTTTCCTAATTAAGCTCCATTATAGCTTTGTTTTGGTCCCAGTTTAGTTATTTATTTTTCATGTCTTGTTTTGACACCATTTTTAATAAAAAAAAAAAAAAAAAGCATAGCGTTCGAAAACTCTTTGAGCTAACTTCAATTAGAAATTCCCTCTTTTTGTGATCGTTGCCTTGATAGACACTTCCTCTCCTGTCATTTCCCATCTGGCACAAATAGATCAGTATTTCAGGAAAACATGGTGGACCGAGAGTTGCTTATGGACCGTTACCTACTGAATGTTAAAAACAACACACCACATAATTTGGAACAACGAAAAGACATTCATACCAAAGACTTTTTTTCCAATGGGGATCTCCTACTTGTTTTTGTTTTTTAATTGCAGCACTGTATCATTGTAAAAGTTGTAGTTTTCTGCTTTTATTGTGCAGCCCGAGCGAGTGTTCTCTGCTCCTCACTGACGGGCTCCAGGCTGAATTTTCTCTGTGGTTTGTTTTACTGAAGGAATTGTCAGGTCTGCGTAAACTCCAGCGGCCGGTGTTTGGAGAGAGGAACATGAACAGCTGCGCCCAAGCTCCCTCCGCCGCAAAAGCCTCGTCCGCTCGAACTGAAGTAAGACTTTGAATCAAAAGTTCAAATAGATGACACTTTTACACGTTTAATGACCGCCTTAAAAGTCTCAAATGAAACTCTGTGTCCAGTTTGTGAAAGTGGCCAAGGCAGAGGACCCGGCCAATCGCAGGTGCGTGGCAGGCCGCGGCACCGCCCCGCTGAGGAGTCAGGGAGCCAATCACAAGCCTCCGAGAGCTGTGCCCCCCAGCGCCACCTGCAGCTGCTTCCAAACGGACCGGGTCTGCAACATCTGCCTGTCCAGGTAAACGGACAGGTCAAAGTGCCGTCACGAGCCGTCCTCCAGCACGTACAAGAGCTCAACGTGACAGGAATGCACCGACCGATTTGGATTTTTGGTGCCTGGCACGGATGTGTGAAGGGCATTGGGTCGATAATGATTAGTGATTTAATCAGATGTCCTTTAGTTAAACATCTATTACAATAGTAAAGGTTTTAATCATATAAAGAACATTTTTTTGTCAAATATTTATTTCCTAATTTATTATTTGTTCTGTAATGTCCTGTTGCAAAGTCACTTCTTTAGAGTAGACAAGTAGTTTACGATACATATAATTAATAATAATAATTACATACATTAACAAAAACCCAGTCGTTGATTGCTTATTGTACCATTACTACCACTAAGACAGTGATTTTCAACGTAATAAATGTGTCTAGTTTCAAAATGTAGTAAGCCAATAATGTAATAACTTGTAATGATTTGCCTGCTGATAATATAATAATCATCATAATTTATTGCCTGAAAATCGTTCACAAATATAATCAATTCAGCCAATAATGTAGTAATGCACCAATTTGTATTTATTTTCAAAAACTAACACGTTAAATGTTGTTTTTGTGCAGTTCTCCCTAAATTGTTGGAGACCTGTTTCGTATTTTTCTCCATCAGCTTTTGTATTTTACTGTTTTTGCTGTTTTATTTTTTAACTTCTGGTAGCTTGTCGTAACTCACAGGTCTTTTTCTTTATGTAACACATTATACAGTGTATATACATTATGCATTTACTGTGAATTATAGTGCTGGCATTGTGATCAAAACAACTCAGAAACAGTCATTTTAATAGACTTGGTGTTAATTAAATGTAGATAATATTTTCCCCGGGAAGGTCTCGTGACCCATTGAACATGGTTTGGCGTCCCACTGCATTAATATGATTCTACAAACTTAAACAGTTTCTATGTTCCACCTGCATTTATTCTCACTATTTGGCAATATATTAGCTCCACACAGTTGCCAACCATTCTCTGTGTAAACACAGAACAAAATGGCAGCGGACCAGTGGACACATTTTTAAGAAGAAAACGGCAACGTGTTTAACCTGTGTGGTTTGAAATGCATGGCCGATTATGTTAAGCGTTGTAAAAGTGTGTGCCTTGTTCCCCTCAGGAAGCAGCAGATCGCACCCAGAGCTGGGACTCCTGGCTTCAGGGCGCCGGAGGTCCTCACCAAATGTCCCAACCAGGGGACAGGTGAGTTTAAAAACCATGGTAGTAGTTTGAAATATTGAAAATCTCTCTAAATGAAATGTTTTTGTTCCGGTGTTCAGCCATAGACATGTGGTCGGCCGGAGTGATCCTGCTCTCCCTGCTCAGTGGGAGGTACCCCTTCTTCAAAGCCAGTGACGACCTCATCGCACTCAGTCAGATCATGACCATCCGCGGCTCCAGAGAGACCATCCAGGCCGCCAAGACCTTCGGTTTGTGGTCGATTATTTACCAAAGGAAATCTTTTTACCTATAAATACCTAACATTGCCTCGTACTTTAGGTAAATCCATCGTGTGCAGCCGGGAGCTCCCTCGCCAGGACCTCCGCGTGCTGTGCGAGACGCTGAGAGGCCGCAGACCGTCCCCCGATGACGACCATGATGTCACACCTCTAAATCCTGCACACGGAAAGACAAAAACACTGGGCGAGACCCCCTCTCACTGTCCCGCAGGGCAGGACGACAGGAGTGACTGCAAGCCGTCATCCAAGCATCCCGATACGGGGGACACGCAGGCGGTTTCCATGGAGACGGAGGACGAAAGGGGCTGGGACAGGGTGCCAGATGAGGCCTACGAGCTCCTGGACAGACTGCTCGACCTGAACCCGGCCACGAGGATCACGGCGGCAGACGCGCTGAAGCACCCGCTGTTCAGAGGCCTGATGCAGCAGAGAGTTTAAAGGATGAAAACTGTCTGGCAACGTTCATTCATCTCAAAATCTCTCTGTTAATAATCTCAAACACATCTTTACCACCATCTTAAAAATGTCCACACTTTCTCCAAATAAGCCACGCCCACCCCCTAATCTTGCTACCCTTTGCTGCGCAGCTGTTTCAATAAAGAGTAGAAAAATAAAATAAAAAGTGTACGGCTCGTGTGGCTGTAGGACCTCAGGAGGAGCTTTTTAGGAGCTGCCGCGGTACAGAGTTTACAGGGAAGATGCCAAAAATGACTGAAAGATGCACTAGAGCCTTGAAATACAGCTCCAGGTATGTATTTGATTTGAGACCAACATTGATTATTTGCACAATATCCCCGCCCCTTTAAGTTCAGGAGAGTGGCTCGGAAAATCAGTATTGACATACATTAACTTGTACCTCATTGTTTCCCTTTTTGTCAAATTTAGACTTAAAAAGGTGATAAATTTGTAAAACAAAATCTGTACTTGCCCTCACCCTCCTCCCATAAATAAACGTATACCCCTTTTTGTTGCATATTGACATTTTAGGTTTACCATCAGACACAATGAATAGGAACTCACTGCTAACTTATCTAAAGCATTTATTTTCTAACAACGTATTTTCTACAACTTCTTGATCAACCTTGGTGCTCTACTTTAAAGATCTAAAGTCTGGTCTACATATTGTTGGACTACCTTTCCCAAAAAATAACCCAACTAAATGCTAACCGAGCTTAATGACAAATGTCTAACTGATCACTCACAGTAATCCGCTAGTTTAAACCAAATGAACTGTTGCAAATCTTCCCCCTCGAAACACATCACTGCCCTTTTAGCAGTGAATAGTTTTGTTGTAAAAATGTACCTGTATAAAGTGTTATTTAAAGAAACTGTTTATAACGTCTATAATAAAATGCAGTTGTTGGAAAAGGGCATTGTTCCACTTTAATATTGTTTTTCTATTTGAGGGAAAAGATTTGCCTGGCTCCTCCGTACTATTCCCTGTCCATACCACATTAGTCTGGTCACGGAACCGTTGGAGCAGTTTAAATGGGCGGGCCTAACCTAAACCAATCAGCACTTAGCGGATGTGACGACAGCTGTAGTTCAATTCACAAAATATGAACTGAATATAAGCTGAGGCAATATTCTCGACTCTTTCATCCATGATTGTCCACAACGTAGAGGTGCAGCGAGTGACGTAACCTTGTCCGGCCTCAGACAATCAGACACTTGTTTACCGTGTATGTCCAGACCCACCTTCTTGTGCGTGGTTTACCAGGCTAAGAAAAGTCTCTTCAGTTTATCGTTAAAAGCAGATACAGGTGAAACTCAGAAAATTAGAATATCGTGATAAAGTTTCTGTAATACAACTTAAAATGTGAAACTAATATATGATATAGACTCATGGCATGCGAAGTGAGGCAAGCATTTGTTTTTGTTTTGAACATTTTGGCTTATAGCTTATAAAAAACCCAAAATTTGACATGAAATCAACAAAAAAATGATGTCGGCACTCTGAAAACTATATTCATGTACGTACTCAGTACTTAGTTTGGGCTCCTTTTACTTGAATTACTGCCTGAATGCAGTAGCGTGGCATGGATGCTCTCAGCCTGTGGCACTGCTGAGGTGTTATGGAAGACCAGGATGCTTCAATATGACATTTGAAGCCCATGTCCAGGATCTGTCTGTGTGTGAAGGCTCTTGATGCGGTCGATCTACTGGGCAAACAACTTTGACGTTGGCCCTGGACTCTTAATAACTTGGTGATATCAGATCCACCCTCTTGATGCACTGACTCCGGCCTCAGTCCACTCCTTGTGAAGGTCCTGCATACTCTTGAATGGCCTTTTTCCTGACAGTCCTCTCCAGACTGTGGTCATCCTTGTGGCTTGTGCACCTTTTTCTTCCACACTTTGCCCTTCCACTTTCTATTAATGTGCTTTGATACCGCACTTCATCTCAGAACATCCAACTTCTTTTGCCATTACCTTTTGAGGTTTTCCCTCCCCATGGAGAATGGCAATGATGGTTTTCTGCACAACTGTCAGCAGTCTTCCCCATGATGGTGAACTACTGAACTAGACTGAGACCATTTAAAGCAGGGGTGTCCAAACTTTTTTCATGGTGGGCCGCATACTGAAGCGTACACAGGGTGAAGGGCCATAGATCGGTGGTTAGTGCCGCAAAACCTTTGACTAGCAGAGGTTTAAATTGCGCCCCACACCTTTATTTCTGCTCAAAACCTTCATGCCAGCTCTGTCTCACAGTAAAAGGTTAGTTGTTCGGTTAGAATTGTGTGGAATTATTACATTTCAGTCTCAGGGACCCTTTGCAGGTGTTTTGGTTTAATTATCTGATGAAAGGAGACTCTTTGAGCTACAATATAGCCCTTTTTCACCATATTCTAATTTTCATACATTTAAATGTGTTTTTTTTTACAGGCTGTAAGCCACAATCATCAAAATTAAAACAAAAAAAGCAAATATATAAGTTTCACATTATAAATCGAGTTACAGAAACAAATAAACTTTTTCACGATATTCTAATTTTCCGAGCTTCACCTGGATTTGTGAAAATGTGTGCGAGTGATATAAAAACAAAATAAAAAATGGAAAAAGAGCCGCGAAACAGCTCCATTAGCTACCGCTCTGTACCATAGTGAGATAATCCAAATGTTTGTTGTTAAGAGTCCATCTTTTTTATTTTATTTTAAATATGAATTCGATTTTACCCTTTAAAATCTCCACTAGTGAATTTTGAAAAAAGACCCTGTAAGTCAAATAATGCGCTGCGATATGACTTCCATGTGTCGTCTCCTTACGACCTGCGTTCACTTCGCACTTGGACTCCGAGTGCGTTGCTGCTCCTGTGTTGGTGCGTATCATTTCAGCATGTTCTGCTTTAAACAGTGTCTCCACATTCATCTATTGGCAACGTAGAAGCAGTTTAACTAACACATGTTTTCTGTTTTGCCAGGTTTGTGATAAACTACAGCGGAAAACTTTGAAGATGACTCCCTTGGATCTCCCTCCGGACCACGTCCAGGACCTGCAGGCTGGAGGTAAGTGTCCTCCTCATATCCTTACTTAGTAGCACCTCCTTATTGTCGAATATGAAAGATATTTTGTCCTAGTAAGTCTGTTTTAGGTCTTTGTGAGATTTAATATGTGCAAATTGACATTAACACTAACGTTAGCGATTTCTTTGGGTAATGAATGAAAAACTTGGTGAGAACAAGTTAAAAATAGATAATTTTTGAATTATTACCAAATGAACAGTTATATTTCATAAAGTTACGGAGAAAAACACGTTTGAAAAGGGAATTGTGGCGCTAACGAAGCCAATGTTTTGAACAAAATGGCGCCCAGTATGATTTGGAATGTTTACTTTCAAGTTCATAGTGTAACGTTATCTAACTGCAGGCCTTGTAAAAACTTCATATGATTTAGTATTTTGATGTAGAAGAAACGATAAGGGAAAAACGATCTAAAATAAACTGTGCCAGAAAACCTAACTGAAGTACTTTGTAAACTTGAAATACATATACAATGCAGTATAAAGCCAGTTTAATCGAACTCAGCAAGTTGTAAAGTACAAATGAAAGCTAACTCTGATGTCTGATGTTTTTCTGTGTTTAGGAGACGCCCCCTGGCCGCCGTCTGTGGACCCTCCTCCTCCTCCTCCTCCTCCTGCGGTCCTTCCCTTCGGTGCTGGGGACGCGGGCCCCGTCCCAGTTCAGCCTCTGCCTCCGTCCCCCCCATCTCCGGCGGCTGCTCCTCTTGTGGCGGGCTCTCTCTCCTTCTCTCCCTCTACCATCTCCTCGTACTCTGTCTTGTCCTTAGTTTACGAGGACATCCTCCCCTTTCCTCTCCCCAGCTTTTCCGAGTCGTTTCCGGACCTCATCCTCTCTTCTCTTTCGCCCCTTCTTCCTGTCTCTTCTCCTGCCTCCCCTCCCCGTTCTTCCCTGGACGTGCTTCCTGATCTTTACTTCTGTGATTACGAGGATCCCCTCATTGTGGCTTTGCCTTTCCCACCATCTCCTCCTGCTCCTGTGCGCCCGACCCCTATCTTCCCCTCTCGTGTCTTTCCTCCAGGGTCCTTCTCTGCCCCTGCCGGCCCTTCTGTTCTGACCCGATCTGCTTGGTCTGCCTTTACCCCTTTCCGTCGCTCCCCCTCTCCCCCTTCCTCTCCTCTTTTTTCTCTGTCTCCTCCTTCTTCCCCTTTTTCCTCTCGCCCGTCGTCCCCCTCTCCTCCCTCCTCTCGTAAGCGCTTTAGGGAGGACGATGACGTTGGGGCTTCTGCTTTTGCTAAGAGGTTGCGTCGTAGTTTTTAGATATTCCATCTAATCTTCACACCTCACTTCTTTGGTTTCTTATTGTTCTCTCAATACTTTAACCATT
Source organism: Gobius niger (assembly GCF_951799975.1). Lineage (NCBI taxonomy): Eukaryota > Metazoa > Chordata > Actinopteri > Gobiiformes > Gobiidae > Gobius > Gobius niger. The sequence goes on from NC_136864.1 coordinate 27,379,398, forward strand.
ATGTTTACTTTTCAGGACCTGGATCTGTGGCGCCCCCTAATGTACAACAGTATTTCCTTGCTGTTGTGAGTTGAATTTCATGTGTACTTTCTTTCAGGTTTGTCTGTGGTTGGCTCGTTGTTCCCCTCCACCGGGACACATTCTGCTCGGCCCCTGCCCTGTGATCCCACACATCCATCAGAGGAGGCTTCTCTTCATCCACCAGGCTGTTGAGAAGGTGGCGTCTCCTCATCCCCTTCCCTGTGATCCCTCAAATCCATCAGAGGAAGCTTCTCTTCATCCACCAGGCTGTTGAGAAGGTAGAGTCTCCTCACCCATTTCACTGTGAACTCACAAATCCATCACGGGACACTACTCTTCATCCACCAGGCTGTTCAGAAGGCAGAGTCTCCTCATCCCCCTGCCCCAGGACCTCACACATCCATCAGACCAAACTTCTCTTCATCCACCAAGCTGTTGAGAAGGTAGTCTCCTCACCCATTTCACTGTAAACTGACTGAATCTATAACGGGACACTACTCTTCATCCACCAGGCTTTTGAGATGGTAGAATCTCCTCATCCCCTTCCCTGTGATCCCTCAAATCCATCAGAGGAGGCTTCACTTCATCCACCAGGCTGTTGAGGAGGTAGAGTCTCCTCATCCCCCTGCCCAAGGACCTTACACATAATTCAGAGGAATGTTCTCTTCATCCACCAGGCTGTTGAGAAGAGGGCGTCTCCTCATCCCCTTCCCTGTGATCCCACACATCCATCAGAGGAGGCTTCTCTTCATCCACCAGGCTGTCGAGAAGGTAGTCTCTCCTCATCCCCCTGCCCCAGGACCTCAAAAATCCATCAGTGGAAGCTTCTCTTCATCCACCAGGCTGTTGAGAGGGTAGAGTCTGCTCATCCCTTCCCTGTGATCCCACACATCAATCAGAGCAAACTTCTCTTGATCCACCAGGCTGTTGAGAAGGGAGTGTCTCCCCATCCCCTACCCTGTGATCCCTCAAATCCATCAGTGGAGGCTTCTCTTCATCCACCAGGCTATTCAGAAGGCAGAGTCTCTTCATCCCCCTGCCCCAGGACCCCACACCCATCACAGGAAAATTCTCTTCATCCACCAGGCTGTTGAGAGGGTAGATTCTCCTCACCCCCCTGCCCCAGGACCCCACACCCATCACAGGGAAATTCTCTTCATCCACCTGGCTGTTCTGCAGGTAGAGTCTCCTCATCCCCCTGCTCCAGGACCCCACACATCCATCAGAGGAATCTTCTCTTCATCCACCAGGCTGTTCAGCAGATAGAGTCACCTCATCCCCCTGCCCCCACCACACCCCCAACCTTCTCCCCTTCTGCACCTACTGGCAAATAAATCAGGTTTTTACCTTTGAACATCTACCTTTGTGGCTTCACTTTGTCGGGTGAACAGGTTTCTCTGATTTCTCCATGAGTTAATAAGTTTTTAGTTCAGGAACGATCGTTGAAATCTTTGACAAAACATTGTTTCAGGGAAAAAGCAGCAGTAGTAGTAGTAGTAGAAATGTGGGGAAATTCATTTACAGTGAGTGGAAATACACAAGGACAACAACGACCACAGCAGACAGATCCAGACATTGACAACATACAAAGAACAAACAACCTCAGTTTAAATGATGTTAAAATCATTACCTACATTCTTTAAAACCTTCTCTGACAGACCAGCTGTACAGATTAGAAACATCACTGTTGGTCACTTCATATTGTTTCTTTGTTTAATTTTAAAATGCCTGGTCCTGTTTTTAGTCAGGGCGGGGCACCTGTACCTTCGACCTGAGGGAAGCAACTCAAACTCTCTAAACAGAGGATGCTTTGAGTCCGATAATATAATGTCTTCTTTATCTAGAGCTCGAGCAAAATGAAAGTCCTGCAGACCCTTCAGAGGAACACCGAGGATTTTGCTTGTGACTGTACATATTTTCAGTCATGGTCCTGCACCAACAGATGATACAGAAAGTCAAAGCACTTTCCACAAAAGCACTGTTAAACATTTTCAACATCCACCTGAAAAGACACCAGTTGCTAAACAAAATCTAGTCTCTGTTGACCCTTTTTAGTGATGTGATCTGTCTTTTTGTCCCACTTTAATTTGTCATCTAGGATCACACCCAGATACTTGTGCTCAGAAACAGAATCAATGACTTCTCCTTTGATGATGGTTGGGCTGTGTGTGTGTGAACTCCCGCCTGAGGTCGATCGTCAGCGCCTTCGTCTTTGTGGAACTGAACTGGTGAAGCTAGATTGTGACACATTAGATACAAAGACCCTTTCGGAGCAGATTTTGGATATCTTACTTTGACTTTGAATAAACCATGTAATTCCCTCCTGTCTTACGAGTTTTAATGGAAATGTGGTGTTTGCAACAACCACTGTGTGCATTACAATTCATCCACAGGGCATTAAAAGTCATTAAAGGTACACTGCGCAACATTTTGAACTATACTGTTGCCGGCAAAACAAGACATGCTCCTAATGACCAGCTCAACACAGAAAATGCTATTACGGCAGTGTGTAATAAACAGAGGTTCCGCTAGACTTTTTTTTTGTCGGCCACTTTGGCCGGCTGGGTCGTAAAATGTCGGCCATTCGCAAGAATGACCGGCCATTAAAAAATATATACAAAATGAAGGTGGCTTATTATCAATAACAATCTACATTTAGACAGAGCTACACAAGTGCTTTAGTGGGTCCCAGAACACGGCTATTTCTAATTAAAGACTGACGTGAGAAAAATGTAGCAACAGCTAAAATCCAAACATGAAGTTGTGCGCGTGGAGACGGTGGAGCAGCAGGTGTCACGCGGATATACACCATATGCACTTTAACTCAGACAGAAAGTAGTCGATATCTACGACCCTCACGCTGTCCTTTTCCAGGTCTGACCAGCTGCACAGCGAGGGCTGGGCTGTAGATGCCCTTCCACACTTTTACGTGGCTTCAGGTGTAAAATAATGATTAAGTCCCTCACCGCTGAAATATTGTGGAGACAAATCGACTGCACTAAAGTCACAAAAGTCAGTCTCGAGTGATTCAAAACGGACCCAGCTCTGCCGCGCTTTAGAGCGGCTCCAACACCGGTAACTGAACCGAGGCGTCTGCGCAGACTGACCGAGGGAAGCGCCTCTAAACCCGGCTACTCTCTGAGCGGCTCCAACACCGGTAACTGAGCCGAGGCGTCTGCGCAGACACCGGTAACTGAGCCGAGGCGTCTGCGCAGACACCGGTAACTGAGCCGAGGCGTCTGCGCAGACTGACCGAGGGAAGCGTCTCTAAACCCGGCCACTCTGAGCGGCTCCAACACCGGTAACTGAGCCGAGGCGTCTGCACAGACTGACCGAGGGAAGCGCCTCTAAACCCGGCCACTCTGAGCGGCTCCAACACCGGTAACTGAGCCGAGGCGTCTGCGCAGACTGACCGAGGGAAGCGCCTCTAAACCCGGCGACTCTCCCAGGAAGAGCCGCTGCGGGACAGCGCGTCAGTCTGACTGAACACACGCGCGTTTCAAGAATATCCTAATCAAACGTATTAGCTGCTGAGTTCTTTACACACTTATATAAAAGTAAATGTACCTGTAGTTCGCAGTTTTCTTGGAAAATGTGACGAAGCACGAAGAAAAAGCGTAACATATCCAGACAGCGATGATGACGCTTCGACTGCGCTTTGTAAAACGGGCTAAAGGCGTAAATCTAAACTTTTTTGATAGAAATATTGAACCTTTTTTAATATTTAGGCCTGTCTCGAAAACACTTTGTTATGTTAGTCACTGACTTAGGTGACATGTTTAATATAGTTTTCTATTTTTTATATTTTTTCTCACTTTTTTACTGTCGGACAATTTGGCCGATGGAAATTATTTTTACCGGCCATTTGCTTTTCAAACCGGCCAAAAGCCGGCTACAGCCGGCTAACGGAAACCCTGGTAATAAAAGAATGGATTTAGATGAGAAACTAAGCTGTGTAAATCTGAAATGCTACTGCCTTTCATCACATCTCCATGGCGACGAGCTGGAGACGTGCCCACTCCAGGTAAAGTTTGCAGTCATATCTTAGGAGAGCTTCATAAATGTTTGTTTGTACATTTATGAGGTATTTTTCAATGATGAAAATATCTGTGATAGAATAAATGCTTGTATTTCAATTTTATTTGGCCACAGTGTGGCTTTAAATCAATGATGCCGAAATTAAGGCCTTAAAAGTGATTATAAAGCATTAAATCAGATTCAAGCTGGCATTAAATCCAAATTTCTTCAAAAATATACATTTTCCTTAGTGGCAGAACCCACAATAGTGATATTGCTCAGATATTTTTACTGCATACATTTGTGTCAACACAAAAACTCAGGTCTAAAACTAATTCAGCTGCAGTTCTAACTGCAATTTTACTACAATCTTTTGCACAAAAGTTGCTTGTTGTGTCTAATTTGGTTTGGAATGTCAAAGTTTCTGCCAATTCCCCTGTTTGATTGAAAGTTTACAAATCTTACTAAATTAAATATGCAGAGATGTTTTGCATTCGTGGCATAGTTTTGTATTTAGACATTGAAATGTGTTACATTTGACTTGCTGCCACCTGTAGAAACTCTGTTCATTGTTTGAGTTTCTCCCCATGACTATTATTTCTCATTTAAATGAATCACTTTTCGTACAGAGGCCCAGTCCAGACAGCTGATCATTTCTGCCCGTGTCCAGTCCGTTTGGTTCCATCTCGACTCCTCAGAGCCCAAAACTGTAGATGACTTTGTACCGTCTGAAAAAGCCCTAGTGTCTAAGACTCACTGGATTTGCCAAAAACTAAAAGGATCTCGTCTTAATGACTCACAGCTATTTGACCTGTTAGGGCCGTCACACAAACTATTTGAAACTACTCCATGAGAGAGATTCAACAGTGGTGCAGCTGAAGAAAAAACAAAAAAACTCCCCTGTCCCTCATTAGGGCAGCCTCTCTGCACTCACAACAAAGGTCAATGATTCAAACTTCCTAATACTTTCTAAATAAACTGTGAACAAAAAAGACAACACAAATCCACCATGTTTCTGTCAGTTTATTGATCACTGCTCTAAGTGCTCCATGGAGCTGCACAGTCAGGAGGCACCGCTGCAGCACCGTCTCACCTCAGCTGGAGCTCCTCTTTGTGGACTCTGCACTCCAGTGACCTGCCCCTTCCAACAAGAGAGGAAGACAACGGGTCGTCCCATGATCAGAAGGTCAGGGGTTGGGATCCCGGCTCCTGCAGGTGCACACTGTGGTTGGGTCCTTGCCTCGGTACCTGCACACATCGGAGCATGAATGAGAGTGTAAAGGGGTGAGTGGTTCCCTGAGGCAAAGCGCTACATGCTGTAAGTCGAGACCATTTACCATTTACCAAGAGCAGCTCCTCCTGAGAAATCACAGGTCCCACGTCCCTCTGGAGCTGTGTTGGTGGGGTGTTGGGTCAGGACGCCCTCTGCTGGTGCCATGTTCACTCCCGGATGTGGACGGCTCCATGTTTCCTGTAAACAAACAAAACAAAAACACACACACCCTACCAAGGAAAACACACTTCTTTTTTCCCTTTAATATTGTAGCGTTAGATGAAAACCATGCAGCAGTTTTGATTTGAAAACAACATTTTATGATTCTATTTTTATTAACGATAATAAGCCCTTTCTCGACACTTTTCACACCTTTTAAAATAGTTTTTGTATTTTCGACAAACCAAAATCAAGTGCAAAGAGGCCAGTCAAATCCTTTTATGACACTACATTGAAAAACAAGATAAACGGGGAAGGAGGGAGTGTCCCACAAACTGATGAGTTCATGGACAAACCCAAATCTCCGCGTTACAGTTGATCACAGTCAGTAAGTGTCTCCAAAGACACACTTACCTTACAGTACAGCAGTCAGACATTCACCCATTCACTCTGTCCACCCACACATCCACACTGGAGGCAAGGCGGGTCAAGTGTCTTGCCCAAGGACACAATGACAGTGTGCACTGCCAGTATAAGAGATCGAACCACCAACCTTTGAGTTAGAGGTCAAACTCTACCAGCTGAGCCACTGCTGCCCCACAACAACAACAACGACAACAACAACAGGAGAACAGGGATTGTCCGACCAGCTCGTCAACAAACCCAGACCTCCTGATCCAAACGTTCAGTTTAAACACGGCCAATATAGACATGAAGTGGAATATTTACACAAAACGCACAGTGAAGGAGTCGCACCGGCAACCCTCGGGTTATGGGGCGATTCTGTCTAACCCTCCTATGCCCAGAGTAGAACTAGTTAAGGCGCACGTCGACAACTGTAGGAAAAGTGCAAACGCACTGAGTTAAAACCTTTGGCTTTTTCACTTTAAGCACAAACAGCTATGACTAAGACCAAAGAGTAGAATGGACCATTTTTTGGAAATATATAGTTTTTAAAACACACACACCTACCTTTAAATGATTTATGAAGCTGGAAACAAAGCTACAACAACAACAAGAAATATTTTTTTGGTCTTTTTACTTTTAACACACACAGAAATACTACTATTACTACTACAAGAAAGTTTTTTTTGTCTTTTTGTTTTTGAAGCTCACACACCTACAGCTAAGTAAAGACTATATACAGGTTCTAAGGCGGCGATGAGGAAGGTGGTAAAAGTGGCCGATATGAAGCTTCCAGGTCCAAAGCTCGGAGGCTAAAACTTAGTCCTTGTCCGACTCTGGGTCCTGGAGCACGTGGGGCTAGTTCAAGTAACTCGCAGGTGAAGTCCCTGGACGTTTTCTTAGGAGGAAAGACGCGGGCGCTTGAAGTGGTCGTCCTCGTCTTCGTCCTCTTCATCCCTGCTGCGCTTGGATCTGCCGAGGGGCAGAAAGTCCAGAGCAGGGCCTGAAGACACATCCAGGACGGGAGAGGAGGGCGCAGGGGGAGAGAGCTGACCCAGGTCCTGACGGTGAAGCGCTTCCTCCAACATCCTCTGCAGGGCGCTGAAGGCTGGAGACGGGCTCTCTGCTCGCTGCTGTGGGGCAGGGACCTGGGGAAGACCCACCGGCTCCACAGCTTGAGCAGGAGGGGCCCGCCAGCCAGCCCAAAACTCTTCTGGAGGAAAGCGCTGGTCGTCCTCTTCACCTTCCTCTTCCTCCGAGAGACTGCTGTCGCCAGAGTCCGTGTCTTCCTCCTCTTCGCCAGAGTCCGCAGAGTCCGCAGAGTCCGCAGAGTCTTCCTCCTCCTCCTCTTCATCAGAAGACAGAGGAAAAAACAAAGGAAAACCATCTACCTCAAACGGATCGATGTCCTGGTCGTCCTCCCACGGGTCGTCCGCGTCCACCGGCTCCTCCCACAGGTCGGCCAGCGGAGCGTCCCACAGAAGGTCTGAAACACACAAACATGAGCATTACATCACAGGAACATGTCACAACTATTCACCAATTCATATTCATTCAATCCTATCCACTTTATTTACAGAGCACATGTTAGAAACAAGCCTTTCCAAAGTGCTGCACATCAAATCCACAGCACATGGGAATAAAACAATAGATAGAATAAAATCAAGTGAAAATAAAACTAATTAAGAATAAAATAATAAATATGAAAACATTATTTCTTAATAAAGAAACATTCAAACTATGACAATAAGTAAGTTAAATATTACTGACCTCAGTCTGGTGTGGCTTTTGCGTAAGTTCCCAGGGCGCCTGACAGAGCCTCTAAACCTAAAGATGCACAAGTGTCAATTGACGCAATATTGATCAGCTTTTTAAAACTTGCCAAAGCATTTGTGAAACAAATCTGCCACTTTAGAAAGTTGGGCTGGAAAGCTGACATAAAACATCCATGAATTTGGACTCCCAGAAACTAAACTTTATTTGTTTTCCAACAAATTCCTTGATAATGTTTTACGTAAGACTCCGACTTATGAAGTGAAGCCATTTTAATCAGGTTTTAACCAGGCCCGAAAAAAAGTAATCGAGTGAAAGTTACCAACTAAGTAGTAGCTGTAAACTTGACCAGTTCATCAACTTGATCACTTTTGACCAGAACAAGACGTCCAGAAACTAAACTACCTTAGTTTTCCAACAAATTCCTTGATAACGTTTAACTTAGGACCCCTACTCACAGATTTAAGCCATTTTTATCAGGCATTAACCAGGCCCAAAAAAGTAATCGTCGAGTGAAAGTTATTAGCTACCTGTAAAACTAACCATTTCGTCAACTTGACCACTTTTGACCAGAACAAGACGTCCAGAAACTAAACTACCTCAGTTTTCCCACAAATTCCTTGATAACGTTTAACTTAGGACTCCTACTGATACATTTAAGCCGTTTTTATCAGGTAATAACCAGGCCCGAAAAAGAAATCGTCGAGTGAAAGTTGCTAACTATGTAAAAGTGCCCATTTCATCAGCTTAAGCCTTAGCAAAAGGCCCATATTGCCTCACACGGACACAACTGTTACTAACATTGAACATTGCAGCTATTTTAGCGATATCTGCTGATAAACAAGAGCAAATTGTAAAGATACTTACCCAGGAGAGGGAACCGCAACTCCAGATGCGAAGGCGCCATCGTTCAGTAGTTTGTAGTTTTGTAGTTTGTAAATCTGCAAAAACACACGCACAAGCACAGAAACAAAGAGTTAGAAAGTGTTAGAAAGTGTTTTGAATGTGTTTTTGACCAATAATTGACATGGACTTAAAAAGAAATGAAGATACAAACCTCACGTGTCGAGGGTCGAAGTGAAAAGAAAGATTGTAGTCAAGTGGCTCTTTAAATAGTCTCTCTCGTTGCCATGGGATCGACGCACGGCACGTACGTGACTCCGCGCGCGTCTATCTGGATTTTGAAGAAATATTTGTAAAACAAGATGAAGAGCCTCATTGCAATGTACCTTCTTTTTATTGTATTTATTTTTATTTGATGTTTGAACCAATTCAAACAGTTGGGCCGAGCAGAACTGTGAGGGAGCGTCAAAGAGGTCCAGAGCGTCACGCGCTCAGATCGTTTGTTTCCAGGCCCAGAATTTGGAGCCACGCCCCTGGTCCTGTCCATCATCCTGCTCCTGAAAGCTGTGTTGATGTTTCTTGACCTGGATGTGGTGCAGATAGTAGTGGTGTCTCATGAATGGAAGGTCGGGGCCTTCGGGTGTTGGGGCGTCAAGGCCGTGGGAACCTTGGGTGCTGAAGGTGCTGTCGCACCCCCTGGTGGATAGTTTGTGTATTGTACGTAATGCTGGGTTTACACATAGGCCGCTCCTCAGGTGCTGAAGTTGTTCTGCCGGCTTTTCTTCCTCCTGCGGTTGCAGTCGTTCCTCCTGATGTTTGGGAGCAAGTCCCTTCCATCCCTGGAAGGGAGCAAGTCCCTTCCATCCCTGTTATTTTACCCAGAACTGCAGACCTAGTTTATGATTCACAGTCATCCAGTTAACACAAGATATTGATGGACAGACCTTAGTCACCGAAACATATAAATTATAATTAGCATATACTGTAATGCTGTGAAGTAGGCCTTTATTATAAACTCATCAAAAGACAATATAGGGCCTTCAATGGAAATAAAAATGATCAATTGGTAGAAACGTTTTTAATATATTTTACAAATACAGTCTAGGAATTAAACAGCCAAAACACAATCTTTAAGTGCATTTATCCATTGACATTTAAACAGTCTCTTTCACTTCAATCAGTTCTTCAATTCGAACCAGGACACTCTCGATCATATCAAACGTGTGCAGGGCCGAGTGCAAAGCCTGGAAACACAAAACAAAGTCCGTTCGTATTGAAAGTCAAAGCAATACATTTCAACAACTTCACTGAAGGGACCGACCTGGATATGTTTGTCCTTCGTCATGTTCGGCAGCTGCTCATCGCCCACTGACACAGAAACTGAGGGATCTGTGGGGGAGATAATTGCCAAAGATCAAATCAAATTCGTATTTTTTTTTAAAATTTACAGAGACCCGGTGACTTACCATTACCTTTAGCCTTGCTTTTCTTGTCCTCTCTGGTGAGGTGCAGCTCTCTCTCATAGTGAGCCCGGGACATGTTGACGCCCACTCTCAGAGGCTTCAGAAACGCGTCCTCGATCTTATACAGCTCTGTCCAGATCCCGGTCTGAAACACACACGATTATGAAAACTTAGCCTGACTGTTGTTGATAAACCAGTGAATGTGTAAGTTTGGAAAAAAAATCTAGTATAGGGCCTTTAAACAGCTGGATTAGAAAAAGAGAGGAAGCTTTTTTTTCTACTATGTATGTATGTATGTAGAATCAGTAACAGATAAATTATAATATCTAATATCTCAATAAAACTAAGATCATAATACAGTGAAGTAGACGGTCATTCAGTAACTCCCTCTGGTGGACAGAAGGTGAGGAGCAGCTCATGTCTCACCTGGTTTTCTGTGACTTTGTCTCTGATGACCAGGTATCGCAGCAGATTCAGAGCCTCCATTAATCTGTTCAAATATAAACAAAACAGTGAGATAAGACAATGATGAGCACACACTATAGCTGGACAGGGCACTGTGTGTGGAGTGTCTTGCTCATGGACACGATAGACTTTATCCAATCGACATGTTTTGTTCAGTTTGAGTGCACGTGTACCTGTCCATGTTCTCCAGCAGGTCTGTCTCGGGCCCGTCCGGCAGCGTCAGGACGGAGCGCAGCAGAGGGAGCAGGTGCAGCCCCACGAACCACGGGTTACTGTCATCCGCCTACACAAACACAAGCACAAGCTTATAATGTCTGTGAACTTATTCTGGGGGGTTCCAGGGGGCCAAGAAAGTATTTTAGGTTGAAAAAAGCAGAAGTCTGGCATTCAATCTGAGTTTCTTGGAAATATAATGACAACCTCTTACCTCTCACTTTAACACATTTTCTCCAGTTCGGCTTTACCCAAATCTAAACGCTTCTTTACTGGAGACTTGACATGCCAGTGCAACACCTCATTTGAAAGCTAAGACCTACTAAAGTGATGTAAGATTATTCCTTGCATTGTTGACATGTTGTCGTCACGTTTTGTCGGTCGGTCAGGTCTAGGTTCAGAAACACTATGTGCCCAGAGAGTGAGATCAGCACTACCAGCACATCCTGAATGACCAGGTTATTCCAGCAATGGATTTATTCTTTCCTGATGCTACGGGCATATTCAGAGATTAAAATGCCAGGATGTTAATCGGGCTCACATTGCAAAAGCATGGATTAGGGAGCAAAACACATCATTTACCACATGGATGGGCCGCCAAAGAGTCCTGATCTTAACCCCATTGAGAATGTGCTGGAAATGGCTTTACACAGTGGTTTCATTAAGATAAGATAAGATAAGATAAGATAAGATAAGATAAGATAAGATAAGATGGTACTTTATTGATCTCACAGATGGAGATTATAATTGCAAGATCTCAGTGAAAAATGAACGCAACACTGGATCTTTTGACCAACAAAAAATAAAAAATATTAGATTGTGTGACTTTTTTGTGCCGTCTTTTTTGCACAACATTCCAGGTTGTTGCTATATCATAACAGCAACTAAACCGACGTACAACTCAGAATATTAAATAAGTGAAACCAAGCATGCTCCAGTTGCTCCTGTTATCAAAATAAAGCACATTGAAGAGGAACCACTGCACTTTTATATTGTTTGGAAAACCTTCAAAGCCGAGTCGATCTGATTCTTGATGTTCTTGATGACGTATCCCTCCACTCCGGAGTGATTACTGGTCTTCAGCATTAACCTGTCAAGCACATTTCAATCAGATTTTTAAATATTCTGGGGGAAAAAAGTCCTACAAGATTCTCTTCATGCGATGATAAGACGTCTCACTTACTGGAAGAAAGTATATTTGGCCTCAAGGTTGAACTTGTCCATGCTCAGCTGAAAAACCTTCAGACCTTTTGTTCTCTGCAACATAACAGTATATTCCATCATCATGACAGTGTAGTTTATGAACAGGCGTACTGTCAAAGTGCTACTGTGCTTTGAAAATGGGAGGTAGAAGTTCTGACTAGAGCGATACAGGCATAAGAATAACAGTCACGTACCAAATTGTGATGTGGGCATATCGTCATGACTTTGACCAAGTTCTGAAACACAGTCGGAGAGAGAGAGTAGAGATTCTTATAATGATGGCAAGTTTAATAACGATCATTTTATGACAGCGTTTTCTGTCGCTGATGTGAAGTAGAGGCGGGCGCTGACCTGGGGCACAGAGAGGAAGCTCTTGATCTCCAGCAGGTCCACGGACAGACTGCAGTCCTCCACTCGCACCAGAGACTTCTCATACAGCTCCTGATGGCACAAGAACAAGTAACAGAATATAAAAAACTAAACTGATGTCGGAATTATAGTGAAGAGGAGAAAAAAGAAAGCCACTGACCAAGCCCTTTTGTATTCTCGACTCCTCAGTCCTATGTGACACCAGGTAGAAATAAGAGTTGAAGTTCAACACATTTAACAACACACAAGTAGAAGATGGCCTGTTTTCCTGCCTTAGACATGGTTTACATCTAGTTCAGGGGCAATTAAATCCTACTCATATCAACGTTTAACACTTTTTAGACTCCTTTCAGGCCTGATTTGATCTTAATCAAGGTCAGGTGGTGGTACTTTGGAAGGTCAGATATTTTATGAGGTGCTACCAGTTAAAAAAAAAGTTTGAGAACCACTGGACTAAAGGGTTATTTCATTGTCAAATTTCCTCGTCATATCCATTTATGTGTATCTATATATCTATTTAAACAGCCCCAAATACAAAACAAATAGGCTCTTTGCACGGAATGTAGCGCAGCAGCAACATGATGCTAACAGAGTAAGGGACTCTTTCCTGCCCTTGTTTATTCCTATAGGGAGTTAGGTGTGTCTCGCTGGTGTAAATAGATTTTAAGCAGGATGTGGCAGAAAACAAGACTGTTGGGATATTCACTGCTCATGCCATATTGTGTCCTTACTGCAGTATCTTGAATGCTTCATAGCATCGTGATGCTAACTTCCTAGGGTAACGACTATTTCCTGTCCAAACAAACACAGCAAAACCATCTTAATCTATTGCTGAAATAACAAATAAGGCCAAAAATGGTTTATTTATTATTTATCAAGACATTTATTTATTGTGAATAATCCTTCACTGTGTATGAAAAAGAAAAGTGATAATTAATCTCAGAAAAGTATTACAGAAAAATCCAGAGTAAATAGATATTTCTGCTTAAAAACTGTATGTACGTCCGATTTTTGAGGTAAACATGATGTTACTGACAATCTAAAAGTTGTTTCCATGTTTAGTTTAGCCTCTCTTGCCGGATCATGTGGCTAAAACCACCAGGCTTTGAACCTAAAAGGACTTCATCTCAGCAGTTGTTCACAATCGAGTCCTAACCTGCAGTGCTGTATCTTCTGCAGCTTCCTTACCTGGACAGAAGGAGGCAGACGTGCTCCATATTGGCCCGCAGACGGTACACAGGACTGGAACGAAAAACAAAACAAAACACAGACCTCTCTTAAGCTCCAAACTGATTTGATTTCCTTGCGACAGACCAGAGCTTTACCTGTAAACAGAGGGGAACACGTCGGCCTGCAGATGGTGCACGAACAGCAGGTGAGCCACGCAGGCCAGAGACTCTTTGGGATAGCGCACCTCCTCTTCTAAAAACCCCGGGATGTGCCTGTGTTTGAGCAGGGGCTGGTGCACGAGAGCGGGCAGGGACTCTCCGATGGCGCACAGGTCCAGCTGAAAGACACAAGGGAAATGGGCATTATGAACTTGAGGTCAAATAAAACGGGAAAGATGAGGCTGGGGGCGGTCGTACCAGAATGCTGCAGGCGAAGTCCCTGAGGGGGGATTCTGGCAGCGTTTCCTGATCCCTGAGCTGGACCTGCAGCAGCACGCGACTCAGAGCCTGCATACAACTGTACACAGCAAAATACAAACCTTAAATGATTTCGAAATCCAGCATCTGTTTCCAGTCAAGGCAGTACTTAAACCTCAGTGACTGCATTCTGAAGGAAAACACAATCTTGCATTGACCAGAGCTGGCCCCGACTGCGTGACAATTTCCTGCTACTTACAACTTGAGCAGCTCGGTCCTCAGCTCGTCCTCTTTCTGCGGCAGCGCCCTCTCCAGGTCGCCCATCATCCGTCGGTCGGCGCTGCTGTCACTTTGTGCGCCACTCAGCCGGGCCTCGTCCACGAACGGCCGGATGAACGCGGAGAGCTCGGAGCAGCAGCGGCACAGGGAGAACACGTCGTCCTCCTCCTGCTCTTTGGTGACGGGGACGGGCAGTTTGCACAGCTGGTCCAGGACCGAGGACAGCGCCATGCCCAGAGAGGAGGCCTTACGCACGCCCAGACACAACAGCACTGACGGGGAAGACAAACGGGACCACATGTGACTAAAGAAATATGTTTGTTGGAATATTGCAAGGCAATAATTGCGAGGCAAAGCTCTCGATTTACCGATCGATCTGCGTTCCCACCCTCACCTATGGTCATGAGATTTGGGTAATGACCGAAAGGACAAGATCGCGAATACAAGCGGCCGAAATGAGTTTCCTTCGCAGGGTGGCTGGGCGCACCCTCCGAGATCGGGTGAGGAGCTCAGTTACCCGGGAGGAGCTCGGAGTAGAGTCGCTGCTCCTCCACGTCGAAAGGAGCAGCTGAGGTGGCTCGGGCATCTGTTCCGGATGCCTCCTGGTCGCCTCCCGCGGGAGGTGTTCCAGGCATGTCCTAGTGGGACAAGGCCTCGTGGAAGGCCCAGGACACGGTGGTGGGACTATGTCTCCGAGCTGGCCTGGTGTGGCCTCGGGGTCCCCCCAGAACAGCTGGAGGAGGTGTGTGTGGATCGGGAAGTTTGGGCATCTCTGCTGAGACTGCTGCCCCCGCGACCCGGCTCCGGATAAAGCGGAAGAAAATGGATGGATGGATGGATGGAATATTGCAATCATTTTTGCATTATGTGAATTTATAATTTAGTCAAAGTACATATACCGACGGCTGTGTTAAGACAATATCAAAATATTCTAATGTCTATACTGCCGTACAAAGGAAAAACGCAGTAACTGTGAAACTGAGAAAACTGACTTTTTAGTTTTTTTGATGTCCTGTGAAATTGGTTTGAACTTTATCATTGGTTTCTTTTTTATTTTGTAGCTTTTTATGGTAGAATTATTGTGGGTATAAAACAAACTCTAAATATACTCTAGTCCCTGAAAATGCACATACTGCACTTTTCCTTTGTACAAACCTACATTCCACATATGGTTATACAAAGGAAAAGTGCAGTAGCTTGTTGTGTCAATTGCTGTTTTTGGTCAATTTCTGGTATTATATTTATGTTAGTAAATTATCATCTGCATCAGTATCAATCATAATTTGAGTATTTGAGATGTAAAAGTAGTTTATGCAATGCATTTTTTTGTTGGTAAGGGGAATCCATACACTGTATTAGGAGTGGTTACACTCTATGTAACTCATTTTTATAAGAACCCAAACTATTTGGACTTGAATCTAATTTAATCAACAAACAAACAAATCCTATTTGAACTTAAATTCTAAACTTTGTACAAAAATGAAAAAGCAAATATATAAAAATATTCAATGAACCATGATTGAGCATCAGTTTTTACTTTGATTAAACTCCTTCCGCGGGTAGTTCCATTTTGTGGCCATTTCGACATCATCTGGCCCCGTGACAG
Organism: Gobius niger; assembly: GCF_951799975.1. Lineage (NCBI taxonomy): Eukaryota > Metazoa > Chordata > Actinopteri > Gobiiformes > Gobiidae > Gobius > Gobius niger. The sequence continues at coordinate 27,395,073 of NC_136864.1, forward strand.
TGTCATAATCATTTTATTGAGCGTTCGAAATTCAAGGCAGTGAAGGTTGATGAAGCCGAGCCAGTATCGGCTTAGAAGGAGTCCTGGTTGTCATGGCAACCACAGTGGAATGTTCAGTTACTGCACTTTTCCTTGGTTTTTGTCTCAATTTTGTAGTTACTGCAAATTTAATTATGGATTTTCTCTAAAACGGAATAGTTTTGAAACAAACCACTTTGGTACAAGATAGTACAGATAAGAAGAAGTTCAAATATGCTCTTAACTCAATTTTGACAAAACATGCAGTTACTGCGTTTTTCCTTTGTACGGCAGTATAGTTAAATGATGAGGTCTATGGAATTTTTACAGGATTTACGGGTAATATCTCAGGGCAAGGTTTCTACAGGGAACACCAAGTCAATTTTAATGTTTTATAATGCCCCAAAACTATTTTAAGCCACAAAAGCAAAAGCAATTGTTAAAATATGTATAAGCAAAAGTAAATTAGACATACAGAGCGGCGTTTAAGCACAAATGTATGTAAAGCTGCAAAAAAAAAAAAAAAGGAAGAAAAAAAAACATGCAGCTTAATGTATTTTAGAGCAGAAACGTTGTCGTTTTACTGAACTTATGGAGTGAATAAAGTGAAGCAGATCTGATAAACCATCATTTTCTCACAATAGCATCAAAAGGTGGTGGCAAGTCATTAACAATAACTCGCGATAGGAGAAGACATTTGTAGATTTTCTTGGGGAGGGGGGATAATATAATTATTAGCTAACTGTCTATAGACTAGTGATACTGAACTTAGGTCTCTATCTGAGATTTTAGAATAATTGATTTCTTATTAATTACCTTACAATAAACTCAACACTTTTGAATAAGACACCACTAATTTTCATTTTATGGTTTTTCATGAGCTTGATTCAAGGCTTTAATATTTTTGTACATATCACAAAAAATAAGGCATTCAGAATATTTCTAGTGCATCCATAAACTTAACAACTAACCATGTTATTAGGTACATTAAGTGACAACAGGGGCGGCGCCAGGGGGGTTTGGTGGAGCTTGAGCAAACCCCCAAAGATTTTAACCACTAAATCAAAGGAGCACTGGCTCTCTCTACAGACATTTCTCAGACGTCAAAGACTGTTTTAACATGAAAAGGAGTGAGTAGGACAGGTTTCATTCCAACTAAGGAGGGCACAGAGCTGTTAATGCGGCCGTGCGTCAGAGCGATCAGCGACAGCAGGAGTCGCCCTGAGCCCGACTCCTCGATCATTATTACAGTCGTTCACTGGATTTGATCAATGAGCAGAAGTTCGGCTGATTACAAACACTGACGTTATAAACACTGATGTTATAAACAAGGCTCCTCTGGCTCTGAACAGATATCAGCGGTCATTATCGTGCACTTTTGATACAGTGACGTATGCACGGCTGCAAAGAACAAGAACAAACCGAGTCCTCCAAGTCTGGATAAGAAAATTACACACAACAGCAGAAAAAAGGTATGCTCCAGTGTATTCCTCACCTTTCTGAAGAGGATTAAGCAGCAGGTGGAGGCTCTCCGCGACAGTGTCTGGTTCATCATGTTCAAGCTGCTCCAACAAACCAATCAGCAGCTCCTTAGGTCGACACACCTGGGAAACAACATACAGTATGACCCCCGCAATGAATTAACATTTACAAAGCACAGTCTAGAGCTGCACGGATCGGTGAAACTATAAGCTATAGCAACTTTTCTGTGGAGTTTTAATGTGCGTTGAGAACGGACTCATTACTCCAGCACATAGAGATCAATATAAAAATTATTTGTATACGATTAGATTAGAGATACGTGTTTTAAAGATTTTCAACTGCAGTCTTTGCGATTTATTTCCAATTCCAATTTTACTAATAAACGGCAATTAACTGTTTTCCCTCGCTCAGTTTATATGTATATTCTATTAAAACATTTGCTGACACTAGACACACAGACCTCTAGCACGTGGTTGAAAATGGCCAAACAGTGAGGCAGGTCTTTGCTTTCTTTCTTCAGTAAAACCTGAACCAGAGGGGGGAGCAGGTTCCAGCCCATGCAGCGCACTATGTCCTGGGAAAGAATTTGAGTTCATTATTTTGGCAAGAGTCATTTTTTGTAAAGACACGCTGTAAAGCTGTATTAAACGTGCACCTGATTCTTTTCATCGAGCACAACGCTGAGCAGCTGCAGACTGTCGCCCTCCTCGATACAGGTTCGGCCCGTGACAGTGAACACGTCGTAGTCCTCGGTTTTGAAGCCGTTCTCAGGAAGGCCTTGCTGGAATTTAGGAAGAACATGTTTTGAGTCACAGAACCCTTGGTGCAGAAAGACCATTGTTAACACTATATAGGCAGATATCAAATGCAATGGGGGAAAAGCAGGGAAGGGGAGATTTCAGCTTCCTGACAGCTTGGTCAGATAGTTGGAACACAAGTGAATATGTCGAGCGCTTAACCCCGACCTGAACTGGGCACATTTTCTCCAGATCTAAAAGCTTTTTGGAAAAAAGTGTCAAAATAGCGACAAGAAATGAGACGAAAACGAGGATGAAAGTGTAACAAAAAAATACATAAAAAAGAGACAAAGAAGCCACACAAAAATGACAAGAAAGGGATTGAAAACGTGACAAAAATGTGACAAAAAAAGCCAAAAAGAGCAACAAAAAAGTGATTAAAAAAAAAGCGATGGGGAAAAAAGTAAAAAAAACTGACAACAACGTAAGGAAAAAGATTTTAGATCAGTTTTGCTGGTCTTAGTTTTCAAATGAGATGTTACACTGGCCTATATCGCTCCAGTCACTTTTCTTCAAAGAAACTTTTTAGATATGAGTAAAGCCGAACTGGAGAAAAAGCTCTAGGTTCAGGTGCATTGGCTTAAATGACTTGAATTGAGGAAATGTATCTTGTTTTGAGCGGTTTTCACTCATTTAGACACTTTTCCTGATCGGACCAAGTTTACTTTGCTCGTTTGTGGACATTTCAGACCAGTTCTAGGGTAAATCTCGCTTGAAATAAGAAAGTAAAATTGGCAATGAGATGAGACCAATTTTCTTTCCCCATTGGCAAAGAAAATGGCCTGAAATAAGGACGAAACGTATCGAAACGAGTCAGAAACATCTCAGAACAAGTGAAATAATCCAGGACAAACGCCCAAGAACTTCTTAACAAGTCAAAACAACTAAAATTTTGATTATTATGCTCAAATTGAGATGTTTATACTGATCTAGTTAAATACTTTTTGCAGTGTGGGGGTTAAGAGGTACATTTTTGCCAAATTAATGTCACAAAACCCGGATGGTAGCACGTTGATACATAATAATATAGCACATAATATTGGCCTATAATCCACAAGTAACACATACAGAATGAATGACACTTACACATCTTTGGACCATTTCACTGAGTTGCTCCAAAGCCATCGTTGATTATTACTAGACCGCTAAAACCTTCTTAAACCAAACAGATCTACAAACATTAACAGCTTCATAAAGTTGGCCTCAGCTACCAAAAGGCTGGATGACACTGTGGAGGCAACAGGAGCGATGTATTGGAATAATACGAGACGTAAACAACGCTGTAAGAATGGTTCGCGTTTGCTAGTTAGCTTAACCGATTAGCTACAGCTTGAAAATACAGTATCTCAGAATGAATTATGAACAACCATCGTTTCGGGTTAGCATAAAAGAGATATAGTCATAATACAAGTTGAATTGGGGCTTAATTCCAATAGAGAAAGCTTAGGTGGGTGGGGGAAAAAAGCACGCTGCTCCACCCCGGCGTGTGTAAAGATTGTCCACGTTGGTTTTCCGTAGTTCCAAACGTCACGGGTCAAAGTTGAAGCGCTTCCGAAACAGAATCGGCATGGAGGAGAGTGAGGAGAAGAAACAGCCTGCTGGCGTCTTAAAAACATCCAAAAAGGGTACGATAGGCTTGTAAAGTTCTTCAGACGATGTGTTTTCATATTGTTTAACGTTGTTCAGTGCTTCAGCCGCGTGTTGTTTCGAAATTTGGTTTGAATTCAATGTTTTTTTCTGTCGCGTTTTTCAGCTGCCATAAGAGTCTTTATTATACTTTGCTTTATTTCCCTTGACTCCCCTAATTCCTCTTCTTAAAGCAGTCGGACTGAGCGATTTTATTCACAACACAACAGCAAACTAATGAAAAGGCAACTGAAAAGCCACAAAAACATGACAAAAACATGACAAAAACACGCCAAAAAGCCACCATTACACACATTACCTTGAATTTTATGTTTATTTCAAACTTTCAACTGGCAGGCCCTAAGTATAAAGTATAAATGTGTGCATAAATTCACGCTACAAAACAAACTGAACAGAAACTACAAAACGAACATAAGATTAGGGCTTGTCACAAAGTACAACAAGTATTTCTGTGGCAAGTGAGGACTTTTCCTTGGTGAGTTACAGTGCAGAGTAAATTCATTGAAGAAAGCATTCAAAAGAGTCTGATACTATCTGATCAGTAAAGGCAGTTTGTGTTTAGAGGACTGGAAATATTTCAAATACTTTGAAATGGGATGCTGAGTATTTGGAATATTCTTCCAACACTTTGCATGTCGTTGTCCTCTGGGGTCTGTGCTCGGTGGGAGCTCATGTGCTTTTGGAGTTGATACTTGTAAGCAAACGCTTTGTCACAGGTCGGACACCTGAATGGTTTCTCCCCTGTGTGTGTTTTCATATGCGAGTTTAGAGTTCCTTTTTGGGCAAAGGCTATTTTACAGAGGGAACAGCTGTACGGTTTCTCTCCTGTGTGTGTTCTCGTATGAGAGACAAGGGTAGAGTGCTGTGCAAATCGATGCTTACAAGTTGAACACTTGAATGGTTTTTTGCCAGTGTGCGTCTTTATGTGTTCATCTAGAGTTTTCTTGAGGCCAAAGGCTTTATCACAGAACAAACAGTCGAAAGGTCTCTCTCCTGTATGAACTCTAATGTGTGATTGTAATTTTGAATTAATACTAAATCTCTTCTGACAAAAAGGGCACATGTGTTTGTTCCGCTCGTCTTCATCGCCGACAGTGGCGCCGGTCTCTGCAGCAGACTGTTTTTTGGGAGAGAGTTTGATGCTTCTGTCTCTGATCTGAACTGGGTTGTAGTGGGCTCCATCAACCTCTGTCTCCATGGGACACTTCCAGTCATCATTATTGTCAGAGTCAGCAGAGAGCTCAGCGTGTCTCTCAATCACCAGCTCAGAGTCGGAGATGTCCTCTCCCAGTGAGGACTCTTCTTTCTTCACACAGACATCACTGGACTGTTGAACAGGCCTGAAAATGATTTAGATATTAATATTTGAAGAAGAATTTGAAGTGAAATTGCAGTTAAGCTTGTGAATATGGTGGAGCCTTACCCTGGCAGCTGCTCGTCCTGCAGAGTGACGCTCTGCTCCTCTGGCTCTTCTTTAATCCAAGCTGTGAAGTCCTGGTTTGACAGGACTATTCTGCTCAGAGCCTGCTGAGGAAGCCTCTGTTTCCACTGGTTTTCAGCTTTGGATCGACTCAGTTCTGCATCATACTGCGCCGTCGTTCTTTCAAACTGCGCAGATATCTCCTCACGAGCTGCAGCCGGATGCTCATTCTCCCAAGATCTGAACACGTAGCCTTTAGACATTTTCCACAAACAGGTGGTGACACCTTCAGCACTGCACAGAGACGGCGGAGAAAACAAGGAGCATATGCATAATTATTGGATCATTATTGACTATTACTCAAACTCACTGACAGTGACTGCTGAGATATGATTGTGATTGGAACTGAATGTGACAAAACAAAAACAGTATTGTAAAATAAACGAAATAACTAATTTAACGTTAACAGTTAACGCTAACTGTTACACACAGTGCTATCGCTAACCCTTATCGTTGGCTAACTAATATAACATTACGTCATCTAATGTAACAATCAAGAGCTACGGTAATACAGTACATTCTTTAATGTAAACAACCCTATGGTATAAATTAAACTCAACTCTCACCTGTACTATATCCCAGAATCATCAAATCACAGGTCAGTCATTCAGTACAACCAGTAACTGCAGTTGTCATGGCAACATACAAGTACAATGGATAAAATTAGGTTGCTATTTTTATTCAAAGTAAAATCTATTATAATTAAATCTATACTGTGTAATATTTCACCTGATAAATAAATAAATAAATAAATAAATACAAGCGTTCAGTACATTATGGCCCCCCGTATAATACTGTAATAGCAAAACAAGGCATGTCTTTACTGTGAGCAGATTCACACCTGACTCATAACTTTGCTGGGTGCGGGACATTGTCTGCTCGTTTCCATGGAGATGGCACCCAAACATTTACACATTATGTCCTTTCCTCAAGCTTTGACAAGTAGTGGAAAACCTGCCTTGTCATCACTGGCAGCTGCTGTTGTGACATGACATTTAACTTTAATGTTCCGTAGTGTGGCTTTAATAAGTGATAGTAATATTAATGGCCTAATCATAGTAACAGTGTGGCAGGAATCATCTATAATCAACATTTCAGGAGGGAGAATCCCTCTATAGAAACTGATAGTGCAATAGTGTTGACACATCATTGTATGCTTCAAATATATTTTGAAGCATACAAAACACTTAAAGTTGATTTTTAACGTGCTAAATTAATCATAAACTCACACAGAGTCTTACACTGTAAACACGCACGACTGACCAGCTCTACGAGTGGCGTGATCCAGCGTCGTCTCTGGATACAAGTTCGGTCCGTCCCACTGTTTTATCATCTGAGCTGCTACACTTGTCGAGGCTAACTTCAGCAACACATATAACAAGCATAGCTTAAATAACCTCTCAACTTTTGCAGACTTTCGTGTCTGCGGTGATATGTTCAGGAAAACGTGATCAGCTGTGTTTACCTCGCTCACCTCTGTGCGCGTCCGTCTCTCCGTCCTTCCTCCGGGCGCGTGCAGCTGTCTCCGCTGTCTCCGCTGTCTCTACTGTCTCTAATGTCTCTGCTGTCTCCGCTGTCTCTCCTGTCTCTAATGTCTCTGCTGTCTCTGCTGTCTCTGCGGTCTACGCTGTCTACTGCCGCGCCAGGATAAACACGACGGATATGTCCGAGAGCCTGTGCTCGGTTTTCTGTCGTACGTCCTCGTGAGCAGCTAATCGTTGCTCGTAGCCCCGTGTACGCTGTACGGGGAGGCTGAAAAACCACAATAGGTCGAAAAAAAGGTTCAATAATAGGTTCGTTCACGTGACATCCCTACACTCTAAAGAGCCTTTTGTTAAAATTGAGGCGGTGGGCAGCTGCAAATTCCATGGTGGTAACTATGGTAACAGTCGAAATGCAAATTTCGTTTCGCTTTTTCTTAGTGTCTTCTCTCTCAGCACATTTAAACTATGGTCCAATTATTTTCACTGAAACATGTCCAACGGTGGTGACGCTATTCAAAGATATGGGCGTCATATGTGCCAGTAGAAAGACCTTTCTACCATAGAAATAATACAGCAGGTTTGTGAATCTAATCACTATCAAGGCAAGTTTATTTGCAGAGCACAATTCATACACTAGGCAATTCAAAGTGCTTCACAGTTGCATAAAATTACAAGAAACCAGATTAAATAAATCCATTAAACATCAACCTAAAAATTAACTAATGTATGGTATGAGGGTTTATTAATTAATTAATTATTAATTCATTCATTCATTCATTCATTAATAGGTTGTAGATTAGCCTTAAAGGGGGGGTATTATGCAAAATGGACTTTTTCAAGCTTTACATCATGTTATTATGTCATTCCCTCATTAAAAACATGCCTGAAGTGTTGCCTTGGCACATTCACGTATTTTTGAATAATCTGTAAAAACTCTGATGGCGGCCATTTTAGGGATAGGTTTGCCTGAGTCCTCCTAGGAACGCCCCCACCTCCTGGAGACGCCTCCGAGCTTTCGTCACCAGCCGAGTAACCAACCACTGCTCCTCAGCAGAACCCCCTCCCCACTGATGCCACAGACAGCGTGTGGAGGGGGCGTGTCGGAAAGGGTCAGAGGTTCTTAAAGAGACAGAGGCCTATTTCAAGACATTCACTACAGCCATTTTGAGAGAGCAATTTTATACAAGGCAGTTATTCTAATTTACTGCATTTACAGACCAACAGAAGGTTTGGTCATCATTGTAGTGTGATATAGACTGGTGCTATGTGATTGAAAAAAACATAATACCCCCTCTTTTAAAATTGAATGGGGCACCAGTTCGGAAAAAGCGAACAAAATAAAAGTAAGAATAGGAGGCTAAACTACAGATTTATCTGTAGGAAGTAAGTTCTTGAATGATACACATTGACCCTTAGTCTGAAATAATAAACACAGAAACACCAAAGCAAACTGTGGTTTATGGAGGTTTAATGATCAAAATCAATTAACGGCATTAGATATTAAAGTGCAAACAGGATAACCTAGAAGGCTTACAGGATGAATAATCAGATAAAATGTTCTAAAATTGTATCTGAAAGTCAGTAAGGTGGTTTGCATAGAAGTTATGTGGGTCTTGTTGAGCCAGGTCTGTGAGATGCGCTTACGACTGTGAGAGAAAGGTTTTCCACGCCAACTGTGGTCCGGCGTTCCAAAGTCCTGGTGTCCGACGGCCTTTGGTCGTGGGCTCTCGGGTTGGCGATCTCAAGCTGATGCAGGTGTGGCGGGGGCCTGTCTCCAGCCCCTCTGGGCCTTGGGCGTTTTAGCTTGACAAGCTAGACTCAAAATGGTTGCGCTGAAAGCTCAGCGATCAAAAATGTTGTGGTCTTGTAGGAAAAATGCAAATGTTCTTAAAAGAAGTAACTCGTCAAATGACGGGCTCAAACTTAAAGATTCTTGTGGTCCATCTGAGACAAAGAGAGGTCAGAGTTCAGCGGGGGATGTCGCCATGTGCTCCCTTCCTGCCATCTCCCCTTCTCCGTCTGTCTGAACTTCAAAAGAAACTTCAACTGCTTCAACTCGAACTCAACTCAAACTGCTAGAACTACTTCCTGTACCCTTTCTTTACACCGGGGGGCGGCCCCTTCGGGACTCGACCAATCGATTCAGTCCGTAACCCGATATTATTGGGGCCCCAGGGGATGGGAGGAAGGCTTATCTTGGGAGAGAATTCAGGAAATCCATTTCTATTGCAAAAAACACATTAACAACTTCACAAACTTTCCAAATGCATTACCGACATTTCGACAGTATGTATGTACATTGCATCTTTGTTGACCTTGGGAAAAATTAGAACATCATTAGAACAGATTGGTTGAGTTCATTCTTACTTTCCATGAATTAAAGAACTGGCTTATTACTCAAATCGGAAGTTTGAGATTCAGTCTTTAGTCCAATTTGAAGGTCAATAAAGAGTTCTCATCTCTTGTTGTGAAGTCTAAAGGATAAGATCAACACTTCATTTGTCCTGAACTGTGTTTGATCTGATCAGCCATTCACAAGACAGGAAGTGAAGACATTCCAATGCCATAAAATGGTCTGGGGCTTTTGGAGTGGGGGTTTTGCTCATCTCTTGGAATGTGGTAACCATGGCGATAGGGCATAGGTCACCCTCACACGGTACACTAATTGCAGTGAAAAGCAAGAGTGCAGATAAAATACTTTCAGTGTCATATGCACAGGAAAATCATTGTCAGAGTAATGACCAGAGTAATGACCATGTGCAACTGTCTCTCTCCTATAGAGCTTTTGTGTGTCTGTCCAGGTACATTAGATAAACAAAGAAAGATAACGGTAAATGCTGCTATGATGATGACAAATTTAGCCTTTTTAGGGGTGAGTCCTTTCATTGAGCCACAAAATATTTTATAACTTACCATTGTGATTAGTGAAAAGGCTCAAATTCCAGAAAAGACAATTTCATATTTAATTTTGACATGTTTTTGTGGTGTTTTTTTTTGATGAATGCTTTTCTCTTCCCAGGTGTGAAAAAGGCCAAAGCTTTGAGTGCTGAGGAAGAAGCAAGAAGGTAATGTTCGTGGATACATATTTTGGTATTTAAACTGCCACGATGGTGATGTGTTAACATTACAAGTCCTAAAAAGTAAACTTAAGAGTTTCTCTTGGCATTACCTTGTGGTGGAGGTTAGCAACATTAGCAATTTCAACCTGAGGAAAACTGAAAAGAAGCATGTTGTTATTGACGTAATAGGAGTGATACATACTGTAATGTAAATGGACAGAACCGCATTTCATCAAATAAATTATTTTTATATTAAGACACAAGACGAGACACAGCAGGTGAATAGGGAAACATTTTTTTTTTTTAGCAATATCAATTCAAGAATCAAGAAAAAAATATAATAGTTTTTTTTTTGTCATTTTATGTTTTCATATAGAAATAATATCTGTAAAAATGTAAATGTCGCCTTGTTATTTGACACAACACAGTAAATCTGGCTTGGAATTAGCTATTAAAGGAATAGGCCACCGTTTTTATATACTGAGATATGCTCTTACCTCACTTTAGCCAAGTTAATATATCCCCGTCTGGTCTTTGTCCGTGCGCTCTGCCAGGTACACGGAGCACATACGCAGCCTCTCCAACATGTCACATAGCTCCAAAAAAGCTCACGATAGAAGCTACCAAGCTCTTCCATGTGTTCCCTATTTAAATAAAGTTACGTGAAGTGTTTTCGTGCGAAGTATATTTACACAGAAATGTAGCATGTCGATTTTATAAGCAAATAAAAAGGGGGACTATATTGTGAGGCGTAATGATACGAGGAGCAAAACGTCCGCGCAGTAACTCCTAAAGACTTCCCCCGCTCACTTCCGTCAATAACCTTTAGGAGTTACTGCGCGGACGTTTTACTCCTTGTATCATTACGCCTCACAATATAGTTCCCCTTTTTATTTGCTTATAAAATCGACATGTTACATTTCTGTGTAAATATACTTCGCATGAAAACACTTCACGTAACTTTATTTAAATAGGGAACACGTGGAAGAGCTTGGTAGCTTCTATCGTGAGCTTTTTTGGAGCTATGTGACATGTGGGAGAGGCTGAGCATGTGCTCCGTTTGCCTGGCAGAGCGCACGGACAAAGACCAGACGGGGATATATTAACTTGGCTAAAGTGAGGTAAGAGCATATCTCAGTATATAAAAACGGTGGCCTATTCCTTTAAAAAAACTCTCTGAAAAAAACTTCAAAATATTGTTAAGTCTAAGACTGGAAAGTCTGCTGGAGCTACTGACATGGAGATGTTGTCCAATGTGAGAAAAATGCATTTTGAGAAAATGGCTTGATATTACAATTTCCCAAATAAATCTTTAGAGAAATCATTGAAATAATTAAACATGTTATTGTGAAGATTAGGCATTTTTTTGTTTCCAGGAGAAAGTGTATATTATACAAACGAGAGATGAGAGACATCATCTCTCATCTCTCGTTTATCTTACTTTTTGATTTTGTTTCATCTTGTTCCAGGAGAGAAGCAGTGAAAGAAGCCTTGCGTGAGAAGCTTGAACTTGAAAAAAGGGCTTTGCAGATTGTAGAGCGCCTCCTGGAGGACAGTGTGACTGAGGACTTCCTCATTGATTGCGTATGTCAATCACAACTGCAGCATTTCTGTGTTTTTCTGCTTTTCGTTGCTTCTGAATAATTTCAGACAATGCTGCTGCTGCTTTTCCAGGCGCGGTTCATCGCTCCCGCCAATTATAAAGACACTGTGGAGGAGAGATCCATCGTCAAACTCTGCGGCTACCCCGTTTGTCCCCATAAACTTGGAAAGATCCCAACTCAACAGTTCAAGATCTCCACCAAGACAAATAAGGTGTATGACATCACAGAGCGCAAAGTGAGTAACGCTTTTCTGCAAGTGAATCAATACTTTTTGTGGTGAAGTACTTTAGAAATGCTGTCTTATCGTTTCTTCAGTTATTTTGCAGTAACTTTTGCTACAAGGCGTCAAAACAGTTTGAATTGCAAATTTCAAAGACACCTCTTTGGCTGCGAAAACATGAAAGGTGAGTGAATATTCAACGTCCCGACCTTTTGCAACTAAGGCTTTTACACTGCTTCCAGTTCCAATTGATCATCTTGTAAAGCAGGGTTAGGAAAGTTTGGTGGGAAACTTTCCACAAATGTAACACTGTACTCACTAAAGTTATAAAGGAACTGATCATATTTATATCACATAGTGTATGTCTCCTAATGTCTTTGTTTGCCTTTTTGAATCCAAAGATTTTAAAGTATGCAAACTTTGCAAATGAGTTTTCTAAAAACTGTATATTGTCACTGGTGGTGCTTGGATTTCTTCAGGTGGTTCTCAAGGTTATTGTTTGATCTGGTTTATCCGAGAGGGACAGAAACAAAAACAGAGACATGATATAACAGAGAAATCTGATGTGTTGTTCTGATAGCTATAGATCATTCGCAGCACTTGTCTCTGGATTTCACTGTAGTTTTAGACTTTATTTAATAAGAAATAATTTCATGCTTTTTAGTCAGCTGATTTTCTGGTTAAGACTCAGTTTCCACCGAGTTTTCACTTCATTTATTTATTTTTGGTCATTTTTAGGCTTAGTTTATCTATTTTGATCTTGATCTGGGCCTTGCGGTCCTAAGAAGTGCAAATATTTTATGCAATGGTACTTGTTCATATGTTGGCTGGCCGATAAAATTGGCAATATGTCCAGAACCGAAAGTGATGGGACTTCCATCCATCATTTTCATTGGAAAGAGCTCAGTCAGATCTTTAAAATGAGTCGTCCCACAGCTTCCTCGGCCTCAGGAGAGCAGAGGAACATGGTGGTGAAAGACGGTCACAAGTTTTAATGTCAGAACCATAAAAGACACCCTTTTTTTTGGAATCTATTGAGTTTTGTTTTTTAAACAAGATCCCTCTGAGGTACCTTATAAAAATGAATATACAGCACCCCCTGCTGTCACAGTTCAACACTGAAACGTTTAGAAGTATAATACACAGGATTATAGAAGAGACAGTTTAAAATGTTTGGCCAAAAAATATCAGCGATGCAAATCGACCAATCAGCCAATCAAAATCCAATCAAAATCTGCAATCCGCTGATTAAAAACTTTACTATAATAATGTTGAACCTCTTAACTCCCAGCCTTAACAAGTCTATAGGCCAGTGTAACGCCTCATTTTAAAGAACATTTTTGAACCATTGCAGTGTAAACCGTGTACTACTTTGGGGAAACTGGATTGTTTTTTCCTGAATAGGGTGCGTTTCATGATATTACAACATTGTAATCAACATTAATTCAATTTGTTTTGCTCACAGTCCCTGTGAAGTGACTTTAATGAAGAAAGGAAACAGGTACTTCCATTATACTTTACATTATGCAAACAAATACGTGTATTCTTTTTGTATCATTTAATCTTACTCTCGATCTGTTCAGTGGGAGCTCGGGTGAAGAAATCCTGCTTTCTGCGAAACGTCTGCTGGCAGAGGACATCGAAAACCCCTCGTCCGGCCAAACAGAAGACCCTCGTCGGTCGGGTTTACCACATGACGGTTCAGACCACAGCGATAACAGCGAAAATGAGCAGGACTTTGTCTCAAGTGTCGTGTCCAAGAAGACGGGACCTAAAGTGCACTGGGGGGACACGCCAAAACGCAACGAAGAAGAAACTAAAGCTCAGAACAAGGCGGCTTGTGTGGACAGAATAACTGTAGAACATGGCAAACAGGAGGTCACTGGGAACAAGACAGCGCAGTTAAAGTCAGGCAGTTTGTCCACTAAAGCCAAAATGGACACCAAGCTGAACAATGCCTCTGTCAAAAGTAAGCAAGGACACTTTTTACCTCAAAATACAGACGCCGTAACCACTAGATCCAACATAACACAAGTCGGAATGAGTAAAAAAGGTGCTGAGGGATTGAGAAGTTTACTAAAGCAACACGGGAACAGACCAGATTCAATTGGAAACAACCTTTTGGAAAGTTTAAAGAAGACACTTAGGGAATGGAGCACAGCGGAGACACTGTTGTTTCTCTACGGGTCCGATGGTTTGAAGAGGAAGCCGGGGGCAGTGGAGGAGGAGGAGGAGGAAGAGGAGCTGGATGAGGACGACATTGAGGAAGGAGAGGAAGGAGCAGAGACGGCTCCGGATTATGAAACGCTGAAGAGAGAGGCCCAAGAGATGCAGCTTAAGGTGAAGGAGTTTTACAAAGGCACCTGGGTCACACAGGAAGAGGAGCGCGGTGCGCAGGTGAGTGACCTGAATAATAATAAAAACTTAAGAGGCAGAGTGTATAAGTCAAGGACAAATTCTCTCTGGGGTTGTGTTTTGAGCTAGCACAACTTGTGAGTCCTCTTTGAACCTCTACCGATGGCTATTCTTAGCAGCGTGGCAAAAACCACCTCCTTAGGTCCTATATATTTAGGACGCGTGGCTTTACAAAGGCTGCGTGTTGTGTTTTCGTAGTGCACCATGAAGTTTCCTGCCGCTTAAACAGAGTTTCCCGTTCTGATCTTCAGCTGTTCTCCCGCTGTGAGCCGAGATACAGCACCATTTAACTCCGCCCCTTTCCCCTTGAGTCTCCATGGAGACGGCTATCAATCACAGCAGAGCTCGAGGCATGTGGATGATAAAAATAAAAAGCTAAAGCAAACTCCATGGCTTATTAAGAAGTTTTACTTTTGAGACCTTTTTAAGTTTATTTCCAATAAAATCGATTAAAATTGTAATTGTCCAAACTGAGTAAAAATGTAAAAATACAGTTATCTGTCATTTACAAACTCCATCAATTGAAATATAGTTAAACTAACTGAGATATGTTCTTACCTTAGCTTAGACGAGTTGATGCGTACCTGTCTGCTGTCTGTTCTTTGTGCGTGCGCTCAGTCACACAAATGTTTTGTTAGCATTTAGCCTCTCCCAGCAAAGCTGTAGCCCCAAACTGGGGTGAAGTTAGAAGCTACCAAGCTGTTCTCCCCATTTAAATACAGTTACGTGAAACCTTACACGATCCAAGGCTAGTTACGCAAAATGAAACGTTTTAATTAAATGTTGATTTTTTTAAGCGGATAAAAAGGGGTATTATGTTGTAAGCCGTAACAATACCTTTGGAGCACTTCGACATCTGCACAGTAAAGTGCGGATGTCGAAGGACTCCTATGTTATTACACATTACAATATTGTGACATGTTTAATTTTAGCTGAACGTAGCAACATTTGTGTAACTGAGCGCACGCACAAAGACCAGACAGTTACGCATCAACTCGTCTAAGTTAAGAACATATCTCAGTCTGTAAAAGCGATAGGATAATGAAAGGGTAAATCACTTCAGTCTATTCTTATTCCTCACGTGTTCTCATCTGTGTCCTAAAGGTGACCTCAGAGAAGCCTGTTAAAGAGCCAGTGCTGCCCCTGGTGGACTCTAAAGCCCAGCACATCATCCAGAAGAAGATCACTGTGGACAAACTCAGCAGCTGGTGAGACACTCCTGGCATCTGTTTCTTTGACATTTACAGTAGACATACAGTATGTACTCAAACATTATAGAGGCACTGCATATCCGTGTACGTTGCTGTAGTCTAATTTTTGCATTACTTTTGTCCCCTCAGCCTCAAGAACATAGTTGGTCCTCTGGGCCTGACAATGAATGACATCTCCACTGACCTCAACAACCTCGTCCGGACGTTCAGGTCAGTGACTGCCATACGTGCACGGGAATAAAATGCAATTAAGTGAAAGCCTCGCCAAGATTTACAGTTTTGCTTCTGTGGGTGAAACTTTAAAGTATTTATTGTTTAGCTCCTGAAACTATAACACACCTGGAGTTGTTTTATTTGCATGGCTGAATTATCTGTATCACTGTCTCTAAAGGGGCACCTGCTGATGTCAGAAGGTGATGCATCTCTGTTTCCACAGTCCAAATAGCTTCATCAGAGATGCTCCGATCAGTTCAAAGTCGCTCCATTACTGAAGAATTACATTAAGACAATTAAGTTTAAATAATGTGATACAGTAAGGTGCCCAAACT
The DNA here is from genome assembly GCF_951799975.1 of Gobius niger. Classification (NCBI taxonomy): domain Eukaryota; kingdom Metazoa; phylum Chordata; class Actinopteri; order Gobiiformes; family Gobiidae; genus Gobius; species Gobius niger. The sequence goes on from NC_136864.1 coordinate 27,411,038, forward strand.
GCCCATTAGTATTTCTCTTTCTCTTCATGTAGTTTTCTCCCTCAACATCTTATTTTGAAAATAATAAGATGAAATCATTTGAAATACATGGTGAAATTTGTATATAAATGAACAATTAACTTTTGATTAAGTGGTGTAAATAGTGCATAGTAGGTAAATAATGCCACAGCGCACTGTCGCCATCTAGAGGTCAGCTTTGGCCTAACTGCCATCACTCTCTCCTCTACTCACTCCACACTTGTTGATTCAAACCCGTAGTATTTGAGAAACACTTAAATTACCCCCGCAGCTCGTGTCTCCACAGTTTGTTCTGTGTGAGTGCGTTGTTTAAATCACCATGAGACGTCTGAGCGCGGCCGGTTTCCTGGGATTGTCCTGGAGGAGCTGTAAACCAGGCCGCGGCACAAATAATGCAACAGGCCGACGACCGCGCTCCATTGTTGTGGCTTCGAAGCCGATGACTAAGCACCTCTGTTTGTGTCGTTGTGTGCAGGTTCACCAACACAAACATCATCCACAAGACTCCGGCCTGGACTCTCCTCGCTGTGGTGCTCCTGCATCTGTAAGTCACATGCACGAGATGTTTTCATTCTCCACAATGGGACAAAGGCTAAGGAAGGTCTTTGTTACCTTTTTGCGTGAATGGCACAAAGCGGTTTGTAAATGTTGACTCTTGTGGCTTTTGTGAACCATTTTTCTGGCCTGGTTTATTTTTGTTTTATTGCTTTAAATGTTGTATGTCTTTGTTTTTTAGGACAGTTGATATTGGCATCATATTTATGCTGTGGTGGGGTCATAGGACTGTGATTAACATGACAGAACCAGAAAATCAAGACAAAAATCAAGCAGAAAATTAAGGGAATAAAATGAAAATATACAAAAAAACAAACATCCAGACACTTTGACATTGTAGGACTATTAATTTTGTTGTTGCCCAGCTTCCGTAGGACCGAGAAATATCAGGCTTCTTTTAAAGCATTCAATTTGTAGATTCCAAAACAAAAGATGGTAAACTTCTATCACGTACGGTTCCAGTATGTTCTTGTTTTTGGGGGATTGTTAGTAGTAGAAAAGTTAGTAGATTCCAAAACAAGAAAACGTAAAGTATCTATCTCTTTCCATTCCAGCGTACCAGTAATACCAGCACCAGCAGTACCGGTGGTGTATAAACTCGTGACCGAATTTTAACTCGATGCTAGTTAGGAAGGTTCCAGGCCTAGGGAGTTGAGGGAGGAAAGCTCTGGCTGGCTCCTCCCAACGCAAAAAAAAAAAATCAATGTCTCTACCGCCGTCTGTTTCCATTTTTTTTGCCGCAACCTCACCGACTCAGAAGGGATTTGCCACGGTGGCGCAGTGGTTGGCGCCCGTGCTTCACAGCTAGAAGGTCCCGGGGTTCGATTCCCACCTGGACGGGGCCTTTCTGCGTGGAGTTTGCATGTTCTCCCCGTGCCTGTAGGTTTCCTCCAGGTACTCCGGTTTCCCCTACCACTAAAAACATGTATAATAGGTCCACAGCTGGAGATGGGTCCCTGGGCGTGGAACAGCTGCCACCCACTGCTCCTTACCGGTCGTTCCAGCGGCGTCAAATGCAGAGGATGCATTTTGTTGTAAAGTAAAGCACCACGTCCATATCCTTTTTGATAAAAGTCGGCTGAGGTTTGGGGTAATTGTGGACAAATGAAAAATGACAGCACTGGGAGGAGATAATGGATTTCTTATGGCTTTATCCTGTTTGATCGTTACTTTGGCATCATTGGCTCTGTCGTCCCGTCGTAATATATGTTTTGATTTCAAGAACGCTGAATCCCTTTTTTGCAGGGAATTGATTAATGTCTCCAAAAATCTTTCTTGAAATGACAGAATCTAATCTGGCCTTGGTCTATTGTCGTTGCTCATTCAGTGACATTATTCTTTGGTTTGAGTTAATCCAGTTTTGCATAACCACTACGTCTAAGCTTCATGTTTCCTCCACTAAAATATTTACTTGTTTAGACTGAATCACTTTTTCCCCCCTTTTGATCTTCAATCCCAACGTCTCCAATAGAATTTAAATGAGCATCGTCCGCTCTCGTGTTACAAACCCACGCCGACTCAATCACAGTTGGCCTCCAGTCCGTGCTTTGTGTCGCTCAAACGAAGTTGGTTTCATTTTGCGCTCTCTGATAGCGGAGTGAGGAGCTTTTGTTTGCGCGGGGCCATATGGACTTCAGTTCAGATCCGCGTGGCTCTTATCTTGGCTCCTGATTGCGGCAGTAGATCCGTGTGCGAGCGCGATAAAGGCCCCTCTGTCCACACGGAGTGCACAGAGTAAGGCACTTCACACTCCCCGCAGGCTCGCCTTACGCCCAGTTATGATTTACCTCGGACAGGGCATACTCTGAAAAGGTCATAATGTGGAGAGCAGCAGTTAAGCAATTTTCTTCTGCTTTTTTCATCTTCTCTTATTTTAAAATCTTCAGTCGAATGGGGACAGGAAGTTATTATTACCTACGTTGGCCAACAGGAATTTAGCACATTCTGCACACAAATCTACTTCAATGTAGCATATTTCATGTTTTTGAATTGAAGGGGCAGCACAGCACTTAGGCCTCCCCTATGCATGAATATACTAATTTAAAACAATATTTTAAAGTTTAAGGCTCTGAGGGGAAATCTGTACACGTGGGAAAAATCTCAGCAACCACTTAATAATAAAGCATTAACTAAGTGGTCACTATCATACTAGTTAGTTGTTAACTAGCTGTTAATTAGCAGCCAAAGCTTTTGAATTAATGAACTCCTATTTACATGGTGTTTAAATTTGGAAGTAAGGACATCGCTTTACATGGATTTTGATCCTAATAAGCTTCTAGCAATAAGAGTGTTATTCAGGGTTAGTACCACAGGAAATGTGTGTTGTACTGATCAACACTACAAATACTGTGTCCTCCTATGTCATATGTCATACAACACACCCGAATCCAGCCCAGCTAAACATGCTAAATCAGTTTCCCCATTCTATATTCTGCGTTGTTACATAACAATGTAAATATATGATTTGGATCATTTAAAGCCGTACTAAGTAACTTTCATCTCCCCCCGGAGCCTCTGGCCAGAAAACCACCCTTGCAACTTCCCTGTCTGCGGGTCGGAGGCACTAATACACACAAATGGAATCACGAAGAAGAAGGCTAACGGGCAAAGCTAACTGCGGGCTAGCGCCACTTAAACAGTGTTTACAGCCAGGTTTGAGTGAAAAAAAAAAGATCTCCATTGTGTAATTGGATGTACAATATCCCCCTTTCTTTTCTGTCAGCGTAGTATTTACTCTCACATGCTATGACACACCTGCAGCGGCGCTTATGGCCTCGAGGTACATGAGTTACTTAGTACTGCTTTAAAAAGTGCAAATTATGTCAAGCATGTTCATTTGTGTAAATGAATGCAGCGCCCCGTAATTGAACCGTCATGTGCACGGCTCAGAGTGGAGGACCTGCTTTAAACACATTGTAGAGTTACTAGTGTTATTTACTTTTTTTCCCCCTCTATTATGTTTTTTTTGTAACGGATCAGTCTAATTCTTGTAACTGCACTTTCATTTGGATTAATTGGACAGCCCTGGAGCACAGCGTTTGGCTAAAGTAAAACATGGATTTATGTTTGTGATTTCTGAATGTTGATTTTTAGATTTATTGATTTATTCTTTAATATTGCTCCATTAAGGATTGGTTAGAGACAATCTCAAAAACATTGTCCGTCAGAAGAGGTTTCCTAGTGCCTGATAAATAAATAAGTAGAATGTGCGATGTCACTGGATTTGCTAAAGCCTTCTTTTTTTTCAATCTCCTATAATTTATGAAGCCGATTTGGAACCTTCCTATCTTGGAATCCCTTGGCCCACAGATTTGACTGGATCGCACATGTATAACCCCCCTTCTCTGATTGATTAGCTCCGTAGCTGTTGTCTTGTCATTAATATTTAGCGGCGCGTCTTATCGGCGTGCGGCTGGCAGCTGTAGCCGCTCTGGCCTCCTTTTGTGTGGACTCTCAATAATGCATGGCCCCTGTGCAACTCTAGCCCCAGGTGAAGCGGACACTGGACACAGGAGAGGGCAGGGGGGCGGAGGGGGGGCCGCGGCGAGCGCTCCAAATGTTGCACTTTGAGTGGCTTGTGTCGCGAAAAGCGCCCTACAAATAAGAATAATCAGAACATTCAGAATTCAGTCCCTGTGCTTCAACTAACGGAGGCCTCCTCTAAAGTATTACCGACATGTTCATATTTGTATTTCGGCTGTAAATGATTTGGAACATAATCATAGAACATTTCTGCCCCTTTTAAGTTTGTACACCTATATTGTATATTATATATGTTGCAAACTTTTGCTTATAATTTCGGGAACCATAAGAGAGAGACTTACTTTTTTTTTGTTTTGGGATCTGTTGATTTTTGTCTTTCAAATGAGCTTCTACTGTACCTACTAAACATGAATGTGCTGAATAAATCATCCTATTCCTCTCATACAACTGTCACAGTTCAACACTGACACATTTTACAGTTTAGAAGCATCATACACACAATTATAGACAAGACATTTTATAAATAAAATCCACAAAAATCATCATCGGCCCTTTCTTCTTGTAAAACATTGTCCGATCTGAAAATGATAACCTCAGCTCTCTTTTGTAGAAATATTTACACAAAAATCTCACCTTTTAACTAGTGTCAGTTCAGAACTATCAACTCTTTTTTTTTTTTTTTACTGTTTGTGAAATTGCATTGTCTCCATCAAGCAATAATCGTAACGAAAAAAATGTACTTTGTCATCCCTGGTACAACCACACGGAGCAGCCTGGTTGATGTCCCTAATGTGACTGTGTTTTGTTGGGCAGGTTGTCCGCGGTGTCTCCGCTGATCAGACAGTCTCTGGAGCAGGACTCGTCTGTGCAGTACTTCCACACTCTGATGGAGGGGCTGCAGCTGAAGGAGAACGACCTGCTCAGCCTCGTGCACATGTTCAAATCACAGACAAACTGACTCTCCCCATAGCTTCAGGGTGTGGCCCGCAGCTGAATGTGTATTTTTGTTTAGCTACAACCAGTTTTGACGAAAATCAGTTCAAATATTTCATTTGTCACGTTTGTTCCTATGTTGTCTAAGTGCGTTCAGGACATGCAACACCAGCATAAATAAACGGGTCTCTCACTCCCAGCAGCTCATACACTTCTATTTCATTTTATGGCAGGGATTTGCTACCTCAGGCCCAGGGGACATATTTGAGGAATATAAAGACACCAAACAGTGATATTAACACTTCACACATGAGCGTCTTTGAACATCTGGAAGAGCACTATAAAGGCTATAATAATTCCTATAAAGGCGGGGTGTTAAGCAAAATCGACTTCTTAGAGCTCTTAACCATGTTACAATGTTCTGGAGTTGTATTTCACTTGCACATCTTTGAGTAATCTTTGGATTTTCCTTAGAGGCTGTCCTCAGCACCGCGGCGACAGCTCCCACAAAGCTCCGCCTGGGGTCTTATGTATCCAGGAAAACCTCACTTCTCCCTCTTTTGCAAAGCCTAGTCCTCTCAGTGCGGAGTAAAAACACTCGCCATAGCTGTAGCCACACGGGCGCTCTGTCTGTTCATTTATTTATTGAAACCGCTGCACAGCCATAGACTGTGAAATGAATGGACATAGCATTGCTATTAGCTGCTGAAGCCTAATAGGAAAAGGCGACGGGCTCCGGAAGTTCTCTGTTGTAATGGACTTTCCTTTAAAACTTTGTTGCCTGTTGGGGGAGCTTTCTGGTGACCCCATGACTAATCTAAACAGGACTCAGCTGAGGAAAAAAGCAAACGCAGAGCTGGCAAGTGGATGCTAGAATACGTGACTCCGAGTCTAAAATACCGGCAGAGCCCCTCACATCGAAGTGGGAGGAAAAGAGGAGTTGCTATTCTTTTCAACAAGTCAGTGTATTTTTGCCATGAGAACATTTTCAGTGACAAAGAGAGGAGATTTCTGATGGTGATTGGATGTGTAGGGGGCGTTAAAATGAGGACTGTTCTATTTTCTTTAACAATATTGCATCATTGATAGCAGACAAAGCAGAAGGGATTATTCTTATAGGGGGAGATTTTAACTGTGTTCTGACTCTAACTCTTTGTGCACTGATGGATGAGTTGGGTTTGATGGATGTTTGGCGTCGCCTGCATCCTAAGGAAAAAGATTTGAGCTTTTTTTTCACATGTACACTACAGTCACGATTAGATATGTTTGATTCAACAACAAATTAGGGAAGTGTTATTGGAGTCTATTCAATTTAATGACAATGCGACTGTATTATGGGAGGGAGCCAAATGTGTCCTAAGGGGAAACATTATTGCGATTTCACCAAGAGTAAAGCAAGAGAGGCTCGCAGAACAATTGGGATTGGAAAAAAAAATTAGACAGCAGAGAAAGAATATCAAACAGTACAAAATAATGACACACTTAACATGTTGAAAGAAAATAGACAGAAATTAAATGACTCCTTGACTTATAAAGCAGAGGGGCAGCTTCGATTCACAAATCAACAGTATTACGAGTTTGGTAAGCAGACCGTTGATTTGCGAAAAGCAAATTCCATTGAATCAAGTCCAAATTCTGGGGAAATGCTATCACAACCCAAGGATGTGGCAAAGGCGTTTGCCACTGACTACCAAGAACTGTACAAGGAAGTGAGCTGTCAAAATAATGCCGGAAAAAAAACAGAACCTTTTCAACTCGATGTGTCTTAACCAATTGACAGAGGAGGAAGCCGATCTATTGACACGCCAAATTACAAGAGAGGAAATTAAAAACAACATTTTAAAACTCTAAACCAACAAATCTCCAGGAGAATATTATCAAATATTTTGATCGGGTGGACTGGGGTTTTCTGAGGCGCATGGGCTTCAATGAGACATTTATAAAGTGGGTCCTAACAAACGAAACACAAGGTCACGTGTAAGGGTCAATGTTGCTCAATGTTTTTTCCACTGGGGCGGGGCACTGGGCAGGGTGAGGTTCTTTCACTCTCACTATTAGCTTTGAGTACAGAGCCATTAGCCAATCCAATCCTCCCACACAGGGAATAACAGATGAATCAAATGTTCAGCATAAATTGTCACTTTTCACTGACGATGTTTCATTATTTCTGTAAAATCCTATCAATCAATACAAACAAATCCGAAGCCTTAATGATTGTTGGGGCTTGGCCATTGCAGTTGGATAATCGTGTCTCATTCAGACACTCAAAGCAGGGGTTCAGATATCTTGGAGTAATTCTTACCCACAAGAGTTGTTTTCATCTAACTTTGATACATTTTTAAAGGAAAGGATCAGAGCTGATAAACAGACGGGATGTACTACTAATGAATATTCTTCCTAGAGAATTATTTCTGTTCCAAAACCTCCCCGTTGTTGTACCACAATCTACTTTCAAATTTCTAGATAAATTAATGTCAGAATTTATTTGGCAGAACAAAAGAAAAAAATTGTAACGTCTCCTAAGGAAAATGGGGGCTTAAATGTGCCGAACTTCAAATTGTACTATGAATAAAAGCTGTGGTGGCAGATCCGGAGTAACAGCGGGTTCCTATAGAAGGATATTCGATACCAGGAGTCTCTCTCTCAATTCACATTTCTCAGCCTGCAGTCTCGGAAAAAAATCAAAATGACTAATTTATGGGTCAAACATAGGGCTGGGCGATTTGGACCAAAAGTCATATCCCGATATATTTAGGTTGAATATCGATATACGATATATATCCCAATATTTTTTCCGCAAAGTGAGAGCTGTGAGATGAAGTCAAAGCCAAATTCAAATAGTTTGTCTGTAAGGTGCACATTTAAATAACGGTGGAACAGACAAATCTCATGGGAGGCGTTCATGGGAAGATTTAAGAAGCAAATTACAGACCGACTCTACCTTTTCTTTTTTTATTATTGTTATTTTTTTTTTTATTACTTGCCCTTTAGACTTGTTTTCGGTTCCCCTGTTCGTGGTGCCATGTGGGAGCCACCTCTGTGTACACAATCTGTGAAGTGGTGTCCAAATCACATCCTCCAGGCTGCTTTTAAAGCCCCAGGCCAAATAAATCACACCCAGAGCCCCGTGCCATAAAAGTGTACAAGTATTTCTGCACACTTCCTCCATGCGGGCCGTTTATAGCAGCGCGATGTGGTAGATAGTGGTCATGTTTGGTCTGCTGCACAGGTGGCAGGTGGACATTGCTAAACGCTCCTGTCTGTAGAAATGATAACCGGTGTGATAACTCCGAGGCGGGACAACCGGGGGGAGAGGTTCTTCGTTTTCACACAAAACTAATGTGTCCCGATTGGAACAAAGAATGCGTCGACAGTTGGCCTGGTGTGTTAGTTTATTTCATTTACTTTTTAATTTATTGCTCCAAAATAACTTAAAGGGGGGTATTATGCAAAATCGACTTTTTCAAGCTTTACATCATGTTATTCTGTCATTCCCTCATTAAAAACATGCCTGAAGTGTTGCCTTGGCACATTCACGTATTTTTGAGTAATCTGTAAAAACTCTGATGGCGGCCATTTTAGGGATAGGTTTGCCTGAGTCCTCCTAGGAACGCCCCCACCTCCTGGAGACGCCTCCGAGCTTTCGTCACCAGCCGAGTAACCAATCACTGCTCCTCAGCAGAACCCCCTCCCCACTGATGCCACAGACAGCGTGTGGAGGGGGCGTGTCGGAAAGGCTCAGAGGTTCTTAAAGAGACAGAGGCCTATTTCAAGACATTCACTACAGCCATTTTGAGAGAGACATTTTATACAAGGCAGTTATTCTAATTTAATGCATTTACAGACCAACAGAAGGTTTGGTCATCATTGTAGTGTGATATAGACTGGTGCTGTGTGATTGAAAAAAGCATAACACCCCCTCTTTAATACTGAGAGGACGTCATACATCTTATACTCAAATGTAGTATTCTTCTGTGGTGTGACAATTTTTTTTTTAAACCATCTTGTAAAAATAAAAAGATTTTGAAAGATGGCCCTTTTCCAAGATTGAATGAACCACCTGCTGAATGACTGAGAAATCACGCTTCAAGTCTAAAAACTATTTCTTTAATTTGCTTATATAAATAAAGCTGCTGCACAGACACACCGTCTGCACCAATAAATCAAATGCATCATTACCAACATGCAGAGGGGACTACTCGGTTACATTTACTCAAGTGCATGCCCTTTCACAGACTTGTACATTCAGTTCTCACTGTACTCAAGTAAAAGTTAACCTGAAAAGACTTGCAGAAACAGGGTGCCGCTCGAAGAGTTTTGTTGGACATTGAATCATAACTGGGGCCGGTGGACAGTGACGAGCAGAGCTGAAGAGAGGAGGGGCGGAGGAGGGGCGCAGCACAGTTGGGAAACGGCAGAGTGTTGGACGAGGAAGGAAAAGGATCCTGGGAAGTTACTCATACTTATGGGTCAATAGTTTATCTACCCATCTCCACCAACATGCTTCTGAAAGCCCTCAGTCATGCAGGAGTGGCACAGTTATAGGTTGAACCCCTCATTTCAGGATATATTCGCTGCCAAATAAAGTACAGATGCAAGCTGAAGAACATTTGTCTATGATTTCCGACACGGTAAAGTATCCAGCTGATGGAGGAAATGATGCAATCAACAGTTTTTCAGCATTGAACTATTCTTTTGTCTAGTGTTTAGCAGAATTACCATTGTAATCTGTGGTGGCTACGGTTAAAGGTTTGTGGGTCACTCCTGCTGCCTGCTCAATAATGTTTCATTATGAATATTGATTATTTTAGGGGAAAGTCAACATCTTACCACATTTGTTACGCTGGAAATAGCTCTACCTTTGAGAGAATTCAATAGTGCAAAATACAAATTCACAAAATCTATAAACTTACCAGAACAAAAAAAGTATAAACACTCTTTAAATATCATTTTATTAGAATCCAAGCAGATAAAATAATGAAACATCCAGTCTCCAGTGTCCGATATATTAGTTCCAGTTCACTTGAGTGCGTGCTGCGTCTCCTTGTGTCTCCGCAGGTCCACTTTGCGTTGGAAGCCTTTGCCGCACTGGTCGCAGCCGAATGGTTTGAAGCCTGTGTGCTTTCTGCTGTGGGTGATCAGGTTGGAGCTCTGGCTGAAGGCTTTCCCACACACCTGGCACTTGTGTGGCTTCTCCCCTGCAAACGGGAACAGGCACCAGTCAACTACAGCATCTCCACATTGTCTTTTATACTTTCATTGTAACAAATCAACAAACAGGCCTAAATTTGTGACAATGAAATCTGAATAATGGATATACTCTACATACTCTGGCTTAAAGGGACTAGTTAAAAAATGTTAAAATGATGTATTTTCCTCCCCCTACATGTTCAAGCAATGTCCTGTAGAATGAGCCCAGACCTGTTCACCACAACTGCCTCTAAAATCCTGCACTGTTACTCCAAAAGTCGATCATTCGGGTCCAAAGTACCTTCATGCTTGAGCTTAATATAGAAACCGCAGTTGCGTTTAAGACCTGAGGTGGCGGTAGTGAGTATAAAAATGACAACTTACATCTAGTCAACTTTGTTTTGTTAACATGTTGGATACAAAGATTTTTGATGAGGGGATTATGTATATTTTATTTTGTCTTTGAATAAACTACTACCGGTATTTAGGCAAATTTTGCATATTTTTGGGGGGGTTAAAAGATCAAGCAAGAAATTAGATGTTGAAAACAAAAAAAATGTGGCCTTCATACAATACAATTTTTCATATTAATTTGAAGAAATGTTGAATCAGTGCAATATTTACACATCTTTTTTGTATTTGGCAATGTAGGCCTGTTTGTTTCCTCGTGAAAGTCAATGTTACGTTTTTAATGCAGCGTGTGCCTCTCACCGGTGTGAATGAAAGTGTGCTTCTTCATGTCGGACTTCTGGTGGAACCTCTTGCCGCAGAACTGGCAGGGGTAGGGCCGCGTGTCCGAGTGGATCAGGAGGTGCGTGGACAGCGTGGACGAGCGCTTGAAGCTCTTCCCGCAGATCTTGCAGCTGAAACTTCGCTCCTACGGTGACGCGGTAAGAAGCAGAGTCAGTAACACACACTCACGGACAGGGAGGGTTCGAGCTGTAAGCCGCCTGAGCACATGCACCGGGGCCCCGCGAGTCAAAGAGAGGAAAGGGGAGGATCGTGTAGCTTCATCTGAGGATTGGTGTTACTCAAAAGTTTGGTCAATCTTTTATAGCACTTATAATTAATTTAGTTGCAGTTGATAAAAATGTAAAACTTTTCCCTCTAGGGGCCCCCAAACAGATTATCTTGCCTTGGTCCCCCTTAACTCCAGCACCGGCCGTGATCACACACAAACAAACACAGGTTGCATATAGAGTAACATGATGACAGTGGAGGTTACCTGAGAGTGGACTGCTCGGTGCTGGTCCAGGCTCACTGCGTGGCCGAACGTTTTTCCACAGATGCTGCATTCAAAGGGCCGCGTGCCGCTGTGGGAGCGCCGCACGTGCACCTCCAAACCGTGGGGCGTGGAGAACACCTGGCAAATGCGCACAAACACTTCAATTAAAAATGACAAAGTAACATGTATAAATAAATGCTTTACGAGAAAGACCAGGTCTGCGAATCAGCAGCTATATGGCTCATAAACATGGCATCGGTTACTCTGACTCTGCTTTATGTTCTGTCCCTAAACCTATAATAATCATAATAATCATAATCATAATCATGATAATAATAAATCCCTGCTCTCATCTGTAGTCAAGTTTTAATTAGTGCCAGTGCGGGCCTCCATTGGTTCTGAGCTTTCAAATGAGGAATGGCATGTCCATTGTCAACTCATGCTTGGATAGTATAGATTTGAATATCATTGTCTGGCCTGGGTTGGATGAGTTGGTGGCGTTTTCCTGACCACTCCTTGGAAGAGTGATCAGGATTGGATTTAGGACTCCCATAAACCCGCCTACTTCTAGTTTCCAGTTTCACAAATTACAATAGTCTAAGTTCTGGTTGATTCTACTGTCTGTGCCTCTGGCTAACCTGGAGATGGTTTCTACTGTACATTTAGCTATAGTTTCTAGGAAGTCTTCTCCAACTTATTTTTAGACTATTTTAATTACTGAAACTGTAAACAAGTAGGACTAGACAACTCACCCTCAAGAGTGACCAGAGTTTACATAGACCTCTAGATTGTGTGTTTAACCGGTCTTATTATGACAACAAGAGCGAGAAGAAGCTTCTTAAAGAGGCTGTATTATGCTTTTTTCAATCACATAGCACCAGTCTATATCACACTACAATGATGACCAAACCTTCTGTTGGTCTGTAAATGCAGTAAATTAGAATAACTGCCTTGTATAAAATGTCTCTCTCAAAATGGCTGTAGTGAATGTCTTGAAATAGGCCTGTGTCTCTTTAAGAACCTCTGACCCTTTCCGACACGCCCCCCAGGGTTCTGCTGAGGAGCAGTGGTTGGTTATGCGGCTGGTGACGAAAGCTCGGAGGCGTCTCCAGGAGGTGGGGGCGTTCCTAGGAGGACTCAGGCAAACCTATCCCTAAAATGGCCGCCATCAGAGTTTTTACAGATTACTCAAAAATACGTGAATGTGCCAAGGCAACACTTCAGGCATGTTTTTAATGAGGGAATGACATAATAACATGATGTAAAGCTTGAAAAAGTCGATTTTGCATAATACCCCCCTTTAAGATTGCCTGGCCAAAAAAACAGTTGCCATAAACAATGGTAACGCGCTCTAATATTTGGCTGGACGCCTTTAGCTTTGATTACACCTTCACTGTGGTGTTGCTTCGATTTGCTTCTGCAATGTCTAAAGATTCAGCGTTGCATTATTTTTTTAACAAAGATCTTTTATTGATGATGGGAGAGTGTGACCACTGTGCCAAATCTTCTCCAGCACATTCTCAGTGGGGTCTCATGCTCCCTGAATCACTCTTTGGCATCGTGATGTTGGAACATGCCCGAGCCATCAGGCACCAGAATCCTCAGGGTCACTGTACACTCACCTTGCTACACTTGATGCACTTAAACGTCCCGCTGGGCTCCGGGCTGGTGAACCCCTCCTCTGATTTGATCTCCGATGCGAACTTCCTGGGCGTATACTCCTGATACGAGCCCCTCTGAATGGTATAGTCTATCACAGAGGCGTCCTCGCGTGAATAGCGCCGGTGGTACGATCCGCCCATGAAGTGAGCCAGGTTTGAGCCGGGGAACGTCCAGGAGCAGGGGAACAGAGGGGACGGCAGGGGGCCTTCATCTGCAGCCAGAGGAGAGCAGCTCTTTGAGTCTGGAAGGTTCAGAAAAGTAGAAAGTCAAAATCAGAAGATACTTGTACTTATGTCAAAGTTTGGTTCCTTGATTAAGGACGTTTGATCTGGCTAGTAGACCCACATCCTGACACTGTGTCCCTGTGTCCCATGGCTACAATCTGGAGTGCCGTGTTTACATGTATGAGTCTCGCGTGTTCATTACGGTCGCTGTCAAGCAATGGATTGGGGACATTTTAAACACCTGTGCACTGTCATGTGTTACCCGCCCACTGTTGAAGATAATCCAAAAGGTTTAATTTATTGGATTTACAAAGCAAAAGTGCGAAGAAGTTTCTAATAGAGGACATGCGTGTGATGTCAAAACATATAGCATTAGCAACGGTTAGCAACATGGCAACAGCAGCAAAGTGAGTGTCCAATTTGCAATGTTATTCTTTGATTTGCCACACAATTTGCAATGTTGACGGGTCTATTTCTGTTTACAGTTAACATAGCATGATGCTAACGTCCTAGCGTTAGGGTGCTTTTAGGTTGTTGCTGAAATAAATACATATTTCGACAGTACGTGGCAGAAAACAAGCAGCTGTTTAACAATTACTTACAACAAGTTCTCTAGTCTTGAAGCTAATGGCTAACGTAAATTTTAGCGCTAAAAAAATGGTAAAACTTTTTTTTTTTTAGAGCACCACAATCTGAAGGTTGATAAAACATATTTGGCTTGACGTTTATTCAAGTTGTATTCTATTTTTTTTTTTTTTTTTTCATTTTTATTTTAAGTTAGAATGTGGACAGGAAGTAGTCTTTATCCTATACTGGCAAACAGGAAGTTAGCCAAAAACATTCTGTGTACAGAGCTATTAACTCCCATTGTACTCTTGCTTTGATTTATTATATTTTTAAGTCTTGCTTTGACCAAGTTCGTCGGGAAAGAAAACAATTGGTTATAATTTTTATAATTTTAATTAATTAATTAATTAATTAATTATTATTTAATAGTGGTTATTGAATATATACAATATTTCCCATATCTTGCACCCCTCGACCTTACCAAATAGATAATATAAAAACACATTTCAGTTAGACTTTCTGAAACTGGTGCTTATCACTGTCTACCCCCTGATGTGATATGGTGGGCTCACATGAATCGGTTACCTGGAGATGAGGAGGGAGAGGGGGGTCTCCACAGGTCACAGTCCGGGGAGGGCTCGCAGCTCGGGGGGCTGCCGCACACTGAGCTGGGGGTCAGCGGGGTCTGATGGAGCGGGACACCCATCGGACACCTGGACTCTGACAACACGGGGCATATGCGTTATAGACACATTCAGCAGCAACAGATACTTTCACTTTGAATTAGAGTTTAAAAGTAGGGTATACATTATTTTCTGGGGGTAAATATCTTATAACAATATCTGTGAATGTGTCCTCAGATCTGATGTAAACATGTTTTCTACTCAAAGGCAACTTTTTTTTAGTTTTTCTAACTTTTTACTTGTAGCCTACCTATGTAAAGTTAGTAAAAGAAAAAAGTAATATACTCTTACTTGAGTAAATGTTTGGTGAAGCAACTCTGTCACCATAAGGAAAACTGTGGAATATTGTTGTATGATCGTTTTTTTGTTTGTTTTTGTTTGTTTTTTTACAAAATGAGGTTCTTTTTCATTGACTCAAATCGTAAACCTAACATAGCCCTGCTCCAAAGGTATATATTTCCAATACAATCACATGATGCCTGAACAGCTAATGCAGTGCTTCAAACACACTCTTATATGTTGTCTTGTCTCATATTTAAATCAAAGGCGAAGGACTCTACTCTGACAGGCTGAAAACACCTCCTTTTAGCTGTGCATATGACAACAGAAGTATTTAATCTGCACTCTTTGCTTCTAATGTAATTAATCAACTACATTGATATTTTATGGATCTGCTTTCTTGTAATTGTATGTAATTGTATGAATTGTGCTCTACAAATAAACTTGTTGTTAATTTGTGTACTGGTCCAAAGTTTGGAAACACTTTTTATATCGCCTTTTGTTTATTTTCAACACTATTTACATTGTGTGATTCTCATTGAAGACGTTAAACTATGAATGAGCACATGAGATCGTACGAAACAAAAAAGGGTTAAATAATTCCAGATGTGTTTTATATTTTAAATTCTTCTAAATTGCCTCCATTTATTCTTGGCATTTTCTCAATGAGCTTCATAAGGTCATCATCTTAAGCGGTTTAACAGGCAGCGGAATCAAAACCATTTCTGGTGGTGACATCGTAAAGCCCTTTGTGAAAATGTCAAAAGATCTATGAAGAATCTATTTCAACTTTTTCATATGTTCATTCATAAATGAGAATCTACAATTTAAATAGTCTTGGAATTAAAGAAAAAAAAAATGCATAAGAAAGTGTTACTAAACTTTTGACAGGTACTGTAGGCTGAGAAAGCAAACTGACCTGAAGTTAAAAAAAAAAAAAAAGAAGCACAATGTCTGTCCATACAAACTTCTTTAATCTACTCTAGGATCAAAAGAAGCCCGTGCAGCTGATGTTTTTCCCTTCACATCGCCTATAAAAGGCCTAAACCTTGACATTGCAGATAAAGTCACCAAAAATTCCAAAGTGCGCCCTTACCTGCTTTGACGTGCGCCAGGATGGTGTCCAGCCCGTTACACGGCTCGTCCAGCGCGCGCGGCTTGTGGTAGCTGTGCGCGCGCTTGCTCTTGACTAGGAACGACCTCGGCATAGCTTGGCTCGGCTCGGCCTCTGAAGTTTGGCTGAATCCTTTTTTAAAGTCCTCTTCCGTGAGAGCTCCTGTGCGTAATGGCCTGCGCCACATCAACAGCGGCAGGTTTATGGCACGCGCTGTCACTGGTGCTGGGAGGCGGATGGGGAGGTTAGAGGGGCGGCCATTACGCATGCGCAAGAGGTCCGTGCCGCTGAACAGGTGTCGGCCGCTCTCAGGTGACGCTGCGTAAAGCGACGGGACGCAGCTCTGGCAGCCTACTGTCCCGTCTGAGAGAGCAGTTAGAGGCACTGGGGGCAGAAAGAGGAAGTTTAGCGTGAAGTTTAAGGCAAGGCCTCAGGGGCGTCTCCTATAAGCTCAGCGCTGCCTTTTGACCAAACCTTGGAGTGAGACTTTGTCCGACCCCAGGCGGGGGTCATGTCGTGGGTGGGTGCTGATCGGGGGAGGGGGGTGTGGGGGCCCTCGCCCAGAACATTTTGCAATTAATACGTCATATTTCCTGTATTCTGGTGTATTTTCAATGCATTTTTATAGTATTGGTATTCATCTAACCCCCAAAGAGAAAGGACAACAACAACAAAAAAGTTGTTAACAGAGAGGGCATCAAGGGCAGACAATATTGCACACAATGATTGAATGTACATATTATACTACTGAGGCTACACGACACATTCCTGTTGTTCCATTACCTAAGATGGACTAAATGAAGGTGCCATTTTGCAGCAGAAGCTCTGCCAGGATTGTCAATGTAGTCATCACAAAACTAAACCTAATGTCACTTTATCAGCACCAGCCAAATACAATGAAACCACTCTCATCAGTTGAACATGTTCATGATCATGTTCTTCATCGAGTCTATTTGCTCATAATCAATGTCCACACGGAAGTGACACACACCAGGCTCATGTCTGTCCATCTGCTATAAAAGTCCTGATACAGGAGCACACATCACATCCAGCTATGACCATTATAACAGGGAACACATCAGCTATGACCATTATAACAGGGAACACATCAGCTATGACCATTATAACACATCACATCCAGCTATGACCATTATAACAGGGAACACATCAGCTATGACCATTATAACAGGGAACACATCAGCTATGACCATTATAACACATCACCCTCAGCTATGACCATTATAACAGGGAACACATCAGCTATGACCATTATAACACTGAACATAAAGTCTATGAAAATTATAAACATAAGTTTGTAGTTTATAACTATATAGTGCTTTTGTTTCACATCACAACAGGATTTATTTACCTTAGCCTTTTGTGGTGTGTATAGGCTTTGGATATATGGCTTAGGCCTATACGCTATATCAAGTTAGCAACGTGATTCCGATCTTTGGACCCCAAAAGGAGCTCCCATAGCTTCTGAAAAAAAGGACAGTCCAAACATGCGTAGATCACTAATGTGACTGAATGCCTTGTAAAGCCCCTCTGCGGAACGTTTCAGTTTAGGCTGTTATAATCACAAGAGCAAATCAACTGCCATACTCAAAATGCGAACAAAAGTGGCAGGGACGCAAGGGCTGAAAATGCCAATTTGGCTGGACCTAATTCAAACCACATGTTTGACTGCAATGGCAAAGCAAAAGCAGCAGCATCTCCGAGGAAACGAGCTGGTGGTGTCCCGCTCCCCGCAAAGTTTACAAGTCAGGTCTGAGGAAATAGTGCTCACCATTAAGACGCATCTTTCCAGACCATGAGCATGGAAACCCTTCAGTGTGAGGGGGTTTCTAGTTTATTCTATCCATTTACACAATTGGGAAGTACATAAAGGAAACCAAACTTCATCTCTTAAACCTTTTAGGTGACCCAAAAGAGCGAGGTCTACCCCTCCTCTTCCTCTTCTGCTCTGCTCTACAGCAGGAGGAGGCAGGACGTTTCACACCAGTTCCTGACTCAGCACTGATGACCGCCATTAACTTATACGTCATTATGCACAATGCTTTAAGTTTCATTCTTCTTTTTATTTTATTTTTTATTTTGGCAGGGCTGTAACTATGAAGTGGGCTAACTGGACATCTGCTGAGGGGCCCCAATTCGAAGGGGGGCCCAGAAAATGTATTTTTCTCTCTGAACAATTAATTCTCAAATGGAATATTTTTGACAATAGCAAAGCTGAAAGTTATCTATAATGCAACAGGATGCAGGATATTGTGCCTGAACTAGGGGTGGGCCATATCGTATCGAATATATATACTGGTATAATTCTTTGATATCGTTGTAATTTATTATATAGTTGTGGACATGATATAATTTGATTTGGACTGAAGTCACGCATGAAGGAGATTGCAGCTAATGTGATGCTCAGCTCCACTCAGAGCAGCATGAACACTGACTGTGTAGGACTCCGGGGCAAGTGCTTAGAAAGTAAAATGAAGTAGTACTAGTATTTTGTCCGTTGTCAATATATCGTTATGGTCATATTATTATTAGCTCTAATCCTCCCCAAACCTCTATTTGAAAATATCCTGATTCAGAGATGGATAGTTGCACCAAAATGATTGATATGGCTATTTTTTGTAATACCAGAACCAAGACAAACCAAGGCCTGCCAAGTAGCTGCACTTTTGAATTTGTTTTGTCAACTTCTAAAATGTATTTGAAAGTAACGTTGCTCTTGAGTAAATACTGTGGCTCCATTACCCCCCGGATTACGTTGCTTCGGGAGGTTAATAATGGAGATATTAGCAGTGTCTGATAGAAGCTGGCTGCAGGTGTAAGGTGATCCCGGGCCGCCGACAGCCTGTGGACGGAGAGGATCTCTTACACAGTTTCCTTTACATTACTTCATCGAGCACGCACAATTACAACACTCAAACCGTTTGTTCGGGACACTGTTTTATTTTTATACGCGCAGTATCGTTGACGCACATGGTTTCTGCGGTCACATGTTGAACAGACAGATGAGTAGAAAGTATGTTGTTGTTGTTAGCGTTGACCACAAACTGCTAGCTTGGCCGCTCCTACTTTCTGTTCAAAAACAAGACCGGCAGGCAATCCCAAAAACGATGCGTATGCGCTAACTTTATAACTTCTCTCATAATAAATAGGATTTTATTAGTCCGTCTGTTGATTTGGCAGAAGGTGGCGCTGTTTCTGTCTTTCCATGTGATTTTTAGTAGTTATTTTTCATGTTTTCATACTCGGGTGAGCCGCCATTTTGGACGGTGCATGCGTTTCTCTGATTATGATTATTCCACCTCAAAAACGTTTTTCAGTTCTCAAGGAGATTACCCCGGGTTCCTGACAAAAGGTCTTTCTTGCTAGGCTAACATAGTGCAATGTAGCGTATAGGCTAACATGAGCATTACGTGCATAGAAAATGATTACACTTAAAGGAACCACCGTTTTTACATACTGAGGTATGCTCTTACCTTAGCGTAGACGAGGTGATATACTGTATACCTGTCTGGTCTTTGTGCGTTCACTCAGTCAAGCAAATGTTGTTAGCATTTAGCCTCTCTCAGCAAAGCTATTTAAATACGGCTACGTGAGCCTTGTCTAAGCTAAGGTAAGGACATTTCTCAGTATGGAAAAATGGTGGCCTATTCCTTTAAAGTACCTCAGAATAACCAAAACAACCATTACTACCTATTCCAAGGAGCCAGACAAAATGAAATAGCATGCCGCCACTCAAAGAATTTGGGGGGCAAACTGGCAAAACTCAGGTATATCCATGTATCTGCAATTCCTTCTTGACATAGGCTACCACGAGATCCCCCCAACCAACAAAACCTTCATGTTTTGGACATTTTCAAATCAGACAGGTGCAAAGATTTAGCGAGCATTCAAGGCCAAAGCAAAGCCGGTGCGTATTGATTTAGCCCGACGTGGGAAAGAAGTTAGTTTGACTCAGCTGCCGTAGGTTCCACAACAGCTCACAGATAGGGCTTAAAAATACTTACAGCGTGTTCGAATGAAGTCACCACACCACAGGCCTCCAACAGGCTCCTGACGGTCTCCTCTGTCTTCTGTTCTCTGAAGTTAAACTGTGTAGCTTCTCTTTTTGTGTTCGAGCTGCTGAGACGTGACAAACAAAAACACTGATTCACGATTCTGATAAGTTTCTTTATTTGCTCTACTCATTTGCATTGGACAAAAAATAGACCTGAGATCTCGACAGCGAAAAGACATTTGCTCTTAACTAACCCTCAATATACAGCGGCTCAAAAGACTTTGCTTTAAATTACTCAAGAAGTGAACCAGATGTTACTCAAGTAAAAGCAGAGAAGTACGAGGTGAACATACCAGGTGCAGGATAGACCAAAGTGTCCAAACCTTTTTCATCATGGACTGCATATTGATATGACCTGGGGGACCACGGCCAGAAGTCAACAAATTTAAACATTCAAACCGGGTGCGTTTAGCAGGTTTTAACCAGACTTCTTTTTAGGCTTGGGACTTTAATACCAGCACTTTCTTACACTAAAAGGTTTGTTATTGAGATTATAATGGTCTAGAATTGTACTAACTGTAAATAGCCCATATCTGCCAACTCAGCAATAAGCCTGAGGGCCACATTTGGACCTCACACCTAGGATGGACAAAACAAAAAATAACATGAAGATAGTAATATCTAGATTTCCCCATAAACATGAGATTATAAATAATTCTCAAGATAATATACAAAAAAATTACTTTCACTGCATATGCATAGGTCGACATGAGACTTTTATACCAGACAGCTTTGCTTTCAGAGGAACTATGTTGCACACAAGCACGAGCAGCTGTTTCAATATAATATTACAAGTAGATGTAGAAAGTATTATGTGGTAAAGCTACTCCGAGAAGTACAGTTACTTCAATAAGTTATGTAGCTGAGGACCTGAGTCCCTGTAGACTGTGAAAAACATGGACGTAACATTGCTAATAATGCCCTAGTAGGAAAAAGGGGCAGGCTCCAGAGGTTCCTTGCTCTAATGGACTTTCCATTAAAATGTTTTCCCCCTCTTCAAGTCATTATTCAAGTCAATCTTACCTCCACATGATTGTCTAAACACGTGCAACATTGTCTTATTGTAATTATAGGAACTGGCTCCGAAAGCCCAGCCAAATAGCTAGCGTGAACGTATAATGCCTAAGCGTTAGCCCACGTCTATGGGAAGAAGTCACAAAGGCAGTGCAGTGATGTAAGAGCTAGCGAACCAGCATCTAACCCTGAAACACAAGCACATGGAGCTATCTGAGGCCTTAATGCTTCTGCCTGGTTTAAATAAAGTTATGTGGGTCAGAACAGAGCCTCGTTCAGTCAGTGTCATGTAGTTCTCTAAACCTCCGCCTTCAGTAATCAGCAAAACCACACAGAGTTAAAATTATTCCGCAGGCGCACCACATACATGAGAAGTCAAAGAACAGTAGCGTGAAAACTTTATCTGTCCTCAGCTGCCGGAACCTTTCAGCGAAACAAGAATCTAGAATCAAGAATCTGCAAAAGCTGGTTTGAAGGGACACCAATTTCTCTAATTACAAAAACAAAAAAATGATGGTAACTTAATAGAATAGAATGCTTTATTTGCCATAATACACAAGAACAATGAAACTCGTATGGCTCAATGGTGAAAAATTGTGAAAAACTTTCAGGTTAGGCCTATCTGCACAATCTCTGGTCATATGAAAGCACATTAGCAAACAATGTTTATGCTCTTGACCGATCTTTATGGGTTAGTATGTTGTAGTTTTGAATTTACAGGCAACGCTACTTTTTCCAAACCTAGGAGGTCAGCCCGATGCCACTTTTTCCCCAATACCGACGTTCCCCGAGGAACAGAGGCACCTCCAGACGCAGGAAGTACCCATGTTCTGCTTGGAACAGCAGCACAATTCAGAATCTAGAACTTCCAATGTACAGCAGGACTTTTTCAAATGCAAGATACCGCAGAACATAGGTACGCAAGTGGAGAATACTCTTCCAGTGTGCTATTTCAAGAGACCCTTCTAAGAACTCAACTTAACAACTGATAGGGCTAAATATGCCCTCGACCAATATTTGCAGAAAACTCAGGCTCATTTCTTTGAAGACTGAATGCTGTCCGGTAGTCATAAAGTCGGTTGTGGCTAAACGGACTCTCTTGCTTTTCTGCTCTTGAGCGTTCACACTGTCCGTCTCCTGTCTGTTGTGTTTCAGCCCAAACCACAAGGCTCTATCTCATCCCTTCACAGGTTCCTCCTCAGTGCACCGCGACCACAGCTTGACAACCCCTCCCAGTTCGACGTCCCGCGCTCCCTCCAGCCCCAGCGACAATCTGATCCAGGCACTGCTCGCCCCGTTTGACCACAGACGCCCCACTTCAATCTCAACCAACTGCGCTCTCCAGATACAGTGCTTTCCAATGATTTACTGGGGCCTTCTGCTTTCACTTAAGAGGGCCAATAAACCACTGGGCCATTGTTCGGGAGTGCGAGAAAACAATTAGCGCCCACAGTTTAGCTAACAGCAAGTGATTGATATTGTGAACCCATGTAGCCCGCAAACAGTTTGACTGATTGAGTAATAATGGCATGTGTACAGGCTGTAACAGTGTCAACCCATTTCTGTCTTGGTTCTTTTTCTTTTTGATGCACGTTGTTGTTGAATTTATATGTAAAATGTAGCACTAGCAACTGTGGTTTTCTACGCTGATACTCAAATAGCCTATGGGGTAGAGATCAGTATTATGTTGGCATAACCGCTCCAACTTTCCCAATAGTGTAATGTCAAACCGACAGGGGCTTAAACAAGAGTTCGCATGAAGGTTTTCTATTAGTAAGCATTTGTGACATTACGCCTGCTGGCAGCGTCCTGTGTATAAATGGCCCATCAATTAGCTTCCTGTTCCCTGACCTTAAGCACTTCCTGCTTTGCGTGCACCACCACTCCCATCTCAGGTATAGCCCATTCTATCCATTACATCACAAATAACTGGAGACCCTTCTTTTAAGTTGCAACTCTAACTCTAAGTTGCCCCTGTAGAGTGCTTTAGACGCTGGCTCCCCAGTCAACTTTCATGTCCATGTGAAGGTAGGCTGTTAGCCAAGCAAATGCTAACCTGGTGTTTGCGTTTAGCTATAGTGTTGGCCAGTGATGAACACCGAGGCAGGTCATTTGGTATAGTCTTCATTTCAGGTGCAGCTAGCCAGAGAGCCACCAGGTTATTGCAAACCAACCTTTTCCCATTCAGCTGTGTGGAGCCCAGGGTCACTGAGAACCTCGTAATATCGCTCTGCTTAGCTCTGATATACACCGCGTTTCAAATGATTATGCAAATGATATTTTTCTCTGATTTTCTAAATTGTCAACTCAAATAATAGTCAGCATAATTTTTAAGTCTTTAACTTGAAAATTATGACTCTGCCACCTCCTTACTGACGTCACAGCCATTGAAGCCATTCACCAACTATCCACTTCTCCATCTGACCATCCTGGGCTACACGGCACTCATCAGTAAGCAACTGTTTGAGTCTTTATGTATCTCTTGGCCCACTGCAGCCGTTCCGGTTCAGTTTAGGGGAGGCCGGATAAACGGTTTATGCACAACTGCAGCCTCTGGAGGGTCCCACACCTTGATGTTCGGGAGACTCCAGAGGCACCAGCAGCTTCAAATACCTGTTTGCTGCTTTGTAGCAGCTGTTCTCTTAATCTGATGTATTTGTCTGGCAGAAACCATCCTCATTGTGCCTTTATCTGCACAAACCCGTGTGTGTCTGAATCATCCACAAATCTCATATTGCTTAAAAATGGTGGTCTGCTTAATAATGGTGAATGTGAATTAGTGGGCTTAACTGACAACTACTCATCCCAGGTCTCTGAGATTGATGCCAGTGATTGAAAGAGCCCTGAGACACAATACCATCCATGAGTTTAATTGAAAAAACTTTTTTTTTTTTTTTTTCCTTTTTGACACTGAAATACAATTTGCATAATAATGTGGAACGTGGTGTAATAGCTCTTTTCAACTGCTCTTGTTCTGTTTAACTCGCTCTTTGTTTTGTTTATGGAACTGAATTGAGAAACTTCATCCCTAAAATGAAATGAATTAACAACTTAAACTGTTTGAACCAAACAAATGTAAAATATATTTACAATTTCCTTTTTACAACGGAACAAGTGTCTGTCTCAATTTAAAACTAACCTGTGTTACCTTAAAGGTAAGTTGTTTTGTGGCGTTGTCGCAGTACCACCGATAAAGTAGAATTATCATTTTACATCTTATTTTAACATTTATAACATTCAACGCCATACTAGACGAATGAGATTAAAAAAATCTCCACTACTACTCGAACACAACCCCACCATTTTGTTTTTATGCAAGCAGAGTAGTTCATTGTGGAGGAGCAGGATGTCATGCTCTTCCTCTGCAGTCATTTGTCTTAGATTTCGGCGGTGGAGATTCTCAAACCTGTTGCTTCACACAATTCTCTGAAAAAGCAAAAATGCCAGTGCGCATGGAGGAGGTTTAAGGCTGCGATGACAAGAGGTGCAAACAGATGAAATAACTCAGCTTAACCTGCAAAGTGGGCCTCCACCTCAAAGCTGCTAAAATCATGTCTTGATGCACGGAGCTGTTTCTGAGAGCTGCTCTCCAAAGTGTGAAAAACGGAAGCAGGTCTAAAGAGAAGCTAAACAAGTACTTGGTTTTGCTCCGTAAACAGTCCATAAATCATGAGGTTGCGGCCGTTTCTGGTTGTAAATCTCAGCCTAATACTACAGCCTCAGGTGCTGAAATGCACTCACTGCTTCCTGGTTATTGTGTCTCATGGAGCCTTGGGCAAACGGTGGAAAGGTCAAAAGTCAAGTATACATTATTGTAGGTCAACAATGTAAACAAGCACAATTGAATACTGTATAGGCTATATATTATTGAAATTAAATAATGTGTAAAAAAAAAAAAAAATGTACAAGAAAAAAATTACAAGATTACAAGTACAAGAAATCTTACCCAACTGTGTTCATAGATACCAAGTAAAAATGTTTAAATTTTAAGGCAAACTGCGCATCATTTTGGAAAAGATTCTACTGTTGCCAGCAACACAGCAGTGGGTAATCAAAGAATGGATTTGAATGTGGACTTGACCTATTTCAATCTCATATTTGGTCCTGCTTTTAATGGATTTTTCAACTATAAACATATCTGTGATCAAATAAATATTTCTATTTTATTCTTTTTATTGGGTGAAATGCTGTGCGGTGTGGTGCGGCTTTAATTTCAGTTAATTGCGTTTGTTCCACAAAATTAGTAGACGACAATGACAAAGTTGTCAAAAAAGTGAAAAATATAAAATATCATAAAATATCAACAAAGTTGATATTCTAAATAATTGAACTAAGACCTGTTATCCCTCAATTTACAATAATCGCAAGCATTTATAATTAACGTCTTATGTGTTTACATGGCACATCATATCTAGAAAATGCATAGTACTTCACTCCAGGCAGCTGATTACTGGTCAGTGTCCCTGGAACGTGGCTCGAACTTGTAATTACCACTTGCAAACTCGGGGATGATCAAACTGAACCGACTTCAGATACATTATACCAGCAAAACTTTACCAATATGTAGCACTACACAAGAGCGAGAAGAAGCCTCTGAAGATACACGCAAAATATCCTGAACCCAATCAACCCAGTTCGGTTGACAATATTTAAATCTCTACAACAAGAGAGAGTTTGATTGATAGTGTTATTTTTAGAAGTAAATATAGGTTTCATCGATAATTCTCTGAAAAAACTTAATACATTAACGTCTTAAAGTCCTCCACTGCTACCAGTGATTAAATCACATCTTATCCATTATTTTCTGACACTGAAGTGGAGCAAAACTACACCATAGAAATTAATTCATTGAGGTTAGATGTAATTCTTTAACTGTTTGTGCCCCCACCTTTGCAGCTTTGGGGTTCCTCAGGGAGCGGCCTTCTCACCAAATGTCTTCACATCAAACTTCACTTAAAACATCAGTGGTCTCGTCTCCAGAAGTTCTTTGAGTATGTGTGAAGGGAGTCAGCTTATGTATCAAACAGATATGCTTGTGGACCTGAGTGAGTGTAATCTTGTCTTATGCATTCGACCACAATTTGTTTATTTTACTTTCCATTCCTGCAGTGAAATTAGTGAGATTCTGCAGAACTGTGAAATCGGTGACAAACTGCAGTTCCTCTCACACCTACTCACATTTGTTTTGCAACGAATGTTTGTTGCATCAAATCATGTACTCTAGAATCTGAACTCCATTTGACCTACGTGCCCCTATGGACTTCTATCGACCTCAAACATGTCACATCTGTCACATCTGTCGCATCTGTAACACTGTACGTGGGTTAATCTGTAAGTGATGTATGAAAATAAATCAAAGTTCAACTGATTTAAACTTCAATTAGTGTTTTCGTATCATGCAAATGGACTTTTCACCTGAAATACTTTCTCAGAACTTGCCTTGTATCAGAGTAAAGCCTATAAGTCAATCTTTTGTCCACTTAAAAACAGGAACTGCGTCTTCTGCTTTTCACTTGGTTTAACAGATAAATGCCCTCAGTCACTCCCTGCAGATGTTGACTGAGCAGATAAGAAAATTCAAAGTCACTGGTGCACCTCTCCTTAACCCATGGTCATCATAGCTGTTTTCACAGTGTAAATGCCAGCTGACTCAGCAATCAGTGTAGCAGTTATAGTAGTAATGTTGCAGACACGCTCTCTCATCCAAGAGGCCTCGTGCTCCTTTAAGCAGCAGGCTGAATATACAGCGGGAACCCGATGTTTACACACACTTTATAAAAAGACACATTTTTTATTACAGGAAACCATATATATATATATACATCTTTTTTCTTTTTTTGTATATTTGCTAAATGCCAGAAGAATGAGAGAATTTTCTACATGGTTTTATATTACTTTTTACAAATTCAAAAGTTTACATACATTTCAATAATATTTGTTAGCATTGCCTTTAAACTGTATAACTTCGTCAAATGTTTTGGATTTCCTTCCACAAGCTTCTCTCTATAGTTGGCAGGAATTTTGGTCCATTCGTCCAAACAGAACTGGTGTAACTGAGACACATTTGTAGACCACCTGGCGTGCAGACTACAGCACGTTCATCTCTGGGACACAGAACCCGCCTTCTTTCGGATCTGTACGATGGCTGGTTCATGAACCAATGAACCTGAAACTTTAAGTGTCTTGAAATTGCACCAAAGGATGAACCAGACTTGTGCTGGACATGACATGACATCAACATACGTCAAAATTCTAACTGACCTAAAAAAAAAATGCAAGTTAATTCTTCTTATACAGTATCTCAGACAGTGAGTCAAAAAATGCAAATGTGTCTTTTTATAAAGTGTATCTAAACATCTGGTTCCAACTGTATGTACCCATCCAATCAGTGTTGTTTTCGTCAACGAAGACTATAATGATAAACACCTTTTTTTAATGAGAATAACGTAACAGTGACGCTCTTCCGCGACTGAATAATGACGACATATTTATGAGTTAAAGCTGACCAAACAAGAATGAAGACAGTAGTTTGTCAGACCATTTGCAATCAGATTTTGTGCACAGAGCGGCGCTGTCAGGTCACATGGGCTCACATGCAGCAGACTGCGCCCCTCTTTCCCCTTCTGAACTAATGAAGACGGCGCTGTTGAAAAATCCCCAAGCAAGGGATGCCGAGGATGATGAGAGAAAAACTAAAAGCATTTTCGTCCAAAAGACTAAGACTGAAACGAAGAGGGCTGCCAAAAACAGCACTGCATCCAGTAGGAGGGGCGAATAACATTCAATCTGAAAAGGCAGCGATTCAAATTGTTTGTTCATATAGGATGGACTTTTAGCCGGATATTTGCTGCTGAACCTGGTGGGAGCCAATCACAGCCAAGTCTCAAAATATAACTGAACAACAAAGCAATTCAATATAGTTCTTAAAAATGTTCAGTTAAGTTGATGGTCTTTATCGCCACTTGTAGTTTGTCAAATACGACAAGGGAAGAATGTCTGTGTACGAAGTTGTTAATAAGCCACATTTGAAAACATATGAAACATTATTTACCCAGAGACATTCACACAGTGGTTTGAAAGTGACACAACTGTATGTGGATAAGTCCATTTTTCCCCCCAACTTGCATGATTCATTATATTGACCTTCTTTCTCCGGGCCCCACCTTCGACCTTTTAGTGTTATCTGTGAAATATCTGTATCATTTTGTGACATTTGATTTCCACACAGCAGCTGAGATCTCACCATGAGAAAGTGCATGGATTCACTCGGCTTTGTCATCAGATTGAATCATTTTGTAAATGTATGAATAGAGTCTTTTAAAATACACTGAAATGATCAGCCTTGTTCAGTAGTAATTTTACTGTAAAATAAGGTCATACTGATTGAAGCAAAAAATAATGACCAAATACAGTGTAGGTGAAACATGAACTTGGTGAAGATACTGATTGTTTGAAAGTAAAAGTCTGTTTTAGTGCCATAAATCCACAGACAAAGCATAGAATGTGAAAATTTGGGATATTTCTATTGAACAATTGTCAACATTATAAGAAATTGAAAACACAAGCTTCTTCCTGTCCGAAGTTCTGATTTAAACTAGGATTATTGTACCCAAGAATAACAAAAATTGGAGAAACAATTAGGCCTACGTATGCTCTTTACATTAACTTTGAAGTTTGTTTTATTCACATTTACAAACACGCAAGTGGACGTAATTGCTTTATTATTTAGCAGCACTTCATGCTGTCCAGTGAATAAATTGCTTATTGTCTGACGTATTGTGATTTCAATGATGGTGGAAAATGTGTGATATGTGGTATGTTTTTCATGATGGAGCTATAAACAGTGGAATGTGTATAAGACCACAAATAAAGAGTACAAACTGATTATAGGGGAGACCGGGGCTATTTGTCACGCGGGGGAATTTGTCACATTGCTTTTTATAGCCACACTAGAGGGCGCTGTACGTTAATAACTCTTTATTGCAATATGCTAGAAAAAAGAGTGCAAGGTCTACTTCAAGTCAAGGGTTTAGGCTTTCATTTAATGCAGGTCTGACTCTTATGGGATTTTCTGTTGATGAGCCGCAAACTCATCGCAAACTCTAGAAAAAAAAAAGGTGACAAATAGCCCCAGTTTCCGCTTCTCTCGGGATCATTTACCAAGCGTTTGCACCTGCCTTGATAAATGACCTCTGTGTAATGCAGTTTCTTACAAAACACTGAAAACACACATTTGGTCTTTCTCTTAAAAATATTATGTTTTGCTCTGGGGGGAGGTACTTTTTTTTATTCATTTATTATTATTATTTTAGATGGTAGGCAGCTACTGTGAAATGTCTGAGAATCACTGCACTTCGCCATATTAAAAAAAAAAAAAGAAAAAAAGTCAAACCATGATTGGTTGCGCTCAAAATGTAAAAAAATGCCCCCCTCTGCTGTTCTCTTCGTGCAATTGTTGTTGTAGCCTCGCCGCCCGGCCATAAGAGGGCGCACCGCTGTTGTTAACACACTGAGTCTCGGGAACGGAGAAGAAGCGGGACACTGATTCAGCAGGAAAAGAGCCCATAAACGCTCCAAAATGGTGAGTAAAAGTCTCCATCTAAACTCCTGACACTGGATAGACGTGCGTGAAGACGTATATGCCAGTGTTTGCCAGTTCCACGCGGTCATAATCACGGATGGAAGCGGATGATTGCGTCCTTCTACCGGCATCTCCATAATCTCCAGCGTGGCGCTTCAATGGCTGATGAAACCAGCCATTTGGAAGTTTAAACTCTATTAGAAACATTCATGCCATCTAAGAATCTACACACAGAGATAACTTCAAAAACTCTGCTGTGTGAATAATAATTTGTTGTCAGACTGTAACTATTTGTTGTTATTTTGAAGCTACAAAATACATTGATCATTGCACTGGATGTCTTGCAGGGCTTTGTAAAAGTGGTGAAAAACAAGTCGTATTTCAGGAGATATGAGGTGAAATTCCGAAGAAGGAGAGGTAAGTTCATGTTTATATTCATTATGCGTAATGTGTCATAAAATGATGAATGAGGATTGAGATTTAAGGTTGTTGACCTAATTTAACTTGAGAGCCTCCCAGTGGTGTGGTCCAGTGCCTCTGAAAAAGACACTGACAAACTAGAGTTGTTTCAGAACAAGGCGGTGTTTCTTGCTTTGAATAGCGCCAAATACACAAATATCCCAAAACATGCATTACATTGTTGGTTGGATATTGGTGAAGTACCTCCTTTTGCTAAAATGATTGATATACCATAAGTGGATTATCAGCCTTTTCTAAAGTACACATTCAGTTAATGGATATTTTACAGCCTGTAAATGTATGACTGGACAAAAACTGTCCTGATAAGAGGAGTGAAACTCTGGATCTACCTGGCCAGACATTTCAAGCATTGCAAACATCAATGTTTTAAAAAAGTCTTGAATATTGTAATGTATATTGATGTTGTATTGTACTATTGACACTGTTTATGGATTTAGGATTGTATAGTGTGTATGCTCATCTTTTTTTAGATGATGCACATTTATTATACATAAATTGTAACGTGATATTAATGAAGAGGACCTCATTTGTGGAGCCAGCGGCTAATGGGGATCCTGATGAACAAACTAAATGATTATTTCAAACTTTGGACAATTAAAAACCAAAGCAAATTAAAAACCTAAAAAACTCAGCTTTTTCTTTCCTTCCCTTTTTTGTTTTCAGAGGGCAAAACTGACTTCTTTGCCCGTAAACGTCTGGTGGTGCAGGACAAGAACAAGTACAATACGCCCAAATACCGCATGATTGTGCGCCTCTCCAACAGGGACATCTGCTGCCAGGTCGGTGCAGGCGCTCGTAGCACGTAACGAGACCCCCTCTACAGCAGCGCTAACATCCTGTGTTGTTTACAGATCGCCTACTCAAAGATCGAAGGCGACCAGATCGTGTCCGCCGCCTACTCCCACGAGCTGGCCAAATATGGAATCACCGTGGGGCTCACCAACTACGCCGCTGCCTACTGCACAGGGCTGCTGCTGGCTCGGAGGGTAAGGCAGGGCGAGGAGGGGGCCGTAGTTGAAAGGAATGCGTGGTGTCTTGTGCCTGGTTCGGCGCTTCTCGGTGATGAGTGAAAGCACACTGAGCAATCCGGAGTTGGTCCTTCGCTTGCACTCGCTGATGCTACTGTTGTTTTCAAGACGGGACTGAGAGAAGCAGAAGTGAACCAGGCACCGAGTAGTTTACAACCGATGTGCTCGCAGGATTAAGTGTCTGTGTACATTGGTGTGTGAATGAGAGAATGAACGGGTGAGTGGATCCTTGCTGTAAAGCGCTTTGAGTGCCTAATGTAGGTGGAAAAGCGCTATATAAGTTGAGACCATTTACCATTTAAAGCCAAGTGATCCATAGTTGCATATTATCAGTGACACAATACCCACATTGCAAGAGCCCACAATTTATCACAAAGTCACGGAGGTCTTTGTCATGTTTTGGTCCTGATTTAATGTTTGTCTTGCTTTGATACAACCTGATTTAAATAAACCCTTCAAAAACAAAGTAAAGCAGGACTCATTTCTGGTCTGCTTTGAATTGGTTAAAATGTTCTCCCTTCTATCCACAGCTCTTGCACAAGTTCGGCATGGAGCAGGTGTACGAGGGCCAGGTGGAGGTGACGGGGGATGAGTTTAACGTGGAGAGCGTGGACGGTCAGCCCGGGGCCTTCACGTGCTACCTGGACGCCGGACTGGCCCGCACCACCACCGGAAACAAGGTGTTCGGAGCGCTGAAGGGCGCCGTGGACGGAGGCCTCGCCATTCCCCACAGGTTTGTAGAGTCCTTCCAACAAGCTGTAAAAAAGAGAGCACGAGGGGCTGTGTTTGTATTTGGTGCCTGGTTCGGCGCTTCTCGGTGATGATTGAAAGCACACTGAGCAATCCGGAGTTGGTCCTTCGTTTGCACTCGCTGATGCTACTGTTGTTTTCAAGACGGGACTGAGAGAAGCAGGGGTGAACCAGGCATCGTGGATAACAGAGACTGAAAATATTCTTTGGATGCCTCAGCAGTGATTTTTTTTTTTTAAATCTTTATCTTACACTGATAAATACAAATTGTAACATTTTAGATGCAGAAGAAACGTCTACAATGACCAGGATTACAGCTTAGAAACTGTCATTCTCACTGCTGTTTTGACCCTCGACAAAGGTTATTTTTCCACTACACACGTGCTAACGCTAGAGTCTTTCTCGTGTGTTCCAGCGTGAAGCGGTTCCCCGGCTACGACGCAGAGAGCAAAGAGTTCAACGCGGAGGTGCACAGGAAGCACATCCTGGGCATGAACGTGGCAGACTACATGACCTACCTGATGGAGGAGGACGAGGACGCCTACAAGAAGCAGTTCTCTCGCTTCATCAAGAGCGGAGTCACGCCAGACACGGTAACGCTCCGACATATACTCTCAATACACCGCACCACAACTACGGGTCTAAAATACACTTCGAAAGCCTCTGGATGCATTGACGATGTTTGAATTTCCCTGGAAGTTCTTGGCTTAAATGAACAGGATTTAGAATAAATTCATGTGTAGCAAAACTTGGGGGACTATAAAAATTGTAACATAGTTTTTTCTCCATATGTTTAAATGGCTGTGACAGAAACGCATGGCCCTGTTCTTCCTCTTGCTTTCGTTTAGCTTAGTTTTTTTGGGCTAATTTCCATCTGCCGTCCCCCATGCGCACTCAAACATTCATTCTGGCCTATTATACGTGTTTTTAGTGGTAGGGGAAACCACAGGTCCCCAGGAAACCTACGCAGACACGGGGAGAACATGCAAACTCCACAAGAAAGGCCCCGTCCCTGGTGGGAATTGAACCCGGACCGCTGTGCTACTTCCCTCTGAGTCAGCGTCTTGTCCAAATAAATAGCTCGCAAGCATATTTCTAAAAACATCACAGGAGCAAAGACTTCACTGGAGAAAACTTCTGTGTGCATTAAAATAGCACCAAGCTTTTGAACAAGCCGCTAATAATCAGGGCTTGTTTTTGGCCCACCGTGGTTTGAGTCGCTGCAGCTCAGGACTAATCCTACATCTAATACAGTACACACACTTTCATTGTACAATTGTATAATGATAAATAAAGCGCTTACTCAGAGGTTATGGGTGTGATGTCATAACAAGGCAGCAGTATGGCAGTCTTTATCAAAGGACTAAGATTTTATTTCTGTTCAGATTTACCTTTTTATAAATACTTAAGTTTCATTTTTGTGTTTCCTGATGTTAGCCATGAGCTCTGACATAATCTGACTCCTCCTTATTGCACAGATTTTTCCTCCAGTCTGGTATTTACATCCAACGTAGTGTTTTTAACACATAGCCATTGACTGTCTGAAATGGTAAGAGAGGACGGGGCCTCTGGGAAATTAGCTCTGAAGTCACGAGTCACTTGTGTGCACTACCAAACTCGGGTAGTCTTGATTAGCTTAGAGCTTGGTCCCATTCTTTTGAACAAAAAGTGGGAGTGGCTACTAAAATTATATTCATGAATAAATCTTTGAAAGAGTAATTGCCTCATGTCTTATAACGGTCTACAATCATTTGGAAATTCTTTTGTTTTTGCTTCTCGATGATGATTGAAAGCACACTGAGCAATCCGGAGTTGGTCCTTCGTTTGCACTCGCTGATGCTACTGTTGTTTTCAAGACGGGACTGAGAGAAGCAGCACTCGCTTTGTAACATTTGTGCACAATCTTGTATCATGTTTATTTATTTATTTTTTTCTTCTTAAAGGTTGAAGAAATGTACAAAAAAGCACACGCCGCCATCAGAGCCAACCCCGTTCACGAAAAGAAACCCGCGAAAGACATCAAAGCCAAAAGGTGAGCTGTAACTGGATCGATTTTTATCCAAATACATCAGTTTGGAGTGATTTCAGTGAGGGCTTCTTGAATAGCTGCTCTGGTGTGCTGGGTTTTCCCCGTTGCTCTGAGTTGAATGTTAATGGAGGTCTCCCTTGTGTCTGTTTCCGTAGATGGAACCGCGCCAAGCTGTCCCTGGCGCAGAGGAAGAACCGCGTGGCGCAGAAGAAGGCCAGCTTCCTCCGAGCGCAAGAGCAGGAGGCAGGGGACGGTTAGGCCCACTGCCCCTGCCTCAACCCACACGGCACACAATAAACACATTTTTAATGCAGCACTTTGGAGTTTGAGTGTTATTTTCCTGTGTACTTCACTAATTACCCAAGAATGCTAATACTGAGATCTTGTTTACTACACAGGCATCATCGGTGAAGTGTTTAGAGGGAGCTCTTTTAGCATTTAGTTACAGCGCTTTTCCTTAAAAAAATAAATAAAATAAAAAATCTCGAAGTGCAACATCAGGCAGGAAAAATCTGAAAAAATCACACACTCACTCAAAGTGTAACCTTTTAAAATAGATACTTCCCCCAGGCCTGGATCTCGATTAAATGACAACGAAAGCAGATCAGAATTGGACCAAATTTTGTCCGAACTGTTTGTCCAAACAATTTCTAAACTAGCAAAAAAGGTTTAAGTGGGGCATTAAAAAAAGTTAAAGGAACATGCCACAGTTTTTCCATACTGAGATATGTTCTTATCAGAGCTTAGACGAGTTGATGCGTACCTGTTTGGTCTTTGTGCGTGCCCTCAGTCACGCAAAAAGACCAAAGATGATGTTAGCATTTAGCCTCTCCTCCTCTATGGGGTAAACGGGGTGGAGTTATAAGCGACCAAGCTCTTCCACATTTTCCCTACATTATAAGGCAAAACAACACCTTAGGAGCACTTCGACGTCCGGGCAGTAAAGTGAAGATCTCGAAGTGCTCTATGGTGTTATTACAATATACCTTCCGTTTTATCCGCTTCGACAATCGACATGTTTAATTTTATGTAACTATAGTACTCACGTAACCGTATTTAAATAGGGAAAAAAAGCTTGGTTGCTTCTAACTTCACCCATAGATGGCCCCATAGAGGAGAGGAGGAGAGGCTAAATGCTAGCAACATCTTTGGTCTTTTTGCGTGACTGAGCGCACGCACAAAGACCAGACAGTTACGCATCAACTCGTCTGAGCATTAGAATCCTCTGCAAAATAAAATTAATCTCTTTAATTTTATGTTACGTTAAGAAAGTGCAAGGTATATACCAGTGTATATATATTCTCTGCATGATTTTTAAAAGTTACCATAAATCTTAAAGGTGCATTATGGAACTTTGCATGTATAAATAAATTGATATTTGTGCATAATTAACCTTTTTGTGACCCAATGGCAGTGAAAACCCTCCAGAAACTCTAAAAACAAATGATCCTGGAGCATCATGGGGCCACTGTGATGTGAAGTGAAACCGCCACGCTAACTACTGGGTCACTAAAAGGTCAAATGTGTACAAATAGTTTCTTTTTTTCCACATTAAAAGTTCCATAATGCACCTTTAATTCTAAATCCTTTTTATTGATGAACTACCTCATCCCTGTGGAATAATTGGGATGGTAGAGATGAGTTTGTAAAGTTATGAATGACTATAACTATTGTAACCTTTTGACAAGGGTATTTATTTTAATTTTAATGTTTTTTCAATCAATTTTAGTGCAAATATGCCATTCCGGATACTTTTGCAAGATATTGGCGCGCGCACATGAACCAAAATGCAGATGTGGTCTTACCTCCAACAGTAGAACAAAAACACTTCCCACACATTTCAGGTGGTAAATGAACTTTATTTGTGCAAATTCATGCTGGTCTCTTCAAACGGTAAACTTTTGTCTCCTCCAAACAGCAGCATCCACCACAGCGTGATCATGTTAAATCAGCTCTACATCTGACTGAGTGAGGCAGTGTGGAAAAACATATGACAGCATTCAGATGTACATTTGTGTGATAAGACATTCAGCTTGTTTCTATGGCACGTACGCTCACAAACTCCCCTGTAGAAAATTATTTAGTGAAAAATGTGAGATTCGTAATTTAAAAACAACAAGATGAACATTTTAGGCAGTCGTTTTGTGTCCTTTATGAGTGAGCACTTTGAAATGAAAAAAATAATAATAAAATCCCAAATTACGCAGCCCCAAAGAAGCTCTCCCCAAATTTTAATGTGAAATCTTGAACCCCCCCAAAATAAATTTGCTATATCATGGGGAAAGTTCATTCTGTCCCTTTTAATTAAATATAAAATTATGTAAATTGCAAATATGGCCAACACAAAGTTATTATTTTTTACAGATTTAAGTTAAGCAAAGTGCCATTATGAAACATTTCGCCATCACAATTTGGTCATGAAACTATTTGTAAAAATCATCTTTGTTCCAGCAAATGAACAACGAACTATAAAGCACAGTTAAAGCCACACTGCGGAACATTCTCGGTTTTATTCAGCTTGCTAAACACACCAGCGATAATACACGTCACAGGCAATTCCAACCAGAAACTTAACGGAATGGGATTTAGCATTTAGCTCAGAGGCCACATTTATGCTAATTCTAGAAAAATCTCAAAAGGCTTGTATGTTTATGAATGATCTCTTTCTAGGCTTCGACCTCATCTAAATGTGGTCGATGGGTTTGACAACATCTGAAAACATCTGGATGCTTCATAATTAGCGATGTTTGATGGCTAAATGCTAAACGGCTATCGGAAAAAATACATTGAACAGGCTAGTGCGCGCTGAAAGGTTTCCCAGACTAGCGGGCTTGCTAGTTCAGGAGCGTGATGTCGTATCGCTAAGCATCTCGGGATTTGCAGCAATAATAAACCAATGGAGATTTTAAAGCAGTACTAAGTAACTCTTCCCCCCTAGAGGCCATAAGCGCAACTGCAGGTGTAGTAGCAAGTTACGATTTTTTTAACTTATTGTCTTGGAGAGTAAATACTACGCTGACAGGAAAGGCGAAGGGAGAGAGGGTTACTGTGCATCCAATTATACAATGGAAATATTTTTTTTCACTCAAACGTTGCTGTAAATACTGTTTAAAGTGACGTTAGCTTTGCCCGTTAGCATGTTAGCTTCTTCTTCGTGATTTCATTAGTGTGTATTGCTTTCTCCAGACCGGTGGCAGTCACGTTGCAAACATGGTTTTCTGGCCAGAGACACCAGGGGGAGATGAAAGACCCTCCAATCATCCCATAAACACTTGTATTACCCCCACAGGGACTACGGAAAGGATTTATTAAGGTAAACACGTTACTTAGTACTGCTTTAAAGTGCAACATAGTAGACTGAAGTTATTGTTCACATTACAACACTTAAGACGCCACAGTGTGTTAGATGTATTTACCAATAGTGACTCAGCAGCTAACGGAGTCGCTCCACTTTTTAAGCTAATGGAAAACGTTAGCTAACACCCACAAACATGACGGATCTCCGTGACAACAGCGAATTTTCCCAAACTCAGATGTTGGGATCAAACGCCGCTTTCTCTATTCTATCTATTGTGTGCAATGTTGCGCAGTGTGACTTTAAAATGTGTACCGACGTTGACAGCACAAAGCCTAAACATTTTGAGGATTAAGACTGACCACAGGAAATAAAAACAATACCATAAGCTTTTACCAATTGCATTATTGAAACATTTTGAGGTGTTCTTCTTTCTAAGACAATCTCTATGAGGTATTTGCAATTATCATATAACCCTACTGCACATTACATTAGTCTGGTGTGGAAAATGTCATTGTGCAATTTCACTTCAGTTCAGTTTGGCTATATTCTTTCATCATGCTATATCGCCAACGACTATACATTCCATTGTCTGAAATAAATTCACCCAAACCCCATAATTACACATGCTAAAGCCTCTGCGGCTGGCGTTGGCTAATAATATAGAACTTCATATTTCCAATTTGATAGTTAGTGTGCTCATAATCTAGATTAGACCATAAAATAAAAAAATACAACAAGAAAATGAACTACAAACCCCAGTATAATAGTGTTGTGCCAGTCTACTTAAAATGTCAAACTCAAGAAAAGTAGCGTACAGCTGACAAAAGCTAGTTTTGGGATAAACAGATTTGTTAACTTCTACGAAGCCCCTGAAGGGACATGGCTGTTATTGGTCAATTAGTATTCTTTTATCTCGTTATTATTTCTAATGATACAAGTGTAATTGTTTTCCTCTCTTGTCCCTGAGAAAGTTTCTGGGGATCCTAACTTAAGATTATTATATTATTATATATTATATATATTATTATTATTATATTATTTCTCTCTCTCTCTCTCTCTCTCTCCAATTTGTTTCCAATATTTTTTCTTTCACCATGTCCCGTCTGAGGCTCCGTAAAATTCAAATCAAAATGTTGCTAAACAAAAAGAAAAGTACAACAAATGTAACAGACATTTTTCACAATCTGTATCTATGGTAGAAATGGTGGAAAAATACGTAAAAGGCAATTTTGTTACTTCTTCATCTGTATATGATAAATAAAATGTTATACAACATGATTTTCTGCAGCACCAGCTCATTTACCACTCTACATAAACTTCTCTGAGGCTAGTCGCGCACATTGTGTCCAAACACAGAGCCGCTTCTAGCATTTTGGATCGGGCCAGAGCTGGATAGTATTTAAGGAACCCTCTGGTTTAACTGCTACTGAGACAATCTGGCCCACCAAAATAGAACCACAGTGACACAGCAGACACTTGCAAAACTATTTTCAGAGCAAGCTCTACGTTCATCTTTGGGTCCCCCTAATGTACAGTGGGCCCCCGGGCATGTGCCTGACCTTCTCAAAGCTAGAAACGGCTCTGTCAAAAAATAAACCTCGTCATCATGTAGTGCACTCATGAATCCTTGGTGTGTGATATCTGCCTCCACAGCAGAGCTTTCAGGTTGTTGAGAATGAGCGAGTGTTCCATATTCATCTGCGCACTGCCCCTCAGAGCCATGCAGGCGTACAGCTGCCTCTCCAGCTCCTCCCTGAGTCCTGAGGGCGCCCCCCGCAGGAGGTAATCTTTCAGCACGCCGCACGCCTTGGCCAGGTTGGGCTTTAGAGGCTCCTCTTTGCACCGCCTCTCCGCCACATCACATGAAGAAAGGCAGTCCGCTCCGTACGCGCAATCCGAGTCCGTCTGGCATTTTAGTGTTTTCATCCTCTGTCTGAACTGCTCCTCCGAAATGACAGCTTTGTTGCTCAAGAGCCGTAACTCGTAGCGGTCCGTGTAGCCTAGTATCGCCGCGTTCAAGTCGCAGATGAGGAAGCTGCCGTAGGTCCCGTGAAAGATGTCCTCCACCAGCTCCAGGAGGCCCATGGAGATCTTGGCTTTGCGCGGCCAGGACGGGGTGAACCACTGGTCCACGGTGCGCTGGACCCCCGCGGGGAGCCAGGAGGAGAGGGGCCAGGGCAGGGGCAGGCCGTACAGGGGGCCGTAGTGGACTCGCTCTGTCATGTACAGGTCTCCGCAGAAGCCCAGCAGGTGCGGGGTGTGGCCTCGGTCTTGGAGGAGCAGGCCCAGCAACACCTGACAAGCACATACAAGTACAGGTAAGGTTCCCAAAGAAATGAAGATACAGTGCATGCAGACATTTTTACCACCTCACTTCAGTGTTAATTTTGACAACATATTTTATTTTAGTTTTAGTCTTAGTTTTTTGACTAAAATGTAATTTAATTTTAGTCGAGATTTAGACAATTTTTTTTTCTTCAATCTTTGTCTAGTTTAAGTCAACTAAATTTAAGACTAATTTAGTCGACTTTGCTTTTATAATATTCATTATAATCATATTTAATCGTGGTCCTCGACTTCATGGAGCTTCTCCCACATGAACAAAGCTCAGAGCTGCTCCTTTGACAGTGAATTTAAATGACATGAGGTTCTTTCTGACGGTCAATAGAAGTTTGGATGATTTTAGTCTCTCCTTTTCATTTTTATTTAGTCTTAATTTAGTCGACTAAAATATCTGGACATTTTAGTCATAGTTTTAGTCTCATGAAAAACTTTTAATTTAGTTTTAGTCCAATTTTAGTCGTCAAAAATATCACTTTGACTAAAATTAAGACTAAATATTTTAGTCGACGAAATTAACACTGCCTCACTTTTTATGTGTAAATTTTCCACAAATTACAAAAAACATTCGTAAATGTCTTGGACTGTGGTAAATTCCACCCATTCCCCGTTATACAGAAAGGGCCACCCTCTTTATCAGTGTGTACACTTGCTGTATAAGGGATTTAGAATTCTGACATTTTGAGATCTTGCAAAAAACGTTGTTAAATGTCCAGGTTGAATTGCTAGCTACAGGGGCTAAAATGCAATGCTTTCTTGAAGGAGTGTTGAAAAGCTGATGAAACTGTATGCATCATCCTTTGCTCCAACTTAATCCGGGCATTGGAAACCCTGGATTCCAAGGGCCCTATCTTGTGCCTCTAAACACAGGTTGTAGAATACACTGGCGCTCTGTGAAATCTTCAGCTTCAG
The DNA here is from genome assembly GCF_951799975.1 of Gobius niger. Classification (NCBI taxonomy): domain Eukaryota; kingdom Metazoa; phylum Chordata; class Actinopteri; order Gobiiformes; family Gobiidae; genus Gobius; species Gobius niger. The sequence continues at coordinate 27,451,475 of NC_136864.1, forward strand.
ACCTGATGCAGGACATGAGCTGGACAGACACCCACGGCGAACGGCAATGTCATGTAGAGCAGTGGTCCCCAACTTTTTGTGATCTGGGGCTGAAGGGGTGGGGTGAACACGTTTGATCACATTTCTGCTGTGTGGGACCATCGGTGTATTCTCTTTCTCTTGGAAAAGCCAAAATCTTTTTTCCTAAGCAACGCCTCTGACCGCAAGCACCGGCGTACCAGGTTTGTGCATGCAAGATGACAGCCTCGTTTGGACCAAAGCAATGTTCTTCTTCTTCTTCTTAGGGATTATTCCGGCGGTTTGCCACCAAATGTTAGGGCACTACCCCCACCTACTGTTCCAAGGATGGGTCAAACGGTAAGCTCACACTCTAACATCCCCGCCACAGTCTAACAGGCTGTAGCCCCAACAAGGGAAGGGGAATAATCCAAAGCAATGTTGCAATGAATATAGTACAATGAGGTTAATTGCTGGGTTGCAGGTGACATCACAGCATTCTAAAGGCCTGCGAAATTATATAGAGGAAAAACAAAATTTTTTTTGAGGACATTTTTGGTCTTGTACAGAGAGATCATGGACCCAGTGACTGATATTAATGATATTTTTTAAAATTGTGAAATGAAAAATGAAAAACAGGCTCCTGCCCCCCGCTGGGTCCGATGACATCCTCATATTCTAGAACCTGCAACCCAGCAATACAGCGACAGTACCTCATATTGTTTGATTTGTACGGTCAGTGGAGGGTTTTATCAAACACAACCAGCACAATTCGATGTGAAATAGTGACCAATTATCAGTAGCATTTTTTGGTACAAAATCTTTGAACATTCAATGCTTTCTTGCAACCTGTCCGGTGTTTTTCTTGGCTGCAGATCAGAGAGGTCAATGTTTTGTCTACAGCCCGCCTTTTCCCGCCGTACCTCGTCCATTTGCAGCAGGGCCCACATGGAGCGCGCCTCTGGCAGGGAAACGCGCCCGTCTCTGTTGCCATCGGCGACCGACAGGATCTGGGTGACCAGGCTGGCCAGGTTCGCCTGCTCTCCCAGTTTGGACTGCAAAGACAGAGCCACTTATGCACTTAAGTAAAGAATGTAACAAGGAGACAGCAGAGATCCGGCTTTTCTTGAAGGTGGACTTTACAGGAAAGGCTTTCTTTACAATTGTAGGTAGTTGAGATAAGACACGTTGTGGGTAAAAATCACAGTAACAATAATTGCAGACTGCCTGAGCCAACCTTTCTGAACTTTGTGTCATACAGGAAAACACAAATAAATGTTTTTACTCCAGACAATTTATTTCACAGAGTTTGGAGAAGCAAACAGGAGCAGTTAATGTTTCCATTGTATGTAGCAATACTGTACTTTTAAAATTGCATGAATTAGCTAAAGAACTTCATTTATAATGTATTAGCGCTGCAATGATAAGAACAAGGCTGGTGAAGCTGTCTGGACTGAAAAACAGAGGAGCAGGAAATGCAGGATTACGCAAACATGCACAAACGAAACAAAACACCGGGGTTCTTTTTCATTGAGGAACAACATTATAACTCAAAGTTACATCATTAAAAATAGCTCAAGCAGTCATTTTTAGCAAAAATACGACCCCTACAAGTGGATATATCCTGCATGTATCCACTTTTAAACCAGCTTTTGAGCACCTCAGCATTGATATGATGCATTTTGATAAGTAGGACTAATATCTATCAATTAAAAAGACAGTATGATGTGAGAGACTGAGCCTTTCCTTTCTGGAAAACAGCAGCAGCTTAAGACTGGAGAAATATACAGGTGCATGTGTAGACGTTCTAAAACTATAGGGCCGTTTTCTCAAAATGAGGTTTTCAGTCAACTCCAACAGACTCCAAACTTTCCAGTCTTGTATTTAACAATATTTTGAATTGACTTTTAAAATTCTAATCCCTGGCCTGATTTATTGAGCTTTGAACCACAAAATAGGAAATTTGATTCTTTTACATTTTTTATCTCATATTTATGCAAATCAACAGCGAAAGTTTCAAATGGACATCTCTAAATGTATTATTGTCCCCCTTATATTCACCTGCAGCGTCTCACCTTAAAAAAGATCGCCCAAAGCTTAATTTGAACATAGTTAAAAACACCCCTTTAAAACACTTGCAGGCCCTAAATCGATCCCTGCGGGCTGCCATACCTTGAGGTGATTGTGGACCATCTCCCTGAACTTCTCCACGGACGTGCCCCGGGTGGGTGTATCGAACACAGGGGCCTCCCTGCGTGGCTCTGGCTCCTCTCCCAGCTCGTAGTGGGCCACCTCCCCCAGTTTACAGCGGATGATGCCGTCACGGTCCCCCCAGCTCCCTGTGTACACCTGCCAGAAACAGCCACAAAATGTCAACACAAGGGGTAGGATTTCACATCGTCACAGTGACTAAAGGTTAAAATAGTTATATAGGATACTGGAGCAGGCTGGTGTTACCTGGTTGTTGGGCAGAGTGGAGAGACACCTGCCCATGTACAGCGTTTCTTTGTCACACAGTCCAACGCAGGCCGAGCCATCGATGATTCCCCTTTTGTACTTGTCACACTAAAGTTTTTTGTTTTTTTTAAATAAGAAAAACCTTTGTTAGATACAGACAGTATTGTAACATGTTATTATACTCTATTGTGACATTTTGGGAATATAGGATAAAGTAGCATATGGCTATTTTAGGCAGTTACTTTCACACACTTTCAAATTCGTTCTCTATAAACAAGGAGCCTGTCCAGTAAATGTGCATCCACGTGGATCCACTTTCTATCACGGTGGCCTCTTGGATGCTCCAGGATTAATTGTTGTCGAGTTTCCGAGAGGCTTTCACTGCTGATGGATCCATCTCCATGGTCAGCATACATTCCATCCAGAAAACCAACCAGAAACTACAAAAAAAACAATTGATCCTGGACCAAGAGGCCACCCATAAAGCCTCTGGGTCAACTTTTCTTTCCTGCACTAAAAGTTACTTAACGCACCTTTAAACTCGCATTGTTTTTGTTGTGTCAATCCAGGAGATTCCAATCAGTCTGCAAATAAACTTAACTTCATTATGTTTCAACCCAGTACTGAGGTTGCACAATTAAAGTGATCGTCTGAGAGACTGCAAAATGACTGTATACATAATCTATTACATTTGCAAAACATTTAATCTTAGAGACTATCACTTTAACCCTAGAACACTATTGTCATTGAGTAAATACATTTATGCGTGAGTGTCCTGGGTCTCTGGGTAGCTTCACCATTGTCTTTGACATCTTTGATGGCCGGGGTGTTTTCCTAATCCACACTTTTTTCTACAGGCACAGGTTTGATTTTCACCCAGCGATAGTGATAGAAGGTGGGGTCGGGTTAGTGTATTTAATCAGGCTCTTGCCCCCTTTCAAGGTTGACATTCAGGGCTGCCACATTTACTTTGCGACTTCAACGACAGCTTTGCTCCTGTCGCAGAGTTCGGTGTCTCTGGCCTCCCAGCAAGTGAGTAACACAAAGTTATTTTAGTCAGCTGGTCATTTATACCCATTCAAAATCAGACATATTTAGTTTCTCTCTCATGTGCCGAGGACACTGAGCCTTCACCAGAGAAGTCTCACATATCCCAGGAATGGGTGGACCAAAAACCAAGTTTCCATCGTCATTATTTGATTTTTAGGAATTTTTTGCTCCCAAATTCCTAATTTTCCAGTAATTTTGGAGCATTTTTATCTGGTCCTCTCATCATGCTTTTCTTTCATTTTATCAGACATGACACAGCTTAATATAAAGGAACACGACTCAAATGTGTCATGGATTGTCATGTAGTTGTATTATCTCGGGTAAAAGTCACCCGGTGTTAGTGATGGTGTTTTGAATTTGAGCGATAGGATTCTAGGGTTAATCACGATTTTATCAAAATAACAATTTTAATCGCTGTGCAAATTGCAAACTGTGTACCCTGTGGGCTTCATGTGACCAGTCATAGACTATTCAACCCACAAAATCCATTTAACCCACTGACAGAGCCCTGCTTTACAGAGGAATATCCTTCTACTATCCCACTATCAAATAAAGTTTTCAGACCAAAATGCCCGTACGTATCCCACAGAAGGGCCACTGGCTCTAGGGCCACCAGTCCCGCCTCAACCGAGCTTTACCCAAATCTAAAAGCTGAAAAGAAAAGCATCAAAATAGCGAGAAAAAGAGGATAAAAAGTCGACAAAAACATGAGAAAAACACGGACAAAAAAAACAAACTACAAAAACGTGAGAAAAACACAACAAAAAGTGATAGAAAAAATGATTAAAAAAACAACAAAAATATGACAAAAATGTGGCGACGTGACGAAAAGTTTCCGTCACTTTTGTAGGTCTTAGCTTTCAAATGAGGCGTTACATTGTTGCTCTCCAGTCGAGAAGCTTTTAGATTTGGGTAAAGCCCAGTATAAAAAAACATGAATCTAAAAGGAATTCCGTGGAGTATGGTGTGCCACAAGGTTCAATTTTGGGACCATTATTATTTATTATTAATATTAATGATTTTGCTTCTGTTTCTACGACCACCTTTCCCGTTCTTTTTGCTGATGATACCAATCAAAAAAACAATAATAAAAAGCCGAACTGGGGGAAAATGCACTCGTTAATGTTGGTAAGAGGTTAAAATATGTATTTGTGGAAGTGCACAATTACGCTAATTTGGGCCATGCTGGTCAGAGTCCAGGGCTGTTTTTCAGTCCCAGTCCAGCCCCTGCCGGCAACCCTACACCACAAGTGTTTGCGGTCAGCCGTGCGCACATCGATCCGGGTCACAGCGGAGGCCGTTGAGGTGAGACGGTCGTTTGCACAAATCGATGCAAACGGGATAAACACGGAGGGAAAACAAACACACGCGTCCGTTACTCACAATGGCGTTCTTGCACTGGTGCCCCCGGCAGAGCTCCGAGTACGTGGAGTACTGCACGTAGATGACCCAGCTGCCCACCAGGACGGTCAGCCAGGTCAGGAACAGGTACTTCACCCGCACGCACGAGATCCGAGCCTGCGCGGAGACAAAAAAACAATGCATTAGTTCAGGTTTATGAAAAACGTAATGATCTACAAGCTTTTATTTTGCAGTTTAAAGAAGTGTACAGTGACAGAGAAGACAAGTTAGAGGCGGGTTTTTATTGTTTCCTACCTTATAAAACGCCTTTCAAACAAAGCTCATTCAAATTCAAACATACAAACAAATAAATGAATGCAAAACAAAGGACAGGGGCTTAACCTCTTAACTCCCGCCTGAACCGAGAGCATTTTCTCCAGTTCAGCTTTACCCAAATCCTGTAGGCCCAGTGTAACACCTCATTTGAAAGACCAACAAAACTAAATTGATCTTTTTCCTCATGTCATCAGATTTTTTTTCATCACTTTTTTTGTTGGGCAGTCATCTCATTTTTGTCAAATTTTCGTGACTTTTTTGTCACTTTATCGTAAAATTATGAGCATTTTTTTTGTCAAATTCGTATCACTTTTTTTGTCCATTTTTTGTCACTTTTTCGTCCATTTTTTGTCAATTTTTCGTCCAATTTTTCTCACTTTTTTGTCAAATGTTTGTCATTTTTTTGTCCATTTTTTGTCCATTTTTTGTCTCTGTTTCGTCCATTTTTTCCTCACTTTTTTCACATTTTTATCCTTGTTTTTCGTCTCAGTTTTGTTGCTATTTTCCCACCTTTTTTTCCGGAAGCTTTTGGATTGGGGCAAAGCTGGAGAAAATGTGCTCGGTTCAGGCGGGAGTTAAGGGGTTAAAGCCGACCAGTGGGGGAAGTACTCAAATAGTTAAGTCAACATACCGAAAGCAAAGGAATTGACTTCGTTAAAGCAGTGTTTTCCAAAAAGAAGGTGAAAATGAGGAGTATTTGAACATTATTTTGAAAGGAAAAGGTATTTAAATGATGTTGTTGTTGTTTTTTGCAGTAAAATGTATGAATTTGAGAGTGTTTTATTAAAAAGCTTAAACAAAATCTGGGCAACATGGCGAAAACAAAACCAAATTCAGAAAATCAGGACTAAAATGGAACTTTTGCACATTTTTAAAGCCACATTGTGAAACATTTTACCGAATAAAGAGCTAATTTGGACGCCCTTGAAGAATGAAGTATGAAGTATGTTGTGGGGAAAAGCTGTGCAGGTCTCTGTCTGTTTTCTCATACCCCTGACATAACAAGGACCCGACTCCCGATGCGTTTGGGGGCCCTCCGTCTTTGAAGTTCACTGTGATTACCGCAGTCTGGTTGAACTTCCTCTGTTCTGCTCCCATCACGTGCCCCCTCATAGACGCCTTTGTCATTCCCTTATAGGAATGACTGCGAATCATCAGACCTCCATCACATGCACGTCTGGCAGACACAAACTGAAAACTAGTCTCATTGTTATCTATAAGAGCTGCTGTCGTTTAAACACATGTGATTCCTCTATTAGTTTAGAAGTTGATGTTTCAATCTTCTTCTCAAATCTTAACACTTCTAATGTCTAATGTAGTTTAATGATGTTTGCTGAAATGATAAGGCCTTGACTATACTCATTTTCATTTAAAGCTAAAAAGAGCCAACGCTTTTTGACTTTTTAATCACAAAACCCTTCTGCTTATCTGTGTAGAATAGTTGTATGTTTATAAGAATTTCAGAGCATAGCAAAAGATTTAGGTCATTTAGGTCATTTACCAAGCAAAATGTACAAAACGTGGAAAGTGCAAAAGTGGATAAGCAGCAATCATTCACGCATTTTTTTATTTATTTTATTTTATTGTATTGACCTTTATTTAACCAGGATAGTCCCACTGAGATTAAGAATCTCTTTTTCAGGGGAGTCCTGGCCCCAGAGGGGAATCTATTGTGCATGTTTTTAGTGGTAGGGGAAACCGGAGTACCCGGAGGAAACCTACGCAGACAAGGGGAGAACATGCAAACTCCACACAGAAAGGCCCTGTCCAGGTGGGAATCGAACCCGGGACCTTCTAGCTGTGAGGCATGAGCGCTAACCGCTTTTTCAATCTCATGTATATTTGAGGCCCTATTACAGGCCATTTTAAATGGTAACTATGTGCTATTCTCCTCCCTACACTTGCTATTTCGCAACTGTCTTACCATAGATTTGCCCTTTGTTTTGGCACATAGGACAATGAAAGTCTAAAACTGTTAAAAACCGAGAGCATGTCCTTTTGGTCATCACCAAAAGCTCATGATGGGTCAGAGAAGGAACACGAGGCTGGGGGCTCGGGGTAGAGATGCTGCTCTTTTACATCGAGAGGAACCTGCTGAGGAGGCGAGAGCAGCGGTTTCAGACGCCTCCCTGGAGAGGTGTTTTGGCCTGTTTCATCAGGAGGAGGCTGTGTGGAAGGCACAGAGGTCCCAAACACACCCAAATGTCAAGGTTCATTATGCACAGCCTTAAAACAATGATTTTTTTTTGTTCTGTTATTGGATCACGTATTTGGCTTCTGGTTTCCATTGAAAGGATTTCACATGTTTTGGGGACTTCTGTTTTCACTCTGCACCTCTGTAACTTCGTGGTGAGTTTTGCAATTTCGTTATCCAAATCTACAGTTGTCTCGTGATCAGAAAGTCGTGAGTTCGAATCCCAGCTCCCGCAAATGGACCTCCTCGCTTTGGGCCTGATGAAGGTAAAAAGGTGCTATATAAGTTGAGTCCATTTTGTGGTATGGTGGAGTTTTATCTATGTTTGGAGGCGTGCACATGGAACCTCCTTAACATAGCACACGTTTTCAGATTGCTTTGTGGCGACACAGGTTGTATTTCACAAAGTTTAAAGCAGTGAGTGCTATGAGTGGTTAGCTTGAATCTGCAGAAAATGCTTGCAGTGCTAGCTTGTAGTGTTGTTGTACAAAGGCTTGTAGTTTGAATGTTTTTATTCTGATTTTGAATAGTTGCTTCGCTGCTCATCTGAATTATTGGTACTGTTTGTTTGTTTACTTTATTGTCCCCGTAGGGAAATGTGTCCTCTGCATTTAACCCATCCTTCGATGCCGCTGGGGCAAGCCATAAGGGGCAGTGGTCGACAGCAGTGCCGCGCCCGGGGACCCAGGAGCCAGGCTGATGGTCAGAATCATCTGGCTGCACATGTTTTTAGTGGTAGGGGAAACCGGAGTACCCGGAGGAAACCTACACAGACACAGGGAGAACATGCAAACTCCACACAGAAAGGCCCCGTCCTGGTGGGAATTGAACCCAGGACCTTCTAGCTGTGAAGCGGAGGCGCTAACCGCTACACTACCGTGCCGCCCGTACTGAGTTAACGGGTAACGGTTTCTAGTCTATTATGTATCTAGAAGCCTTAATAAAAGACAAGGTAACACTTTATTTTACACTACCCTTGATACATTGTACATAATTGTACATGCTAAATGTTGTACTGTGTATTGTGCTGTGTAACAGCGTGTAATAACTTATGCAGTGCTTAATTTGATCACCCGTTTGGGGGGACGCATTCCCCCAATAAAAAAAATTTCAGGGTAAAGGATCCTGGAAATATTTAGGAGGATCCGGCAAAAAATGTATCTGATATTATGGTGTTTAATGAGAGTGTTCAGGCAAATGTTTCGCCTGTTCCCCCAATCCATCACATCAAACCAAACGTGTTCCTGAAAATACTAATTTACTAATCAAGCACTGAACTTATTCCTATGTATTACAAATACACGATGGGATAATATGTATTTGTAGTTTGGTGGGTACATAATGTAACAAGACATAGGACCCTAACCTTATTACAAAAGGTACCTCCAAAGTACAAATACACATTATTCCATTGTGTATGCACAACAAAGGTACAAGTCATTACAGATTGTTACAAAGCAGATTATATTGTACTAAATTTAGCTAGGTACAATGTACAAAGGTAAGGTAAAATAAAGTGTAACCAAATACAAGATAGGCAGAACCCCCTTGTTTGGGGCCCCAGGACACCCTTGCTACGCATCTGGGAAGACATAGGACAAGCTGGAAGGATTATGTCTCTGTGCTGGCCTGGAAACCCCTCAGGTTCCCCTCCAGAAGAGCTGGAGGAAGTGTGTGTGGATAGGGAAGTCTGGGGCCTTGGCATCTCTGCAGTCTCAGCGACCTGACTCCGGATGAAGTGGAAGATGAATGGCCAATTACGTAGATTGGAAGACATGCTTTTTATCCATTGATTGTATATCAATGGACTAATTATAGCCGCATTCTTTCTGAAGCCCTAAACGGAATAGCTTCGAAGGACTTTCCATTGAAACCTTTTTACCCCCGTTAAGCCATTATTGAACAGACTTGTCATTCTGACCTCCGAGTGTTTGTCTTAACACGCACTATTTTTCTTTTCACTTCCACCGTATTTGAAAAATAGGACCTGGCTCCAAAAACCCAGCCAAATTCGGGATTCTGCTCCGGAGTAGGATTAGCTGTACACAACAACATGCAAACTCATTTATCTCCACAGAGGCCTGCCACACCCTGCCACAACTTGACACTTGCAAAAGATAACGAGAACTGTGTTTGGCGCCATGCACGAAACTACTAAAATTACAACTCTTTCATTGTCATCTGCAAAGCTTTCAGCCATTTTTACTCAAACTGGATAAACTGCTTCACCTGAGGATCATATCTTTCCGCCGGGACTCAAGGCATTTCCAAAGCCCCTTATCAGCTCTCGCCCTTCAGTAAACCCCGTCAGTGTCGAGATGTGCAGTTTTTACAGGCCAGTGTAGAAGTGAAACTGGAACAGAAAGAGTTTAAGCACTCCCCACAGTGAACTTTCATCCTGCCACCTGATCCATGTCACTGAACCAATCACTGATTTGGCTGGAAACGATAAAATGTCCCCGTTTTTTTGAATAGGAAACAAACATGGTGTACAATTACAAGAACAGGGATAGCACCGACTCAAAAGGAAAAAAAAATATGCAAAAGCAAAGCAATTTACAGCACAGCAGCCTGTACTTATTTGTTTGCTGTCAAACTGTGAAATAACTTTGCGGTAATTTGAATACAAATCACATTTTCAAACTGGCTTCGAACAAGAAGAACCTCAGGCTTTGATGCAAATGTACAATTTAAATGAGTTTAAAGTGTTAGAGGCAGCGAGGGTCAGGACACGCTAAAGCCTTGATAACTTCTAGAAGATACAAATCCATTCCAAATCCAAGCCATTTTAGCGGGTGCTAGCAGGCTTAACATGTCCTGCACTAACATTAGCTAAAAACAATTCAAAAGTGGAGAAAATACAGAGCCGTGAAGCAATCCTGTTCGCTGCCGGGTCACATGTGGCACACTGTAGCCCGCAAATGCTTCTTCTTACTGACTGATGACATGGCAAAGGAAAGTGGTAGTAGTGGTCGTGGTAGTAGTGGTCATGCAAGAGTAAAAGTGTGGTATGAAAGCGAGTGTTAGCGCTGCTGTCAACGGTTAGCTTCAGTTCGCGCCACTGAAGGATTGAAATGCGCAGTAGTTCTCAAACTGTGGCATAAAGACTTCTTCTTGTATGATCTTGTGCCTTTTAAGTTTTGTTTGTAATGTGCATACTAGCTAGCCCTGCTGACCTATCACCTGAGGCGAGGTTGCCAGGTCATATGGCGCGGCTGGTAAACAGAGCTCATACGATGATGGGAAACTGCCCCTTTCTCCCTCTCTTATTGACAAAGCAGCTCAGAGCCTTGGATTTGAGATTTTGTCATTCGAAAAAAGGGATTTTGATTAAGAAATAGACTGTTTTTTTTACCCACAGCAAGGCTTAAGATGCCACCCAATTCTGGCAACCCTGACCTGAGGATACGCCCAACGATAGCCTATGTCTGATTTAGACCTCGGTAAATATACTTTGTCTGTGAATGTCACAGTTGAGTCATAAAAAAACATTTCACAAAATTAGGACTAAAAGAAGTAATAGGCTACAAACTATATGGGTGAATTGTCTAAACCAGTGGCGGGGGGGCTGGGGGACCTCAAAAGGTACTAGGCAAGGCAAGTTTATTTGTAGAGCACAATTCATACACAAGGCAATTCAAAGTGCTTCACAGTTAAAGCAGCATAACATATAAGAAAAACAAATACAATCAATAAAAACATCAACATAAAAATAATCAATTACAGTAAGAGGCAAGAGTGCAGATAAAATACTTTCAGTTATATGCATTTTTAAGTCTTGTTTGGATTCACTCTGTCTTGAGCACAATTTCACTCTGTCTTGAGCACTAGTTTTAAGTCTTGTTTTGACCCGCTCTGTCTTGAGCACTATTTCACTCTGTCTTGACAATATTTTTAAGTCTTGTTTTGACCCGCTCTGTCTTGAGCACTATTTCACTCTGTCTTGAGCACTATTTTGAAGTCTTGTTTTGACTCGCTCTGTCTTGAGCACTATTTTGCTCTGTCTTGAGCACTATTTACTAATTACTACACAGGGCCCCCAAAGCTTATCTACAATACAAGTACTTTGAAAATAATTGATTTCAAAAGGAAAAATACATTTGCTCAGATGTACCATTTAAAGGAACAGGCCACCGTTTTTCCATACTGAGATATGTTCTTACCTGAGCTTAGACGAGTTAATGCCTAACTGTCTGGTCTTTGTGTGTGCCCTCAGTCACGCAAAACAACCAAAGATGTTGTCCGCATTTGGCCTCGCCCAATGTGTTCCTATAGCTCCAAACGGGGGTGAAGTTGGAAGCGACCACGACAGGTACGTATCAACTCGTCTAAGCTCAGGCAAGAACATATAAAAACAAATTCCTTTGGACTTTGGGAATGGCTGATCTACACAACAGCAGGAATGGGAATTAAACTGACAAACGACTGCGTTACTTGGCAAAACCAACCTACAGAAACGCCTTTAGCTGGCTGAGCCTGTTCCGACAAATGCATACTGATGCTTCTGTTCGCCAATGGCTTGAGGCTCATTTATGCTCTCCGTTTGAAATGCATGAGGATCTGTGCGTCTGCTTTGTCTCCAAACCCCCTGAAGTGTGGGAATCATAGCAATGGTAACACGTTTGGAATGCACAAATCAGTTTACGTTCCAAACGAGAGCATAAATGAGCCTTTGAAAGAGTGTGTGAAGGCAGGCCCTATATTAAAGTAGCCTATGGTGAGGTTTGACATGGCCATTCCTTGTCCACAAAAAGCAGCATCTAGAAAGGTCCGTACATCCATTCATGATTCGGTGGGTTAACAACAACTGAAAATACTTGTGATGTTAAATGGCTAATGCTAATGAGTATAGAAAAAAATAAACAGACTCTGAAAACTTTCCCAGACTCGCCGGTTTTCTACGTTAGCATCAAACACCGCTTCTCCTTGTGATTTCTATTCGCCAACCCAACACAAGAGAGAGATTGGACTTCCTCAAAGTGGTAAGAAAAGTTCCTCTTATTATAATTTCGTGAAATTCTCTTAAAGATGGTAATATTTTCTTCATATTAAAAGCCAAATCCCGTTTTCTTAGTTTGGTCTCTAGATAAAAATATAGCCTTCTGGTCCGGTATGAATTATTCAATATGTTCTGTGCTGGCATGCTATAAATAATGCATTATTTTATGGGCTGTGCTGAATACAATCTGACCTCTAAAGCTGCGATTGGTCACTGAGCTGGGGCAGGCAAGGCACAAACTTTGCACTTATGACCATTAAAAGAAAACTAAAAATTAAATTGCCATCAGCAGACACAGTGATACGCACTGCACAATCAACGATTCAGTGTAAAATGTCCAATAAACCATTTGTTGCAAAAGACAAACCTATTATTATTTCTTTTTGATCAAACTGATGCTGAACAATTAGTAACAATCAGTTTTCATTGTATCACTAATGCAAAACTCCCCCATTTTGTGTGGCATACAAGATGCACCGATCCAGCTTTTTTTGCTTCCGATACTGATGCCGATATTGTCATGGGGGCAGGCTATTTTACATTATTATTAAAAGCTCACATAAAGTGATCTGATCATTAGGCTACAACTTGTGCATTCAAATATGTTAAAGTGATTATTCTTTAAAGGAATAGGCCACCGTTTTTACATACTGAGATATGTTCTTACCTTAGCTTTGACGAGTTCTTTAGGACCTGTCTGGTCTTCACCCGTGCCTTCAGTCACGTAAACACAGCGCAGACGGCGTTAGCATTTAGCCTCTCCTTCTCTCCACTATAGCTCCAAAACAGGTCAAGATAGAAGCTACCAAGCTCTTCCACGTTTTCCCTATTTAAATATGGTTACGTGAAGTGTTACACTACAAAGTATAATAACACAATATTAAACAATGTGGATTTTCTAAGCGGATAAAAGGGGGAACTATATTGTAAGGCGTAATAATACCAGGAGTAGTTTGGCATCCGCACAGTAAAGTGAAGATTACTGCGCGGATTTCGAACTACTCCTGGTATTATTACGCCTTACAATATAGTTCCCCCTTTTATCCGCTTAGAAAATCCACATTGTTTAATTTTGTGTAATTATACTTTGTAGTGGAACACTTCACGTAACCATATTTAAATAGGGAAAACGTGGAAGAGCTTGGTAGCTTCTATCTTGACCTGTTTTGGAGCTATAGAGGAGAGAGGGAGAGGCTAAATGCTAACGCCGTCTGCGCTGTGTTTACGTGACTGAAGGCACGGGTGAAGACCAGACAGGTCCTAAAGAACTCGTCAAAGCTAAGGTAAGAACATATCTCAGTATGTAAAAACGGTGGCCTATTCCTTTAACGGCATTTCATAAACTAAAATACAAACACTTGGCAACTCCAGCAGTTTTTTACGTGTTTAAAAATGTTAAAATGATGTATTTTCCTCCGCCTGCATCTTCCAGCAATGTCTAAATGTGTAGAATAAACCCAGACCTGTTCACCACAACTGCCTCTAAAATCCTGCACTGTCACTCACAAAGTTGTTCATTCGGATCCAATGTGCTGTAATGCACGAGCTTAATATAGAGACTGCAGTTTCGCATACGACCTGAGGTGGCAGTAGTAAGTATAAAAATGGCCAACTTGCATCTAGTCCCTTTAAAGGGGGGGTATTATGCAAAATCGACTTTTTCAAGCTTTACATCATGTTATTATGTCATTCCCTCATTAAAAACATGCCTGAAGTGTTGCCTTGGCACATTCACGTATTTTTGAGTCATCTGTAAAAACTGATGGCAGCCATTTTAGGAATAGGTTTGCCTGAGTCCTCCTAGGAACGCCCCCACCTCCTGGAGACGCCTCCGAGCTTTCGTCACCAGCCGAGTAACCAACCACTGCTCCTCAGCAGAACCCCCTCCCCACTGATGCCACAGACAGCGTGTGGAGGGGGCGTGTCTGAAAGGCTCAGAGGTTCTTAAAGAGACAGAGGCCTATTTCAAGACATTCACTACAGGCATTTTGAGAGAGCAATTTTATACAAGGCAGTTATTCTAATTTACTGCATTTACAGACCAACAGAAGGTTTGGTCATCATTGTAGTGTGATATAGACTGGTGCTATGTGACTGAAAAAAGCATAATACCCCCTCTCTAAGTATTTCTATCTTAGTTTCTGACAAAGCCTTCATTATTTTCTGTTAGCATTAGCATACTTCCGCTAGCTTTAGCATGCTGTTGCTAGCCGCAGCATTTTGTGCAACAATCAAGAATACTTTTGTGGAGGTTAAATGATTTAATTCTCCAGGTTCGGCCCTTCAAAAAACAGCATGTCCATATTCACTGAAAAACACAACTTTCACCGACTAAACTTAAAACGATGAGAGCCCAAACTAGTATTGGTTCAGTATTGGATATTTGTAGCCGATACCTGTAATCACATTTTTTTTTCAGTATCGCCTCTGATATCCGATACCAGTATCGTGTCGGTGCATCCCTAAGCACACAGCACGTAATGTTTATTTTGGATTAGAATTGATTTGGATGAGGACCTAGTCTATTGAAGTATTTGGCTGCCTTTGGTCATCATCTCCATGACGACGAGCTGGAGGCGTCCCAGTCCAAGTAAAGTTCCAAGTCAGGTCTAAGAAGAGGTGAGCCGCCCACAGCAGAGACACATTTATTCATTTAAGTCCATAATAAAATAAATGCTTGTATATTATTCTTGGGTGAAATGCTACGTGGTGAGGCCTTAATCTACTCGATATGTGATTCCCCCAAATGGTGCAGCCCTGCAGAATTGGAAAAGTCTCATGTGTTAGGTCATTTCCCCCCCACAACAAACAGCCTTCAAGGAGAGAGCAATCCAAAACACCAACACAGGCAGAGATTAGCCCCTCAACTTCCTGAAAACTGTGTTGTTCATTTTTAAGTCTTCGTTGTAATTGTGGCCACTATCAAATCAAAGTAGCACAACAAACAGTACGTCCTCTGCAAAGAACTCAATATCCCATCACCACTGGGTCTTGTGGCTTACGTACTCGGACATTTGTTAGGGCCTCTGCATTTGATGTTTTGCATGTGATTCCTGACATCAGCAGACCTGCCCAACAGTCTCTCAAAAATTTATTTTTGCTTCATTTTTTTGGCTATATTAATAAGCCACTGATCTCCTCTCTCTGATTATACGCCAACCTGGCAACCTTGCCTGGCAACCTTGCCTGGCAACCTTGCCTGGCCAATAAAAATGTCCTTAGTATCTTATAAAAGCAGACATTAGCTGCTTGTATAAGCAAATGTCCAATTATAAAGGCATTTTATCTATCATGAACTAGCTAACTGTTGTTTACATTTTTGCTCTCTGAAAGTTGTGAAACGTGTTTATATGAACAACTGGATAGGCTTAAGTTTAGACAATTTGATTACATATATCAGACTGCATGACAGCATGGGCCCAGGCCGCTCCCTCAGCCACTACACGTATTGGATCATTATACAATCAAGCAATAAAGATTATGGACGAAAAGCCAATCCGCTACCATCATTATGCAATATCCTGCAGACGCATGAACTTCTAAACTTCAAACACTTCGGCAAGTTGTGCCTTCTCAAACTAACTTTCAAAAGTATTACTCAGTATTACCACTCAGTTCACTCGGAGACAAAAAAACAACAGTCACCAGAGGCTCCATCAATCACAACTGTACGACTCGACACCGCAAGACTCCATTTGGTCAGTCTGCCATTTCAAACTCAGCTCCGAAGCTGCGGAACTCATTACCCAGAGAACTTAAAACCAGTTTAAAAGTTTAAAAGGTTCACTTCTAGGGTTAAGTCTTCGTTGAAAACAAACCAAAGCTGTACCCATTTGTTAATAGCACTGAGTCTGTGTGTATGTACATGTGATCGTATATGTACAGTACGTGTGTGATTGAAAAAGTTTTATACAAATGTTGTACTCATGTATTATGTAAATTGTGTAGAAAGGAACCAGGAACCAGGAAGATGAGCACTAGCTAAAAGCTCTATATACATCGGATCAGCTGCAAACCTTTATTGTGACTATGTTGATTGCATCGTCCCTGACAAATAAATCAATAAAATACATTTTAAAGCCTTCAATGTTTCTTTAAAATGTCAGAAAAATAAACTGACAGAAGATTGAAATAGGCCTATACATCGCAATAGTCTTCAGCCCTACGGACACATATTTCTACACATGCGAGTGTCGTATGCGCCGATGCTCCAGTGAACAATAGTAACATAAGCCACATCTCCTTATGTTATATGGAGCAGGATCAAGTCATCCCTGTAGAGTTACGGACAATGGACTTTGACGGGGCTATCTATGCAAACGGGCTTCATCCACAGTGCACTGAAAAGCATGTTGACATTTCTATCTTAATCTCATGTCAATTAAGTATTTACATAGAGGATATCCACGGGGCTAAGGCGCAGGGATGGGCTGTCAGAATAAATAAAGGATTGCACAGGCAGATTAATCATTCTCTGTGGGATTTAGAATTGGTGCGGTTGGTTGGTGCGGAAAAGTTGAGCGAGAGCCTGCTGGATAATAGTTCTACTATACAATATGGCGCAGGAACAAATACTAAGCCTACATGTTTTGAAACAATACATCTTTCTTACGTTCTCGCATTAAATAAACTCTGTCCTTGAGTATATTGTAAAAGCAGACATTAGTGAAAAAAGAAAGCTTTGAGCGTGATATAAATGTTTACCATTTAAACAGCTTTGAAAATTACTCAAAATTATATATTCAACCAAAAGATATGTTTTTATTCATTCATTCTAGGGCTGCACAATATTGTGATACTTCACTCAACCATTTCAACTCGGTCTTTTCTCTTCAATTTAAACACAAATCGTGGTTGTATTTCAGAAAATCAGGGCTAAAACAAGGCTAAAGTGGAGCTAAAATAGGAACATTTCATAACTAACGCTGAACTTTTGCACATTTACATCCATGCAGGCTGAATTTGCAAACAATGTGTCAATCGCAGTCAGATGGAAGACTTAAAGGAACAGG
Source organism: Gobius niger (assembly GCF_951799975.1). Classification (NCBI taxonomy): domain Eukaryota; kingdom Metazoa; phylum Chordata; class Actinopteri; order Gobiiformes; family Gobiidae; genus Gobius; species Gobius niger. The sequence goes on from NC_136864.1 coordinate 27,468,861, forward strand.
CCACCGTTTTTACAGACTGAGATATGTTCTTGCCTGAGTTTAGATGAGTTGATACGTATCTGTCTGGTCGTGCCCTCAGTCACGCAAAACAATGTTGTTAGGATTTGGCCTCTCCCAATGTGTTCCTATAGCTCCAAACAAGGTGACGTTGGAAGTGATCAAGCTCTTCCACGGGCACGCACAAAGACCAGACAGGTACGTATCAACTCGTCTAAACTCAGGTAAGAACATATCACAGGAGGGAAGAACTGTGTGCGCTCAGTCACGCCAAACAACTAAAGATGTTGTTAGTATTTCACCTCTCCCAATGTATTCCTATAGCTCCAAATGGGGTGAAGTTAGAAGCGACCACGCTCTTCCACGGGCACAAAGACCAGACAGGTATGTATCAACTCGTCTAAACTCGGGTAAAAACATATCACAGTATGGAAGAACTGTTTGCCCTCTGTCACGCAAAAAGACCAAAGATGTTGTTGGCATTTGGCCTCTCCGAGTATATTCCTATAGCCTGTAGCTCCAAACGGGGTGACGTTGGAAGTGATCAAGCTCTTCCACGGGCACGGGCACAGACCAGATACGTATCAACTCCTCTAAGCTCAGGTAAGAACATATCACACACAGTATAGAAAAACGGTGGCCTGTTCCTTCAAATGATTTTGCGATATATTGTGAAGCCCTAATTCATTCATTCATTTGCACAAGCATGTACATTCGACATGTAACACAACATTCATAGCCAAGGCTAATTTGCAACGTCCGTCCCGAGAAGGACTTCTAACACAAAGGCAGTCTAAATATGACAACTAAACCATATGTTTGACTCTTTGGTTAGTTCAATTTCAAAAAAACCCAGATCGAGGTCCTGTTTCACATCAGGCGACAAACAGTTCCACAGTCTAGTGCCTGGATGGAAGCCGCTGACTGCCCAAGGGATGTTCTACAATTTCAATTTCTCTGTGTCTATTATACGGATGAATTGACAATATAATGTTTGGAACTGATGCTCCTAAAAGTAGATTTTTTTTTTTTGCATCGTTGTGTCTTCTCTGTGTTTTTTCCTCAAACGACCCAGCTGAGCTCCCTCTGGCACTCTGTCAAAGTAATGATTGACTTAAGGCGCATTCTTCAGGTTATGCCAACACAGCCTCCTCCACAGCAACAGCAGCAACAGCAGCAGCAGCAACAGCAGCAACAGCAGCACTAGCCCATAGTCTGGGGAGGATGTGCACTGTCAGCTGTCAAGTCTGGTGGCTCGTTACCATGTTATAGCCTACAGGTTTCACTGCCGTGGCGCGTCTTTGCGGGGAAACGACACCGGTTTGATTCATACGCATCGAAATGAGTCGCCTTACCTGAAAGTAGAATGACTTTTTCACCCAGGCCCGTGGAAAGAGACCCTTCGCCATCACAGAAATAGATCATCTCCTCAATACGTGGAGCTCGCTTGCTGCGGGAGATCTTCTGAAAACAACCCCAGCCAATGAAAGCGTGGCGTTAGCGACTTGGTGACAAAACCCCCCAAAGACGCACACGGCATGTCGTCCGCCTTTAACAGCGTCCGTTTCGGGGTGGAGACTTTTCTGGGATACTCCACTTTCCCTGCGCCTCTCTCTGCAGCAGCTGCCTGTGGTCTTTTAAAGCAGCCAGGCAACATACCTCAAGCAGGCTCGAAGGAGGTTTCACAACGCATGCGCAATTCTATCCAGACTTTGGCACGTTTGGCCCCGTGCTTTTACGCACGAGATCGACCCTGCGCAACGCGTGTCAAAGTACAAACCATTCTCAAAGCTGTGTTTCACTAACGGGGTAGAATGAACGGGACTGATTAAAAAGGAATTGTGTAAAGTTGGATCGATCTAAAAGTACACGCGCACTTCCGCTGGCGTTTCAAAATAAAAGGGTTGATTTTTCTCAGCTGCCAGGCAACAGAGGACGCAAGAGCAGAGAGATTACCAAACGGAAATTAAACGAGTATTTTGGTAGTTGGGTTAATATTTGTACTGTGGGAACTTCCAGGGACGAAGAAACAATTTGAAAAAACAAACAAATCTTAAGCCAATGTAATCAGTAGCTATACTAGGAAAAGAGAGCGTCTCCTGTGGTGCACTGAATAGGATGAAGAGTGGGAAGGAGTTCCAGGAATTTGGTAGGATTAATTGCGTTCTGTGCGCATGCAAGAAAAATTCAAATAGACCAACCCTAATGCAGGTGGAGAAATAAAGATAACATCACGTGAAAAATAATCTTCGGAGGTAACTGTTGGGTTATCTTTAAAATCTTGGTTAATCTGCTGCAAGACGCTGTTGCATTGCAGGAATATTTGGCCAAGCTGTGACCGGGCAGCAGTTCAAGGTGGGAAGCGGGCAGTCAGGGTTAAACGTGGGTCAGATGTTATTGAGGCCCCAAGTAGAGCTGCTGCTCCTCCTCCTCCACATCAATACTGGATTGATGCGTTTGCAGTAAATTTTAGTCTCAACTTATTTACCTCTTTTCCACCTACATTAGGCACTCAAAACGCTTTACAGCAAGGAACCACTCCCTCATGTGGTCAGACCGCCTTTGCGATGCCCAATCCCGTCAGTCCTTGGAAGCTAAGCAGGGAAGGGCCTGGTCGGTACTTGGATGGGAGACCGTTTGGTAACACCAGGAAGCCTAGCGAATGTAGTGTGTGAGTGAGTGGTTGGTGGTGGTCGGAGGGGCCGATGGCGCAGACTGGTTGCCTCGCTTCCGTCAGTCTACCCCAGGGCAGCTGTGGCTACAATAGTGGCTTACCACCACCGAGTATGGAGTGAACGAATAGTGCAATGTAAAGCGTCTTTGAGTGGCCAGAACAGCGCTGTATAAAACCAATGCATTATTATTATTATTATCATTCAGACGCCAATGTACCCAGACGTTGGAGCCAAGGTGGATGAAGTGTCTTGCCCAAGGACACAACGACAGTGTGCACCTGCAGGAGCTGGGATTCGAACCCTCGACCCACCGATGCTATAGAGAAAATGTAAATTTACCATTTACATTCGTACTACGTTGCGCTCTTTCATCCTCAACTTTGAAAACAGAAAATGATAGCCTACTTCCGGTTGTGCATTGGGCGCGTTGGAGCCGCCACTGCTGTTCATTCATAGCCTTCTGTGGTATATTTTGAGATAGTTTAACATTTTGCAACCTTTATAAGTATTTCATTTAAAAAAAAAATATATTTTTAAAATAATTTGAATGAAGATGAACTTCGCCAGCGCTGCTACTTAAGGGTTTCATTTAGCCTACATTTCCTCACATTTCATAGAGACAAGTGATAGCAAACTTAAGCTTTCACATCGCATCAAATCCATCTTAAGCTTCTTTAAGGGGCGTACATGTTCGCCTCCGTTACGCCCTCCAACAAATTCAAATGTTTGAAAAAGCCCGTGTCCGCAGCGCACGCACCATGGCACGCACCGAGCCGCAGTGGTTTCGGCGCTTCCCAGAATGCACTCGCCGTGCATCAGCGGGAAACCAAAATGGCGAATGCACAGGGCCAATATGAACCGTTTGTTATTTTCTGATGAAAGCATGATCCCCACACGTTTCTCAGACGGACTTTTGAGATAACTGTTTCCGCCGCAGCGCAGGGAGGACTCAGCGCGCGTAATCCTATCCATTCTTTTGTTCAGCGAGTGTTTGAAGACGCGGAGCGGACCCAATGAGGTATTGTTGTCATGTTTTTTTTGTCTGGTGGGGGTGTGGGTCCCTCCTCACCGGGTTTTTTTATGCCTCTTGTACTTCCATGCTAGCCCCCCAAGCTGCTAAATTAGCTTTAATTGCGTGGTGGAAATGCGCTCACATGCGGTGTTGACGCTCGGTTACGCGGGAGCTCGTGCCGACTGTGAGGCGCAGATGGGACGTGTTGCCTGTTGAAGGTCCTTGTGCTTTTACTTTACTGGTAAAAGCCGGTTAATTAACATTTTTGACAAGCTAGAACACGACGTCAAATCCCGGATGGCTAATTTGACCGTAACCTACGTTTATAGTTCGTTTATTACTCTATAAATGATGCTGAATGATCACGTTCCGCGTCTACACCATGAGAGGAAAACGACCCGCATTTGGGCTGCACAATATTTCCCGCAATTATCGCTATCGCAATGTCGGGGGACGTGCACTTCATCACTCTGTAATGCGACGTCACGGAGTCACTGCTTTTGAAGAACGCAGCCGAAAAAATGTGGCAACTTCAAATGTGCAAAAGTTCAGATTAGGAATAATATTCCTTGAGCAGCAGAATTAATTTTAACATTATTTTTCTTGGTGATTTTATATTTTCTTTAGTCTTGTTTCGACACAAATTGATGAAAAAATAAAATTGCTTAGGATTTTTTTTTTTTATTTATTTTTATTGCAATACACTGAAATATCTCATTATCTCTATCACAATAAAGAGTTCAGGTCTGTGTTGTCACGTCGCAAAGCATTATGGGATTTGCAGCAGACTTTTCCCATAATATACTAATAGAGGTCTTAGAACAGGGGTAGGCAACGTCAGGCCCGGGGGCCAAATCCGGCCCTCCAGCTTGAACCTCTGGCCCCCAAGATGAATTTGATAAATATTATTACAAATAAGAGATCAAATACCTGCTAAAGTCGGGGAGAGAGGGGGAAGATGCTTTGGTGGTTATTGTGTAAAAACTGTACCATGTAAATACAAAATGTGACTATGTACATATCAGTGTTAATTTCGTCGACTAAAATATTTAGTCTTAATTTTAGTCAAAGTGATATTTTCGACGACTAAAATTGGACTAAAACTAAATTTAAAGTTTTTCATGAGACTAAAACTATGACTAGAATGTCCAGATATTTTAGTCGACTAAAATAAGACTAAATAAAAATGAAAATGAGAGACTAAAATCATCCAAACTTCTATTGACCGTCTGAAAGAGCCTCAGATCATGTAAATCCTCTTTTAAAGGATCAGCTCTGAGCTTTGTTCATGTGGAGCAGCTCCATGAAGCAGAGGAACAACATTAAATATGATTATAATGAATATTATAAATGCAAAGTCGACTAAATTAGTCTTAAAGTTAGTCGACTAAATTGACATGCATTTTTAGTCGACTAAAACTCGACTAAAATTAAATTACATTTTAGTCAGAAGACTAAGACTAAAATAAAATATGTTGTCAAAATTAACCCTGGTATATATAGTCCATTTTGGGATTCAAAAATCGCCTGGACCGCCTGAACTGAGCACATTTTGTCCAGTTTGGCTTTACCCAGATCTAAAAGCTTTAAAAAAAAAAAAAAAAAAAAGCATCAGAATGGTGTCGAGAATGTAGATGAAAACATGACGACAACAAAATGCAAACAAAATAGCGAGTGAAACATGCGAGAAAGCAATAACGACAAAATGACAAACGGGTGAGAAAAAAGCGACAAGAAAACAGGACAACAAACCTACAAAAACACTTTAAAAATGTGACAAAAAAACGGCGCAACAGAAAAGTTCCAATCTCTTTCGTAGGTCTTAGCTCTCGGGGGGTAAGAGGTTTAAAAAAACATGATAATGTTTTTGCATAACATGGTTCTTTGGGCTTCATTGGGGAGGTTCGGCCCTTGGTGATTTGACGAGGATGAAAATCGGCCCTCCAAGACACAAACTTGCCAACCCCCGTCTTAGAAGGTGAAATACCTCAGTTGTTACATTTCAACACTGCAGTGTGTTTGATGTATTTACGGGAGTTGTTCCACTTTATATACAGTTTTGTAACTTGCATTTTTCCTCAGCTGAAAAAAGTTGTATGTTTAACAGAATTGCGAATGCTGTGACGGTTAGCGAAGATTCTGATGTAACGTTTATGAACGTTCCTTAACACCAGATATAATTCAAAACATGGAACAGAACATTATAGTGAAGGGTAAGGTATACTTTATTGATCCCTGTAGGGAAATTCATTTTCCGCATTTGACTCGTACAGCCGTGAGCAGCAGGCGTCGGCCGGTGGTGGGGGACCTATCTCCAGATGTGGAGCCAGCCTAATAGTCAGAAACACCTAGCTGAAGGATTAACCTACTTAATGGTAGGGGAAACTGGAGTAACACGGGGGGAACCTGCAAACTCCACACAGAAAGACTCCGTCTGGGGCTCAAACTCGGGACGTTCGAGCTGGGAAGCACGAGCGCTACCATGCCGACTAGGCCTGAAACAACTAATCAATTAATCGACAACTAATCAATTACTAAAATAGTTGTCAACTATTTTAGTAATCGATTAATCGTTTTCTAGTAAACACAGTAGAAAATAGAGCAAAAAAGACATGACAATTATGTATTTTGTACTTTGTTTTTATAGTTGGGGTCTGCAGTGTTTTGTACATTTTAAATTTCATAAGTATCTGTCTGTGTCTCATCCAATCACAAAGCAGCATTAGCACAAAGAGCCTCCTACAAACGTTTACTTTAAGTTTACTCCATTAACATGTCCTCAAGCGGCGCCACTTTAGCTCCATGTTAAAAAAAAAAAGCAATTGATCGATTAATCGTAAAAATAATCGGTGGATTAATCGAATACCAAAATAATCGTTAGTTGCAGCCTAATGCCGACCCAAGCGCTTCTTCTCGTATCTGAGCTCGGACCACTCTGATCATTACCAGTGACCAGTTGCTTGTTAACACCGCCTGGGTTCATGGACAAGGTTGACCAGTGTCCACAAACATGGCGATTTTCCAACAGTGAATTTATTACACTCCATCCATTTTTCATTTCATTTATTTATTTAATATGGACATCGCAATTACATTTATTGGACGAGCCAGATGTATTGTTTAAAGTGTTATAGCACATGTGCTAATTTTCAACACCTGTCCAAACTCAATTGTTGACGGACATGTCATTTTTTACCACATTGTCTGACACTAATGCGCAGGTTGCGATTAGATGTGCAATACAAGTTTTGAGATATAGACTCACCGCTCACATTGCACCTAATCCATTTAGAAGCATCACTTTAGTAGCTTTTCACATAATAAATCCTTATGGAGGGACTTTTTTTTATTTTAAAACTATTAAGAATAATAGAATAATCATAATTTATATATAGTAAAAAATGAAAGAGTCAAGTAAAAAAACAATGAAGCTGGACTCGATATTGACATGTACAAAAGCAATAGGAATTGGTGGATTTGCTAATGTACAATAAGGCAACAGGTGGAGTGTGACTCAGTGTTAATTTCGTCGACTAAAATTTTTAGTCTTAATTTTAGTCAAAGTGATATTTTTCACGACTAAAATTGGACTAAAACTAAATTAAAAGTTACTCATGAGACTAAAACTATGACTAAAATGTCCAGATGTTTTAGTCGACTAAAATAAGACTAAATAAAAATGAAAGGGAGAGACTAAAATCATCCAAACTTCTATTGACCGTCTGAAAGAGCCTCAAATCATTTAAATTCACTGCCAAATGAACAGCTCTGAGCTTTATTCATGTGGAGCAGCTCCATGAAGTCGAGGACCACGATTGATTAAATATGATTATAATGAATATTATAAATATAAGTCGACTAAATTAGTCTTAATTTTAGTCGACTAAAACTAGACTAAAATTGAAAAGCTTTTTTTGACTAAATCTCGACTAAAATTAAATTACATTTTAGTCAAAAGACTAAGACTAAAATAAAATATGTTGTCAAAATTAACACTGGTAGCATGTAGTGTGAATTATTTATTACCTAATGAATTCCATCAAATGACCGCAGCCCCACTCGATATTGTGTATTATTTACTCTCATGTATGTCTGGCATGTCGGCCGGAGGCTGCAGCTTACGAACATAATCACCTGTTGTTCCTGTCTACTAGAGAGGAAAAATGCCTTGAGCGCGGCTCTGGCTGCGTTTTGTAACGGTGTTTGTTCGTGTTGCCGTTTGCAGAGACTCCGGGGTTGTCGATCACCTTGCCGTCCATCCCCACTCGCCCCTGTCCCTGCCCCCTCCGGAGTATGGAGATGAGCACATGGCCTACCGGTTCTCCGAGGGGCAGGATGTGCTCGCCCGCTGGTCTGATGGACTCTTCTACCTGGGAACTGTCACCAAGGTTTGTTCACAGAGCGAAACAGCACCAGGATGGTCAGAAACATAATAATTGTGTCTTTTCCACCTTCAGATTGACCATGAAAAGCAGCGGTGCTTTGTGGTGTTTGAAGACCGCTCCAAGTCCTGGGTTCTCTGGAAAGACATCCAGACAGGTATGGGTATGTATTCTTCACTAAACTTTATCCACGAAAACGTTGTATTCCAATGTATATTAGGGATGTAACAATGCACTCAAGGCCCGATTCCATTAGATTTTTGATTTTAAGTTTCCGATTTCAATTTTGTTTTATTCTTTTTTATTTTTTCTCAATGAAAACAACTAATTTTATAACAATCTATTTTAATATCTGCATTTTTGTCTTTTTATCAAACTGTAGCCGTTCTTTTATTTTTTCGATTGACGTTAAATTGATTTTTAATGAATCGTTACATCCTTAATGTGTGTCATTTTGTATGTAAACCAATTTTTGGTAATGTTGGTGCTTGTCAGTATTCCTTAGCTCTTTCACTGTCCACACCCAGCTTAGTCTTATCTGCTGGATATTGCAGTTGGCAGTTAACTGTTGGTTGAACAATACACACACAAACAACAGCAGTGTTGTTTTAATTATATTACAGGTTTCAGTCGGTAAACGGTGATATTTGTGTCCTACTGTCTAAATGAGGGATGCCAAAGATGCGCCCCCAGGCCACATCTGGACCCCGAAAAATAATCTCAATTTACAAATTGTATTTTTTAATGATTATATTTAAACCCATTCTGCAGCACAAGTGCAAGTATTTGCAGTAAACTCTGCTGCATTACATCGCTGATCAGCTTTTGATTAGTTCTACTGGACATTTGTAATTAAAGTACAAATCATTGAGATCTCATTATATCGTTAATCAAATCAACACCTCACTATTTGTTTTGTTTGTTGAGTCTAATAAAGACTCTTTGGTGCCATTTTGCAATTTCAATGTTCAATGTCCTTTTATCACTATTATCTTATACATTTAAAATATTCTTCAAATCATATTTTAATGTTTGGGCAGCGCTATAATGGCACTAATCTACTGACTTGTGCATACATTTGTCCTATATGCTTAATTTTCCGTCTACTCTTGTCATTGTCTGTAGAAATTGTGTATTGTGCGTGCCTGAATATATCACTTTAGTAGAACCAGCTTTACAGGCAGCATCATCAGTTTATAATGTGTTTTGTCTGATTTTAAGGTGATGAAGATGATGAGGACGAAGAGGACGAGGACATTGTTTGCTCCATTTGTCAGGACGAAACGTCCGACGAGCCCAATGAGATCGTCATCTGTGACCAGTGCGGACAAGGTGCTTTGCAGTCCTGCTCTTCAGCTGCACTTTTAACCTCTGTCATCAATAACTTGTATTTAATAAGGTCCTGCTCCGTCTCTTAGGTTACCACCAACTCTGCCACACTCCCATCATCGATGCTGCTGTCATCGACTCTGACGCCAAGTGGCTTTGCTCGGAGTGCTTATCCAAGGTATTGACTTTAGATACCAGCAGTCATGGTGCTTAAAAGCCTGTTCTGTCCTTGCACAATAACAACAGGGGAGCTCCTGCTGACCTGCAGTGTGTGATGATGCCCATTGTAGTCTTGTGGGTGGGTCATAGTTAATTATGCTTTTACTGGGCTTTTATGACTACTTTTGACCTCTTAGCCTTGATATTCCTGTAGTTAGGCGACCATGCATATGTCGGAGTGGGGGCATTTTCATGATGTTTCTTCGTGTTGTACAGTCTTTACTCTGATTACCATGTTTGCAGACACACAGGGGTTTTGTATTCTTTGCTTTGCTGGTGGCTGTTGCACAAAAGGAGGAGGTGCGCACTCTGCTGGCCTAAAGCATAACAGCTTTTTATTAGTCCATTCAAAACACTTGTTATTTCAATTTACTATGAATAAATAAGACAAAGGGTCATTAAGTACTTGTAAAAGTCTAAACAAAGCCTAATGAAGGACCTTTTAAATAGCTGTTCTTGTGCAAATACAATTATATGCAGTTGTACCAAACGCCAGCGACCAGAGCTGCAGAGCAAAATAATAAGTTGTGTACCCGCTAACATGCTAACATGCACAGGAGAGGGTTTGACCATGAAAAGAATCAGAACCAGTTTGGTCAAGTCAACTGGAATGAGCCTGCTATCATTCAAGGACCTGCAAACGAAATGTCATTTTCATATAAATTCTGCCATACCGCACACAAAGTAAGTCAGATGTTTCTTCTTGTTGTTTTGCAGAGGGCGAGCTCGCACCGGAGAATCCCCACGCGTTACCACGACCCCGAGCCTGTGGAGATGGATAACTCCGGGCTGCATTTATCGTTCCCTTACGACCCCAATGAGCTGGTGTGGGACCCGGGCCACAAGACCAACATGCAGCAGTGCTACTGCTACTGCGGGGGGCCCGGAGAGTGAGTGCTGCGCTCAATAGGCTCATGTGTTAGTGCAGCGGAGATGTTTTTCACCATCAAGTAGGGCTGCACGATATTGAAGTAACTACCGATATTGCGATATTTCACAAAACCATTTCAACACAATATGTTCCTTTCTAGTTAAACATAAATTATATGTTGTAGTAATTGTAGTTATTCCTCAATTTGTGTCAAAACAAGACTTAAAAAGACACAACAGCACCACAACAAGACTAAATTAGGAAATGTTGGTTACACTTTATTTAGCCTTAGTAAATGATGAGTTTACACTTAATTCATCATGAACATTTCACTAGTTAAATGTGACTAACACTTAATAACTACTTGACAATGAATAAGTTTAGTTTGTGAACTGTTCATTATGAGTTAGACATTAACTGGCGTAGTTAAGTAGTTATTAAGTCTTAAAGCAGTACTAAGTAATTTGTTAAATAAAAATAAATCCTTTTCGTAGTCCTTGTGGGGGTAATACAAGTGTTTATGGGATGATTGGAGGGTTTTTCATCTCCCCCTGGAGATGAAAAACCATGATTGCAACTTGACTGCCACCGGACCGGAGCCACCAATACACACTAATGGAATCACGAAGAAGAAGCTAACATGCGAACGGGCAAAGCTAACTGCGGGCTAACGTCACTTTAAACAGTATTTACAGCCAAGTTTGAGTGAAAAAAAATATTTCCATTGTATTATTGGATGCACAGTAACCCTCTCTCCCTTCGCCTTTCCTGTCAGCGTCGTATTTACTCTCCAAGACAATTAATAAGTTAAAAAATCATAACTTGCTACGACACCTGCAGTTGCGCTTATGGCCTCTAGGGGCAAGAGTTACTTATTACTGCTTTAAGTGTTAATTCATCATTTATTAATGCTAAATTAAGTCTGGTTATTATAAAATGTTAGTTTAACTAAAACTTTTAAGTAGATCACTTACAATTCAGTGCATTTTAGCAAATAAAAGCGCGTCGATCTCCGTCCGATGAAGACTGAAGTGATGTTGCGATATATTGTGGTTTCTCGCGATACGGATATTGCGCCGCCTAATATCACAATAAGATATTTTTTGCGATATATTGTGCAGCTCTACTAAAAAAGCCTTGAGCAGGGAGTTGTACCGTCCTGCTTTCCCAACATTGCCCTAAGCTAACTGCTAAATGTTAACCTTTGCTCCTCATTGTGTGTCTTTGCAGCTGGTACCTGAAGATGATGCAGTGCAGCCGGTGTCAGCAGTGGTTCCACGAGGCCTGTCTCCACAGTTTACAAATGCCCATGCTGTACGGAGACCGGTGAGGCTTTTTAAAGGATTTACAGGGGAATCTTTACTTCATCACGAAACCAGCGGCGTTCATGTTTTCTCTCCATTGCAGGTTTTATCTGTTTGTGTGCTCTGTGTGTAACCGTGGACCTGAATACCTCACACGGCTGCCTCTGACATGGTAAACCGAATCAAAATAATCACGCTTGTGTTTGTTTATATAAACGCCATACAGTCTCTGTCGCTTTAAAACCCAAAAACCTGAGCGTATGTTTCTCTGTGTTTCGCCGCAGGGAGGACGTGACTCACCTCAGCCTGTACAACCTCAGCGTCATCCACAAAAAGAAGTATTTCGACTCCGAGTTGGACCTGATGGTTTATATCAATGACCACTGGGATCTGCTGCAGCTCGGAGAGGCAAGTCCACATGTTACACCAGTCAGGCGAGGAGTGGGGGCTCCCAGAGGTCACGAGCACTGTCGGGGGGTTAAAGGGATATTTCAGGATTTTTGACATAGGGCCTCATTTCCTAGTTATCCAGAGTGTTGCTGATTTCTGGAGATATATTTTTTTGTAATTCATGCAGTTCTTATGTTTGAAGAGTTTCGTGGCGCTAGGCTAATGAAAGGCTCACGCATTTCTACGCTATCAGCTAGCCTGCATTAAAAACAGTCTGACCCGCTCCACAGAGCGCCTGACTAACCATATAAATGTCTGTCCATAGAATCATTTTAACCATTTTGCATTTAAAAGAACTTATATTTCAGCAGCATCAGCTTCATTGTTGTATAAGCTATGCAGTGATCTGCTAGAAAATAGTCCCTCAAAATGCGATCATTCACGTGATGCAAGGTCGGTTATATTCCAAAAATTATTCTATCGACACAGACATTTATATGGTTAGTCTGGTGTGATTTGTGGAGTGCGTAAGACTGTTTTTAATGCAGGCTAGCTGATGCCATAGAAATGCGCTAACCTTGCACTAGCCTAGCACCACGAAACTCTTCAAATGTAAGAACTGCATGAATTACAAAAAAAAAAAAACTCCAGAAATCGGCACACTCTGGATAACTAGGAAATGAGGCCCTATGTCAAAAAACCTGAAATATCCCTTTAAGTCTTACCTTTGAAACATGTGAGCTTCTCTTTTCACTGTCATGTGTGATAATGACTTAATATTGAAAATGTTTTGCAAATGGCTGTTGACAAGCAGGTCTCCGGCTGACACTGTTAGCCACAGTTGTCGTCACCTTTTTTCAACATGATTCACTTGGAGTCAGTGTGTTTTGGCTGCTTTAGCATCTCGCGGCAAGGCTAGCAAAAGTTACAACGAAAGTGCATCAGGTGTATTACATCGTCTTAGATGTTCAATTCCAGGTCTTAAAGGTATTTAAGAGACTTATATTTCACATTGTACACACAAACATATGCCTGCTGGATGATTTAGGAAATTTATCACCTTGGGATTTTGTTAAGATCAGCAACATTAACGACTTATTTCACAATAACCGTGTTATATATGAAGAGTAGCATTGGTATTTGAGCATACTATAACCCCAAACACTGACTTGTAAGCACTAAAGCAGCAAATGTAGGAATGGCGGCTCCTGGGACTTGTGTTTCAGGTGCTCGTGCTGCCGTGATACAGAAGTTTAGCTTTGCACAGTTTACTGTTGTATTTTGAATGCTTCGGTCTAGCTTGACGGTTTAGCGCGTCTTCTCCCTCGGGGGTACAGTGTGTTTACCTTCCTTCACTTAACCCCCAAGTTCCTGTTACAATTTCAGATTCAGAAAGTTTGCACTAAACATCGGCTGCTGCAGGTGTCACTGCTTACCGAAGTGGCAAATGAGGGCCATGTTTTCTGAAAAATGCTCAACATAATCAGGGGTGGAGAAGTTTGTTGAAGAGTTCAGCCTAATCACATGCGCTCCTGTTTGCAGTTCGCTGATACTCCCACATCCGAGCGCTTCGAGTACGTCCTGGAGGCTCTCACCAACAACCACAGCATGTAAGTCTATTCCCTTTTATCTCGAGTGGGCTCCTCTCCGTTTGCTCCCTGACCTCTCCCTGACCTCTCCCTGATGATCTGCATTACGAGCAGGTTCATGTCCGGGAAAGAGGTGAAGAAAAAGAAGCACTTGTACGGCCTGAGGTTCCGCTTCCCCCCGGCCCCGCCCAACGCCGACGAGCCCCCCGGCCGCATGATGGAGGAGGCCTCGCACGAAATCACCATCAAGGGCTGCAAGTCCACCAAGACCCTGTCCAACTCCAGGTCTGTCCCACGGCAACGATAGGATGCTGTTTTTTTTAGCCCTGATTTAGTTTTGTAAATTATTGCCTTTTGTTTTTTAAGGACGAGAATTAAGCAAGATGGACTCTTTAGAACTTCTTATCATGTTAGCATGTTCTCTCATCAAAAACATACTTGCAGCTGTGTATTTCAAGCCGCTAGCGCATCTTTGAGTGATCTTTGAATCGTCGCCAGTGGCTGTACTTGTGCAGTGGCAGCAGACAAAAAGGGGAATATGTTTTTTTTTTTTTTTTTCATCATACTGTACATACAGTATATTTAGTTTTAGCGGTTTTATTTTTTATTTTGACTAACTGTGTAGGTTTTGCCTGATTTGATGTAAGGATAAAGTACAGGGGAAAAGAAATGTGGCTTTGATACAGTGAATCTAAATGTCTGGTTAAGGAACGTCCCCCCCTTAAAAAGAGCTGCCAGCAGAACTCTCCCATTACTATCACGTCTGCTCAATGCGTCCGTTACATGCTGCACACGTGCAATATTTTGTGAACCCTCGCTAAATTTAACCTGTTTTTGTTGTTGTAGAAACTTCCACTTGTTAACCAACGGCACAGAGAAGAAGAAAAAGAAAAAGAAGAAAAAGAGGAAGCAGGAGAGCCGCTCTCTGGAGCCCCGGCCCCAGCGCTCCAGCGCACACTTGTCCCAGGTGCGTTCACGGCCACTGTCCACAGCCTCCAGCACACGCACGGAAACAATGCTCTAATCCTGCTCATGTCATTCCACAGGAAATGAGGAAGCCTTTAGAGGCCCACTCCAGGGATCGATTCCCTGCTATCAAGTAAGTGAGACTGTTTTTTTCCCCCTGAAATGTCACTAACTTTGGTGTTCGCTTCATTGTTTTCCATGTTCTAACTGGGTTTGATCTGTGTGCACCAGGAGTGACAGGCCTCTGTGTCGAACCTCAGACGTAGAATCTATAGGAGCCTTGAGCACCTCAGAAACTACCTCAACTAGCATTTCAAGACCGTCGAGGTAGGTTTTAAGCACGGGTCGAAATGCTGTTAACAAGACCAGGACTAAACTTGAACCAGACTTAAATATGGCTAAACCAGAACTAATTCAAAGGAACATAAAACATGTTGTCTCAAAATGTAACAAAGCCTGCATGAGAAACACTGGTTTCTGTCGCGAGTAGTTTAGTCTTACTCTGCATCCACTTCACTCCTTTTGTTTTTCCTTGGTGTCAGAATGCCAATATAAATGAATTGTAATCAAATCAAAATCACACGTTTGTATATAAATTGTATACGTTGCATTAATGTAATATGATATGATGTCCGGGCAGGTGAAAACATAATTATTATTTGTTTTTTCTCCCTTAAAGGAATAGGCCACCATTTTTACACACCGAGATATGTTCTTACCTCAGCTTTGACGAGTTCATTTGTGCATGTCTGGTCCTTCAGTCACGTAAACACAGCGCAGACGGCGTTAGCATTTAGCCTCTCCCTCTCTCCTCTATAGCTCCAAAACAGGTCAAGATAGAAGCTACCAAGCTCTTCCACGTTTTCCCTATTTAAATATGGTTACGTGAAGTGTTCCACTACAAAGTATAATTACATAAAATTTAACAATGTGGATTTTCTAAGCAGATAAAAGGGGGAACTATATTGTAAGGCGTAATAATACCAGGAGTAGTTCGAAATTTGCGCAGTAATATCTTCACTTTACTGTGAGGACGCCGAAGGGGGGGAAGGGATCTTTTGAACAGCCTGATTTGACCTTGTAGTGACCCAGCGGCTGTCTGAGTAAACAGCATGGCATCTTTACTTTCCATCACGGTGGTCTTTACAACGCTCCAGGATCCACTGTTTTGTAGGTTTTCTGGTGAGAGAACCTACAAGCAGTGAAAACCTTCCAAACAATTGATCCGGGGGCGTCCAAGAGACCACTGTGATGGAAAGTAAAGGTGCCATATTGTTCACTCATACAGCCACTTGGTCACTACAAGGTCAAATACGCAGAAATAACTTCTTTTTCTCCAGATAAAAAGTTACATAATGCACCTGAGCGGAAAAAAATGTTTTTGCACTAACTTCTAGCTTATTCAAACACTAAACATCCACAATCCCCTCTGAGCAAGTCTCTGTAATGAAAATTCCAACAAAATATAACCATAAAGTCTTTCTGGTTCAATTCATTAGTAACGTTTTGTCGAAAATAAAGACAATTTTGGCCATTTTTATGCATAAAGTGCCTTATTTGTTTGGCAGTAAAGTAAAATTAAGCAAAAGTTTAAAATAGAAACTTGAAACTTCCTTAAAACTGAAGTACATTTTATTTTTCCTCTTAATTTCACTCCTTCCCTTTATTCCCTTGCAGCCTCTGTAGCTCCAACAGGACGCGCCCCGCAGCCAGCAGCGTCACCCCCCTTAGCTCTCCTCCGTTAAAACGAAAGCGAGGACGTCCCAGGAGAAGCGTCCCGCCCCCTAACCCGGAGATCCCGCCTCCCCCCAGCAGCAGCGAGGTGGACCCCCCGGCCACCGCCGCAGAGCTGTTCATCCCGCGGCACGGCCTCCCCTCCACGGACATAATCCACGGCATGGACCCCAACAGCCAGCTCTCCCACCTCCGCAGCTCCATCAGCAGCTACTTCGGCCCGGCGGGGCGCCTGGCCTGTGGGGAGAAGTACAAAGTGCTGGCCCGCCGCGTCACCATGGACGGGAAGGTGCAGTACCTGGTGGAGTGGGAAGGAGTCACCGCTTCGTAGAGACTGTTTCGACAGCGACGCAGCGGCGCTCTCGTGCCTGTGTTAAGGAATACAAGCGGTTAAGAAGCTCGCCTTGGACAATTGAGTCAGGAGTTTTGCTTTGTGGGCCACTACTTGCCTTTGGGACAGCTTAACATACAGTGACATACAGTGGGTTCAGAAAGTTTTTGGTCTTTTAATTCTTTTTTTCATTAATATTAAATCATCTTCTATTGATGAAAAAAATGTATAGAACAGTTTTCCAAGTCGTCATCTGCACTGTTTGTCTTTTTAAAGAGGAGGCTTTGTCACAATACATTTACAGTAGCTTCAGTATGAAGGAATGACATTGGTGAACAAAAATTTCAAATTGCAAGTAATTAATCCTACAACAAATACAGATCCATCCCACTACTCTCAATCATAGTGGCTTCATACATAACGGTTTAGTTCTGTGGTGATTTTCAATCCTTTATATAGAACCCTCTATATAAGCCTGAATATTGTTTTAAGTTTACAGAAATAAAAATAATCTGTATTCACCGTGACACAAGCATAAATGTTAGGGTCCGAGTAACTTCCTGAACCCGCTGTCCGAGCATTTCAATTGCCCCACCGTTGTTTTGTGATGCTAGATTTTGTCTCTGCCATTGCGATTGTTGTGGAGCAAAAAAAAAGAAAAAAAAAAGCTGTGCTGCTGCAAATGTTTATTTTATATAGAGTTCTACATTTATAATTATATCCTTTTCTTTTATTTAGGGAGCGCTTGCACCTAATATTTAGCTTTGAAACAAGGCAGTAGCTTGTATCCCAGTTCAAAGTTCTCGCTTCCGAAGCCAACAAAGATGACATTTTGTACGCCGTGATAAATGGAGGAAACTCGAGTCAATTATCCTCAAGTGCAGAGTTTGAACCCATAATACTCAAATCAAATTTTGTTTTCAACATAAATTTAATTAGGGCTGCCGAATCGAACTTTTTGTTGAGTGGTTGCTTATAGTAAATTGCAAAGACTAGATATTCAAGCAGAACGATATCCATTTGTTATAAACAACAAAATACCTTCTGGATGAAAACGGATAGCCCTGCATTTTTTGATTTGTGTATTAGTTTAGGTCATTTCTTTTTCCAGCGTTCTCTCAAATGTTACTACTCCCGGACACGTTTCAATTGTGTTAAGTGTAATATATTGATTTCATTATACTTAAATATTTATCCAAAATTGTGCTGCTGTAACTCTAAAAAAAAAAGAAAAAAAAACACCAAATATGCTCAAAACACCAGCTTCAAATGCTTATTGAATTTATATATAACTATTATCAATATCCTGTGACCTGAAAACAAAAAAGCTTCACTTCCATTTAAAAAGGTGCCGTTGTAATGACTTCAAATTGGGATGCTCTCTCTGATGAAACCTTGTGGTATTTTATAACCGTTCCAATTATGTTTTTGTGATTTTTTACTCAATCATTTCAACTCCGTATGTTTCATAGACTGTCAAGAATGGACTAAGTGTGGGTGGCTTCCCTCCTAGAGTTTAGCACGGGCTAACTGAAGCTCGTTCATGCTAGCAATTTGGTTGGGTGTTTGGCGCCAGCCCCATTATTTAGATAAGAGCGAAGATAGAAATAGAAAAACAAAAAAAATGAGGACGATGTTGCGAGTGTTTTGACAAATACGTGGAGGTCTGAATGACGAGCCTGTGTTCGATCATGACATGGAGGGACAGTAAGTTTCAATCGAAAGCTTCCGGAGCCTGCTGCCATTTCCTTACAGCTTCAGGGAGAGGGAGGCTATAGTCAGTCCATTCTTCGTTTGCAGTCTACTTTCATCTAATCTAAGGAGCAAGCAGTTTGTTCTTTCACCAAATCGTGTCAAAACAATAAAATGGAAATAACAAAAAACTATGCCTAAAACTAAACTTTTTCACATTTTTAAGTTACCATTTGTTTTTGGCGTCCGGCTCTGTTCGCCAAAATGTGTAAATCTGTGTAATTGCAGCGTTATTTCGATGATAGTTTTGCAATAAACTCTGCAGCCCTAACGTCAAACTAAGTGTTACAGCTTGATCAAAATATAGTATTATGTCCACATTTATTTCTTGCGGTTTGTTGTGCTTGTACTTTTGTATTAATTTGAACTCTTTTGTGGAGGTAATCAGCCTAACTAAAGTGTTGGTTTTCATTTAGATCAAGTGAAGTCCATATTTTAGGCTTCCCTCTGTTTTCCGCCAGTGTTATCTATTTTTATTTGTTCAGCGACTGGCTCCATAAGGCTATTATCAAGCCAAAGAATCATTCATGCAATTTTTGTTACAAGCTTCTATTTGCATCTGTACATCGCTGTGGAGATGACATGTTATTTTTGAACCTGTTTTCTAAAGAATACATATTTTCAATTGACAAAAAGCTTTGTGTAATGTTTTTGAGAATTGGAATGTTTCCTAATAGCATATTCATTTGTTTGAAACCCAATGCCAAAAAAAGCATATAAGGGGGATCGCCGTATCGTCCCGTCCGAGTCTCTGGTGGGCAACGCAAATGTATTGAATCGATGATAGTTCTATGATGGGTCAAAACAATGTTCACAAACAGAGCATTGCTTCTGTAAAAAGACCTGTGATTTAAATAAACAGCTCTTCACGCCTAGAAAAATCAGCTGTTTGCCCACCATTCACCAAAACATCCGGTGAAAATTGAGGAAACAATAACAGCGATCCTCCCTGTACCACGTAATGTTTTACAACAGCTCAGTTGCTGAGCTAAATGTAAAATCAGTGTAGGGCTGAAAGATATATCGTTATCTTATCGATATCAAGATATGAACATTCAAAACATAAGATCAAAAAAGCAATATAGATTTTCATCAATAAAACTGCACTCTTTTGTGTTATGTTTTTATTTTTTTGAAAAGTACTTGGTTTTCACTGAACCCATAGTTATATCGTATCGAGATATCTTTTTAATATTGAGACATGAAATATTGTCCCTATCATTCAGCCCTAAATCAGTGTCTGGAATGTTCTGCAATGTGGCTTTAACCTCTTAAACCCCACCTTGTCTCCAGTTCGGCTTTAACCAAATCTACTCGACTGGAGCTTACAGCCTATTGGCCTCATTTGAAAGCAGACCAACAAAACTGACCTAAACTGATCTTTTTCCTTGCGTTGTTGCCATGTTGTCTTCACCTTTGAGGGTTTTTTTTTTCATCGTTTTTAGTTGTCACTTTTTAGTTGAGTTTCCATCACATATTTTGTTGCATTTGACTTGCTCTTTTGTCTTTTTTATTTATTTATTTATTTTCAGTCCCCCCAAATAACCTTTTATACACTGCTCACAAAATCTTAGGGCACACTCAAAAAACACAATGTAACTCCAAGTCAGTCAAATTTCTGGGATATCAGACTGTCCAGTTAGGAAGCCACGCTTATTGTGAATCAGTTTCACTTGGTGTTGTGGAAATTAAACAGACAACAGGTGGAAATGAGAGGCAATTAGCAAGATCACTCCAAAAGAGGAATGGTTTTGCAGGTGGTGACCACAGACCATTTTCCTGTCTTCATCCTTTGTACCGTATTTTTGGAACACTTTTGCATGTGTCCAGTGTTCTCACCACTAGAGGCATCATGAGGAGCATCTACAACCCACAGAAGTCGCTCAGGGAGTGATGCTCATCCAAAATGGCACATCCATTCGTGCTGTGGCAAGAAGGTTTGCTGTGTCTCCCAGCGCAGTGTCCAGAGCATGGAGGAGATACCAGGAGACAGGCCAGTACACCAGGAGACCTGGGGGGGCGACCGAGGTCAACAACCCAGCAGCAGGACCGATATCTGCTCATTTGTGCACGGAGAAACAGGAGAAGCACTGCCCGAGCCCTACAAAATGACCTCCAGAGGGCCACAAATGTGCATGTTGGTCCTCAAACGGTCAGAAACCGACTCCATGAGGGGGGTATGAGGGCCCGACGTCCACAAGTTGGGCCGGTGCTTACTGCCCAACACCGTGCAGCCCGATTGGCATTTGCCCGAGAACTCAGCGATTGGCAGATTGGCCAATGGTGCCCTGTGCTCTTCACGGATGAGAGCAGGTTCACCCTGAGCACATGTGACAGACGTGACAGAGTCTGGAGACGCCCTGGAGAACGTTCTGCTGCTGCAACATCATCCAGCATGACCGGTTTGGTGGTGGGTCAGTGATGGTCTGGGGAGGCATTTCATTGGAGGGCCGCACAGCCCTCCATGTGCGAGCCAGAGGTTCCCTGACTGGCATTGGGGACCGGGATGAGATCCTCAGACCTATTGTAAGACCATATGCTGGTGCTGTGGGCCCTGGGTTCCTTCTGATGCCTGATAATGCCAGGCCACATGTGGCAAGAGTGTGTCAGCAGGTCCTGCATGATGAAGGTATTGAGGTTTTGGACTGGCCTGCCCGTTCCCCAGACTTAAATCCAATAGAGCACATCTGGGACATCATGTCTCGGTCCATCCATCACCGCCACGTCGCACCACAGACTGTCCAGGAGCTGACTGATGCTCTAATCCAGGTCTGGGAGGAGATCCCTCAGGAGGACATCCGTGGTCTCATCAGGAGCTGCCCAGGCGTTGTAGGGAGTGCATTCAGGCACGTGGAGGCCACACACACGACTGAGGATGATACAGACTCGTTTGGAGGAATTTCTACAGAATTTGGATCAACCAGTGACCTGATTTGTCACTTTGATTTTGACTATAATTTTGGATCCAGACCTCCAGGGGCTGAGAATTTGATTTCCATTTATCATTCTTATGTTATTTTGTTCTCAACACATTGCCCTACACTATGAATAAAGATTTTCATCCGGAAAATCAAATTGATTGACATTTAGGATGTGTTTTTTGAGTGTGCCCTAAGTTTTTGTGAGCAGTGTATTTGAAATCAATAGCCGTCAAAGCGACATATGATTTGTAGAGGAAGCAATCTGAGATCAGAAAAGATCCGCCCATAAATGCTCAAGTGCTTAGGTCCTGTTCTAAATGCTTTATTTTATAGGCCAGTGCAAAGATAGCATTAGTTCATGTTTTCAAATGTACTGGTGACGTAGCTGGATGAAGCCTGAAATGTTCCGTAGTGCGCCTTTAAAATCACTACTGACTTTATGACATCAGCAGCCGGTGGAATTTTCACTCCTGGGAAGTGGACCTAATGTGCAGAATTGCTCGAACATGCATGAAGGGACCAACCACGACGCTAAGCATGTTTTTATTTTTATTACAACTTGGCAAGCAGCTCATAAAAGTCAGTTTATCCGGACTTGAGCCCTTTAAAATAATTTGCAGCCCGCCATGAGTCCCGGGAACACGAACGACAACCACTTGAACCAATCCGATAAAAGATTGCTGCCACGTAGCCAATCAGAAGACGCGTTGTTCACATGTAGGCGGGGCGTAAATTACAAACTGTTTTGACATGCTAACTTTACGTAGCGTTGACACAAACACTAAGTCAAAACACTATTTTGAAGGGTTAAAGTTAAGTGAGCTGGAAGATAATGCTTTAAGTGTTTTATTATAGTTTAATTGATTCATTTCTTTAATTTTCTGTCGTCAAACCGATGATGTTACTGACTAGCCACCTGTTGATTGATCGAAGCGTTGTTGTTTACATGCGTATTTTGCTAATGTAGCTGACTGAAATGTATTTTGCAACATAATTTAATGCACACCATGTATCTGGGAGAGTTAAGTCCACTTTTCAGTTCTGAATTTAGGAGCAGGATGAGAATGTGACATGGTGTTGCTTAAAATATCCACACAGCCTCCAACAACAAGGTAAGTAACTAGTTTTGCTGTTGAATGTAATGTTTACTAGTAGTATTAAGTATGATGTGTGCACAGATTGCTTAACCTCTTAACTCCCGCCTGAACCGAGAGCATTTTCTGCAGTTCAGCTTTACCCAAATCCTGTAGGCCAGTGTAACACCTCATTTGAAAGCTAAGATCTACAAAACTAAATTGATCTTTTTCCTCACATCATCAGATTCTTTTTCGTCAAATTATTCGCATTTTTTTGTCAAATTCTTATCACTTTTTTGTCATTTTTTGTACATTTTTTGTACATTGTTTGTCCCTTTTTCGTCAATTTTTTCTCACTTTTTTCACATTTTCATCCTTGTTTTCGTCTCAGTTTTGTTGCTATTTTCACACCATTTTTTCTCAATTTTCCGTCAAATTTTTCTCACTTTTTTGTCAAAAAAAGTCATATCACATTATCTTAGCTGTTGTGCTGACACAATCTCAGGCTCTCCTCTATTTGTGCGAATGACTTGAGATTTTAACCTCTTTACCCCGGCCTGAACCAGTTCGGCATTACCCAAATCTTAAAGATTCTTGAAAAAAAAAAAAAAAAAAAAAGTCAAAGTAACGGCGAAAATGAGACGTAAAGGAGGATGAAAAGGCAACAAAAAAGCGTCAAAAACTCAACCAAAAACCTGGCCTGTAGACTGTAAGCTTCATTCAAGCAGTTTTTAGATTTGGGTAAGGCTGAAAATGTGCTTGGTTAAAGTGGAGGTAATCCTTTTTCAGAATCGGTGAGTGAAGATGGATAGTGTTCCCGCAAAGAAGAGAGGCGGCTCTGTGCGGCAGGAGAACGCTTGTCTGTCTGTGCGCGAGGGCCCTTTCATCACTGACGTTGAGCTGGGCCCTTCTCAAAGTCAGGTACCACGACTCCCTTGACAACATATTTTAGTTTAGTTTTAGTCTTAGTCTTTTGACAAAAATGTAATTCGATTTTAGTCTAGTTTTAGTCAAAAAAATATCTTCAATTTTAGTCTAGTTTTAGTTGACTAAAATTGCATGTCAATTTAGACGACTAATTTTGTCGCCTTTGCATTGATAATATTCATTATAATCATATTTAATCTTGTTCCTCTGCTTCATGGAGCTGCTCCACATGAACAAAGCTCAGAGCTGATCCTTTGACAGTGAATTTACATGATCTGAGGCTCTTTCAGACGGTCAATAGAAATTTGGATGATTTTAGTCTCTCCTTTTCATTTTTATTTAGTCTTATTTTAGTCGACTAAAATATCTGGACATTTTAGTCACAGTTTTAGTCTCATGAGAAACTTTTAATTTAGTTTTAGTCCAATTTTAGTCGTCAAAAATAACACTTTGACTAAAATTAAGACTAAATATTTTAGTCGACAAAATTAACACTCCCTCACACCCACGTTCACGTCAGTAATATACTTAGTTTGTTTTTGTTCGACTCTCCAAATTTTGTGTTTGAAATCATCCAACTTCAACATTCCTACAGTCATACAGCAAACACTTTATAACTTTATATTATAAGGAACCCTGAAATACTATTGTTCAGATTTGTTGATTTGCTCCATGTCACGCAAAATCAACCTTTTGAGCTCCCGCCATGTCAAACGTAATGTTGTTCCCCCTTCAAGAATCACAGATTGAGCAATCTTGTCTACTTTGGTTGTTTCATCTTCTACAGAAAGCGCTCCAATCTGGATTTGATTGCGTAATAAATAGAATTTGTAAGCATGCTGTTGGCTTAAAAAACTGTTACTTTATTTTGTTTTTAAAATGGATAATTCTTCCTGCTTCCGCTCCTAGCAACACATGACATCCCTACAAGAGCAGGCCTTAGTGGGAACTATTGATAACTTTGGCTTCGTTTTCATGTCTTCGTCTTTAGAGCCGCCTCTCTGGTTCCCGGGTCGGCGTCCGTAACAATGTGACCGTCACGAGCGAGCACATCCGCCACCTCGAAGCACAACTGGTTTCCCAAGCCAAGCAGCTCAGGTAACCCCTCGACCCTTAGCTCAAGCATACGGAGCTGTTACATAAGTCAAACTTACCAAACCGTGTACATCGTGCAAACAGACACATGGATTAGCGCTTCTATTTACACGCAGCATAAACGCACAGAACACCTTTGTTTAAAGGTGCTGCAGCAGCGAGGAGCATTATGAGATCACTTTTCTCACGCAGTTTTTGTTGATCCACAAGAGAAATTGCTTGGTCACAGTAGCTCAGTAATAGAGTGAAACTAAAAATAACTTAATAAACTTTGTGATCAGTCAATATAATTACCATAAAATATAAATTACAGAGTAAAAAAGATATAGAAGATATAAATTAACTTGGGCCAAATATGTTGGTGGGAAAAAAAGAAGGAAAATGACAATCCCTACATGGTTTCTGTGGGACATTAATTAATTTCGCCATAATCAAGGCCTTAAATGTCATTAAAAGCATGACATTTTTTTTTCACACTGGCATTAAATCTAAATGTATTCGAAAATATAATAAAATATGACATTGCTTAACAATTTCTACCATAAGTTAATTGAAAATATGGTATAAAACATATATATCTTTATACCATGCTCAAATGTTTTCCCTCTTGTCCAATTCTCTTTCCTTTGTTGTTTTTTTGTCTTGTGGTTGATGTTATAGTCCAAAATGTTACGCACTGTGCCTTAAATAAAATAAGAAAACAAAATTCTTATAATTTCAAGTACACTTCCTTTATGTGGGCATGACTTGTGCATTCGGCATCTGTCAATTTTCCAAAACTACTAGTGTCTGCTCACAAGTCTTTTATGTAAATACATACACAAATACAGAGATTTCCACCATCCACCTACGCAAAACAAAAGCACAACATTTTCATAAGTTCTATCACATTCTATCATGACTATTTTAGGCTTTATGTCCAATGCCTGATTTGTAAAATGTGGTCCCACTGCTTGTGTCTTCCAGAGCAGTGGAAATGAGGGCAGACTGCAGCCAGGAGGAGGCGGCTCACAACGAGATGGTGCTTCTGTCTTTAACCGAGGAGGTCCACGCTCTGAGAGAGGAGACGGAGAACAAGACCGCGCTCTGCAAACGGTTATTTACAACCTGATTGATGTGTTTTGGTTTAGTTTCAGACGGCTCTTTTTCCTTTAAATAACTCAAATCTTCTACAGGCCAACAAATGCAGATGTTTAAAGTCTGTCTGTTTCAGGGCTGAGCAACAAAGAAACCAGGCTCTTGAAAATGCAGAGAGGCTCAAAGAAGCGTTCAGTCAGTTCAAAGCCACTACTTCTATCAAATTTAAAAAGGTATGTTTAGATACCTGCCTAGGAAATTACAACATGAACTTAGTATTCCGTTTAATTGGTGAAATTAAAGTGTACATGTGCTTTTCAGCTGCTGGACAGTGAAACCCAGCTGAGGGACACCCTGGGCAGCTGTAATAGGGAGAAAGAGGAGCTGGAAATGAAGTGCTCTGTGCTGGACAAAGAGACACAACAACAGCACCAGACCATCAGGTGAGGGTTATGTAACAAACTCTCAGTCCAAATGGAAGAACATTTTGGCTTTATTATGTATTAAATAAACCCACATTTTCTATTAATGTGCTGCATTTTGTAACAAGTTAACCACACTATGCAGAAAACGAATGATTGTGTGTTCTTGTGGATGGCCAGTGGCTTTTCTAAACACAATAAAGCAGTTGATGATTTGATAGTTGATGATGATATCCATGTATGTGGCGTGTCCCAGTGCGCTGCAGGAGGAGGTGCGTTCGCTGAAGCTGTGTGCCTCGGAGCGCTCTCAGCTGCAGGCTCAGCTGGAGGAGGCGGGCCGCAGGGTCGGTCTGATGGAGCAGCAGCTGTTGGAGCGAGCGGCCGACTGCAGAGAGGTGTCTGCTCTGAGCAGAGAGCTCCAGGAGCTCAGGACCAGGAGTCAGAGCCAGGAGCAGCAGCTCCAACAGAGCCAGAGGGAGGCGCTGCAGAGCAGGACTCAGCTGCACAGTCTGGAGCAAGTGCTGCGGCTGCTGCACCTGCAGGAGGTGAAAGGGAGTGACTATACAGCTCAGACTGGGCATTCAAAGACTTGTTTTTAAGTTGACTATAACCAATGTCTGGAATGGTTTCAACATTATCGCTAAACTGACATGACTTGTAAAGCATTTTTAATTACTTGGTTTAAGCACTATGCACATACAATTTGTGTTCCATGTTTTATTTTGGATGGTTTTGTTTGATATATATTAAAGCAAAACTCTTTATTCCTTCAGGGAGGTGTGGGGCCTCTGTGTGTGCGGCCCTGTATGCTGCCTCCACTGGACTACTCTGGAACTGCACAGATGATGCAGCTGCAGCCTGGTATGGGTTTGATGGAAACTTAATCCCTCACATGTTCTAAAATAAAACTCTTTGTGTACGGGGCAGGTGAGGGGTACCAGCAGCTGCTGAAGGCCCTGCAGGTGGGGGAGTCCGAACGGGTCAAACAGCAGCGGGCCGTGGAGAGGCTGCAGGAGCGTCTGAGCCGAGCCCAGGAGGAGATCTCCTCTCTGCAGGGCTCCATGGCACAGAGAGCCTCTCACTACCAGAACCTCCACTCTGAACTCCTGGACAGAGTCAGCCAGGCCACGGACACCGAGAAAGAGGTCCGTGACTTTAGTTTAGTCTTGCCCTGAAGTCTTTAATCGCTGTATAAATAAATAAATGATGACCATATTTCTTTTGACAACAATTGTAGCTGAAGAGGAAGAGTGCGCGTGTGTCCGCTCTAGAGAAGCAGCTCCAGGAGAAGACTTCAGCCTACAGCCAGGCCGCTCTGAAGAACACCGAGCTGGAGGCGCAGCTCCAGGTTACACCCCCTAACTACCGTCATCATCATTCAGCCACATATCAGACACTTGACCTGTGCTGCGCCTGTGCTGCTTATAGGAGAAGACCTGCACTGTGGAGCATTACCAGACCCTGATGAGCAGAAAGCAGCGTGAATACCAACAGGCGCTGGACAAGTGTAAAAAGGCACAAGCCCAAGTGTCCAGCGAGCAGCAGCATAAGATGGACATGGTGATTATTGCTAAGCTAATACAAGAAAGCGTTTCAGAACAGGTTTGTGGAGGTTTAATGGAATATGAAAACTAAAAGGGGTGAGTAGAGCTGACTCGCAGTGTCACCCAGTGAGCCTTTGCGTGGGCATGGCTGTTGTTTATAGATTTTCTACCTTAACGTCTTGGTTTAGTGTCAGAATAAAAAAAACAGGCCAAGCTCACCTTTATTTTATACGGACTTTACAAACTTTAGGGCCCCTTGTCTCAAAATGAAGTTTTCTTTACACTCCTGCAACAACATCACTTTAGTAGCTCCTTCACACTCTGACAAAAAGCTACTCTAAGCGATCCCGTTTTGCTGGTCCGGCAACAATGCATTACCAATACACACGCAAACTGCGCCACACACGCAAACTGTAGAAGAAGACCAGGGCTGCGCCTCGCACCTCCCTCACCCGTTTATTATAATAGATCCATGCCCTCACCTCACAGCAAAACACACGCCTCACCCCCACATCCCCCCCTGAACTGACAAACATCTGACCGACCTGCTCTGATGCAGCTGAAATCCTCATGAAATTTCTATTTGTTTATTAAACCAATATCTACAGGAGCTGTCAGATCCTTTTCCTCACAAAGCAAAGCAGCACCAGAGGAGAGGCAAAGTACTGCGCTGTAAACTTAGTTCTAGATGGAATTATTATGTTCTATAATCTATATGTTCAAAAAATAGTGACAGACTTTCAGTAGTTTAGCAAATAAATACAAATCTCAAAATATTTACTTTGAACATATCTTATTTATGCGGATGAATGTGTTTCACACAAGATTAATGAGATTTCCGTAGCTCATTGAATGCAATCAGAGCAGCGTGTGGTCTAAACAGTGTGGAGGGGAGTGAGGGGTGTGAGGGGAGGGGGTGGTGGAGCAGAGCAGGGTTCACTACTCCACCTACTGATGAAAACATTTCCAAAAGGCATTGCTTAAGGCAGCTTGAACAATATTTAGAATTTTTTTTCAGAGGGATTTTTAAATATCAAATTCCTACCTGATTTGTTTTGAGCTTTGATCCGCAACAAAACAAGGTGAAATTAATTGATTGATTAATTGAATAATTTAACAAGCTTATTTAAACAAAATAACAGTAGTGCAGCGGTTAGCGCTCGTGCTTCACAGCTAGAAGGTCCCGGGTTCGATTCCCTCCTGGACGGGGCCTTTCTGTGTAGAGTTTGCATGTTCTCCCGTGTCTGTGTAGGTTTCCTCCGGACACTCCGGTTTCCCCTACCACTAAAAACATGTACAATAGAGATGAATAATGTGTGTGTATGAATGTATGGTGGTGGTCAGAGGGACCGTTGGTGCAGATGTGTACAGATGTGTAAAGTCGCGACAGTGCTTCTGTCATTCTGCCTCAGGGGAACCTGAAGCTACAAACACAGCTTACATCACTGTGTGAGGAGTGAATGAAGAACAAATCTCCGACACTACAGGACGCGCTTTGGGTGACTTGTGTCATGTGAAAAGTGCTGTACAAATAAACCATTCTATTCAAAAAGATCCAAAATCCCCTCTGAAATATCTTTTAACTAATTATCAACTAAATAAAATCATACATTTATAATTATCTGGCTCTATCCATAAATCATATTTTTATATGAAAACATAAAATGTGTAAAATGCAAGTTATTCGGAAGTATTGAGTCAGAAACTCAACAGTGAGCTGATATGTTGATTTTGTTTAAGAAATAACTGAAAAAAGTGTGTGTGTAGTGATGTGTTCTGTGCTCTTGTTCCTCCTCAGCTGGAGGTGTCTGTGAGGGAAGCCCAGATGCGCCTGATGGAGTTGGAAGAGGAGCTGAGTTCTATCCAAACAGAGCGCGACGAGGCTCAGAACATGGCTCTGCTGCTCCAAAGCAACGTGGAAAAACTCACGCAGGTTCAAAATATGTCAAAAATCAAATAGACTCCTACTGAAATTACTGCTGAACGATTTGAAAAGAGCCAAAAATATCCTTTTATCGTAGTTTGTGACTTTCGAATGAGGAAACTAGTGCTGGGCTGGCCTTGCCCTGTTTGATTCGTACCTTTTTATTCTTTGTATGTATGACTAAATTGTCTTTTCTTGCCTTTCAGGAGAAGGAGCTCGAAGAAAAACACAGTGAGGAGCTTGAGCAGAGGTTACAAGAGGAGTCCGCTCAGTCCTATGCAAAGGTTGGGATGGTCTATATCGTACAAAAACTAACCTTTGATGAGCTTTCAACCATGTTTTAATGTTTCATCTTCAAGTTATAGATCCCCATATCTGACGTTATGTGTGTCTGTAGATGTCTGAGCTGCAGTCGTCTCTGTCCAAGTGCGAGCAACAGCTGAAGATCTACCTGCAGCAGATGGAGGAGACGCAGCGCAAATATGAGGCGGAGCTGCACAGGAGCAACGACAAGGTACTGCACCTCATCCCTATCTTTTGAGGTTATTTGTTTGTCAAAGAGATTTTTGGATATCTCACCCTGAGCCTGATTTATTGATCGTTAAAATCCCCCAACAATTTAAGTTGAATAACAGAAATAAATGAACTTTTGAACGATATTCTAATTTTCCAAGTTTCGCCTGTATATGTCAGGGTTTCTGCGGCGCATTAATAGTCATTATTTGGAAATGGTGTTATTGCTTTTTACAACAAAAGTTTATAAAAAAAAAGGTCTATTTTTGTACTGTTTATCTATGTCTAACTTTTTTTCCTTTTAAAGTACAGATAAGAGTCCCGTTTAAGTACCGGATCGATAAGAAGTATCGATAAGAGTAGTAGTATCGGGGCGGCACGGTAGCACAGCGGTTAGCGCTCGTGCTTCACAGCTAGAAGGTCCGTGTTCGATTCCTACCTGGACGGGGCCTTTCTGTGTGGAGTTTGCATGTTCTCCCCGTGTATGTGTAGGTTTCCTCCGGGTACTCCGGTTTCCCCTACCACTAAAAACATGCACAATAGGCCAGGGTGAATGATGTATGGTGGTGGTCAGAGAATGTACAATTGTCTCATGTAAAGCGCTTTGTGGCTATGTCTGTGAAAGGCGCTATATAAATAAAGATCTTCTTCTAGTATCGATAAATCCTTGGCGATACCCATCCCCACAGCCCTTCCATGTAAATTCATTTCTGACGTCAAGTGTTTCATATAAAAGTAGTTCCTTTTTTATGGTGGTTTGGTGGTTCGCTCAGTCCACTCTCAGCAACACAGTCCTGGGGTTGTTCACAACATAAAGTAATATTATATAATCGATTCACGCGTCTTTGGGAGGATCAAGAGAAGCCAAACTTGGAGAACATTGTCATTAGCTCTACATCACGGTAGAGGGCATTAAACAGGAAATTGCTGTATTTATGACATTGAATGCATGGCTCTATAGAAAATCATGGAATGACTTTTACTGTTTATAATACTGTTGAAGTTCAAGTTGAGAGGTCAAATAGTAGAAGTAGAAGGCAACAGGAAGTTAGCTAAAAACATTGCACAGAGTTTATTGCACAGCCCTATTGGAACGTTTAATATTTATTATTTTCAGAGGGTGCTGGGAAGGTGACATATTTTGTCCTTACACTTGATGTGAAAAGTTTAAGAACCACTGGCCTCGACCCACTCCTTTGTTTTACCATAGCAGTCATTGTTTTTAGCCTCGCGACTCAGCCCGGCCCTCTTGCCTCCGCTCAGGTGCGCGTCCTCCAGGAGAAGCTGCGCGGCACGACGCTGGTCTGTCAGACGGCCAGTGAACACACCGCGCAGCTGCAGGACTCTCTGGAGCAGACCCAGGCCATGCTCCGCGAGAGCGCCGCGAGGATCTCCGAGCTGGAGGACAGTCAGAGCCAGCTGCAGGAACAGGTACAGGCACATTCACCGGGTTGGACAAGTTATTTTTCATTTATTATCTTATCTGAACGTTTCTTTACCCTTTTTATCTATGCAGCGCTGCATTTGTATCATACGTTATTGTCACTTTTTGTCGCTCTTTTGTTGTTATTTTTTCTTGTTTTTTTGGTTGTTGCTTTTTTTGCTGTGTTCAAGAACCTCTTGGATTTGGGTAAAGCCGAACTGGAGAAAATGTGCTCGGTTAAAGGGTGGTATTATGCAAAATGGACTTTTTCAAGCTTTACATCATGTTATTATGTCATTCCCTCATTAAAAACATGCCTGAAGTGTTGCCTTGGCACATTCACGTATTTTGGAGTAATCTGTAAAAACTCTGATGGCGGCCATTTTAGGGATAGGTTTGCCTGAGTCCTCCTAGGAACGCCCCCACCTCCTGGAGACGCCTCCGAGCTTTCGTCACCAGCCGAGTAACCAACCACTGCTCCTCAGCAGAACCCCCTCCCCACTGATGCCACAGACAGCGTGTGGAGGGGGCGTGTCGGAAAGGGTCAGAGGTTCTTAAAGAGACAGAGGCCTATTTCAAGACATTCACTACAGCCATTTTGAGAGAGCAATTTTATACAAGGCGGTTATTCTAATTTACTGCATTTACAGACCAACAGAAGGTTTGTCATCATTGTAGTGTGATATAGACTGGTGCTATGTGATTGAAAAAAGCATAATACCCCCTCTTTAAGGCGGGGGGGAGCAAGAGGAGTCTTAATTTATGCACTTCTCAACACCACAAATCACAAACCAAACTTTCTGAGACATTCCTTTTCATTTATATAATCCCTGACTGACAACTTCTTGTTCTTCTTTTCGGGGCCGTCAAAGCAAGTCATTGTAACCGCTGTCCGATCTGTGTCTATATCACAAGCTCAACACGACATGACCTGAGGCTACGATTGAGATACTTCACTTACGAATCTGCCACGCGTTTTTACAATGACACAGACATGAAGGGCTGCATTGTATCAGTTTGTTACAAAAGGAGAACATGCCGTCCAAACAACTGTGTGTGCACGATTTCAAAACATCCTTGAGCGTTACAAGTTTAGTGAACTGATACAAGCATCACATGCATTCTTTCACCAAAGAAAAAAAAAGAGTGGAAAAAGAGTTGTGCGCACTGAATGGGTGCTGCTGCCGGATGCTCTCTCATCGAATGCAATTTCTCAATCTGTGAGATCAATAAAGTATCATCTTATCTTATTTCAGCAGATGTTTGCCCAGGTCTAAAGGGTAACAAGACAATGCCTCACTGAGACCAGACAGTTTGTTGTTTGAAGAGAATATTTTGACACCGGCAGCCTTTAGGAGTTTCTGATGGAGGCCATTAAGAATTTTGAGAGTAACATACAATGAATAAATATGTTTCCATATTAATCAATCAATGAATCAAATCCACGAGAAAGCACCGTAATGTGTTTTGTTTTTTCATTTGATCCACAGTTCAGTTCCAATAATACGGGAGCTTGAAAGTGTCGTCGTGAAGTGAAGTCTTCTGTCTTCTGTCGCGTGCAGGTGTCGGAGCTGGAGCAGCAGCTGGAGCGCGCCCGGGCCTCTCTGCAGAAGGAGGCCCTGAGCCGGGAGCGGGACGTCCTGCTGAGGGACAAGAGCCTGGAGGAGGAACAGCAGGAGAAGGCCCGGCTCAGTCAGTCTGTCAGGTCAGGAGGACGCGTTTCAGCAGCTTCGTTTGTCATCACTGTGTTCAGTGTGCAGAGGTTGACACGAGTCATTTCTTCTTAATTTAGCTTCAAAATGGAATCAAATCTTTGGGACATCCCTTGTGGTTCTTCTAAAATTACATTATGAGCTTTCCGTGAGCACAGTAATTGTAAAAATGTACAAATGTAATATTTCTTAGGCTTGTTTTCAATGCACTGAAGCCACCGTTGAGTTTTGCTGTAGCGATAATATTTTTATACAAATGTGAAGTTTTCTGTTGACGAGTAATAGCCCGATTTCTCACTTCTTAAAAAAAGAGCTCTGTGCCCAAAAGATGAGGATACTTATCTTGAGAACTAACGTGCAGGAGCGTACGTATCCTCACATCTAAAACGAGCTTCCTGGTAGTGTCCTGATATATTTGATATGTAGTCAACCAGTGTAGCTTATGCTAGCAATAGGGCCTGACCGATATTTGGGTATTTTCGATTCTGGATACCGGCAGATTAAAAAGGCAGATATCTTGGGACCCAAAAGTGAGAGAGACCTCCCATTGCACTGGAAAGAGTTCAGTCAGAGCTTTAAAATGAGCTTCCTAGGCCTCAGGGCGGCAGAAAAACATTGTGATGAAAATTGGTCACAAGTTTGTTCAAAGTTCACCTATTTTATGTATTTTATGTTATGACTTTAACGTGTAATATTGGAACCATCAGAGATAGACTTACACATTTTTGTTTTGGAATCTGCTGATTTTTGTCTTTCAGACAAGCTCCCTCAGAAGTGCCTATGATTTGTATGATTTAAACATTTACTATAATAATAAAATATTTAGCTATAAGCTATTTGACAGATTAAATAGGACTATATATTGGCTATCGGCAACGCCAACCCCCTTTATATCGGTATCTGTATCGGACCCCAAAAATCCATATTGGTCGGGCCCTGACAAGCAATTACTTAATTTACGGTTTTCCAGAATCCTACACGTATCCAATCTACGTATACTGTACTGTACTGTACAGCCCTGTTTTCTTTGTCATAACTAACAGCTCAAAAAGTAGTGAGAGGACGACAAAAATGTATAACCTCCCACCCCCATAACAACTGATGTCTTCTAGTATTTGGTCAGTCAGTTTTTTCCGTAAGTGCATCAGACATTACTTTCAATTTCAATATATAGCACCTATTTGGGACGACTGGGAGCGGTCGTCTTAGAACCAGAGGATTTTTATTTGCCCGATGAAAACATCTGCGATCCTGCTGGTGTCAGTTACAGTGGAGGATCTGCTTTGAGCAGAGGGTTTATAGATGTTACAGCTATGCCTTTGGTCTTTACTTCCTGGCCTCCAGCAAAGGCTTTTCAGTCTTCTGTGGGTCAGTCTTGTGATCAGGAGAGGAGAGACAGAGCGAAGCCCTCCCTTTCTTCAGCCACATCCCATTTACTGATGTGTATATAAGCCTAGCTTTTATCTGCAGGACTCTTAACATTGCCTATCGACTGAACCTCTTTATAAAGGCTAAAACATGTAGCTTGCTGGTTTGCTATGTTTTCTAAAATATGTGCAGCTTTTACTACTACTACTTTACCCGACCCAAACCTAACGATGGGGGCTACGCTAACTCTAAGGTAATGCTGTTTCAGATTAGGAGCTGGTGATATGATGAAGGTTTTGGTCGATAGTTTTTGTCTAATGTTTGTCTTGCCTGTTTTGTGGCAGTCATCTGTCGACAGAGATGACCAAGTACAAAGTGGAGTTGGTGTCGAAGGAATCGGAGCTGAAGCATCTGAAGAAGGACGTGGCACAAAAAGCAGCTCAGATCAGCCACTTGGAGGAGAGCTTACAGAGAGTGAAAGCTCTCCTCGACACCAAGACTGACATGGGTAAGGCACCTTTATCTGGACTCTTTTACAGTCTGCAAAATACTACTCATGGAGGTTAAAATCTCCAACTCTATAACTTGTTTGTCAGTGATAGTTGTATGAAAAGTAGTCTCTCTGTCTCCTTCCAGTGGCTGACCTGGAGGAGACGCTGCACCGCTGCGAGGCTGACCGGCTGAACTGCAGACAGCGCGCTCAGGCTCTAGAGGAGCAGCTCCAGTCGGTCAGAGCAGAGCTGTCTGACACTTTACAGCAGCTGCAGCAGCTA
The DNA here is from genome assembly GCF_951799975.1 of Gobius niger. Classification (NCBI taxonomy): domain Eukaryota; kingdom Metazoa; phylum Chordata; class Actinopteri; order Gobiiformes; family Gobiidae; genus Gobius; species Gobius niger. The sequence continues at coordinate 27,504,187 of NC_136864.1, forward strand.
CAGGACGTCCTGCAGAAGACACAGACCATCGCGGACGAGAGACTGGCCTCAGTGGACACACTCACCGTACAGCTTAGGTGAGGTTAGCCACTTCCTGACAGTGGGGCACTGCCATGGACTGTAGAATACTACAGCTTTGGTGCACATGGTCGATGTGCCGGATCCCAGGACATGTGTTGGAATGGAAAACAATTTGTGATAATGTCTTTTCAAAAGGGTCCACAGTTCTACTTGACCCACAGCAGGGACAGGCAACGTCAAGATGCAGCAAAGATCTCTCTTGATACAGAGGGAGTATTGTGCTTTTCTGCAGTATTTAGTAACAATCTCAAAGACATCTTTAGATCACTATTGTGTTTTCTAACCAACAGTAACCAGTAGTTACACTTCGTTTTTGTCAGGCGGTCACACCATAAGTCTCTCCCGCCACGTCCTGTTGCTCAACTGTTATAATATAAAGGGAAATCTATACCATGCTGCCCCGTGTGGCTGTAGTGAAGCTATGGTGAGTATTTTTACTTCACGATGAAAAGAGTTTGGTAAGTGAGAGGTGAGGAAAGTTTTTCCTAGATATGTGGGACCACATGAGGAACTTTATGGGAGCTTCCTCCGCGATGCTAAGAACGGCCTGGGGGAGATTTGAAGAGTACTCATAATACCCCCTCTTTAAATTAAAAACATGCAACATACATACAAACACTGAAACAAAAAAATGTGGTCAATCCCTTTAATATTTCCAGGAGGAGACCCAAAATCTTATAAAAGTGGTGCTGGACTACTATAGGGAGGTTCTGCCCCTGGTTTTATGATGAAGTAAACATTAAGGGGCTGGATCTGAGTTTGTGCATACAGGTGGAGGCAAAGGAAAGGAATTGAGAGAGTTCAGCTTCCTGACAGCCTGGTGGATGAAGCTGTTCTGTAGGCTGGACCTGGCAGTTTGACACAGTTTCCATTTAAATGCAGTCACATGTAGGACATGTTTGCATTATCTCTGGGGCTATCAAACGTAGACACACAGTAGTAACAAGGACCGGTAATAAACTTGAGATATACTATTTATTAAATACATTTTGCTCCATCTGTAGCCCCTACATCTTGTTTCAGTGGCAGAGAAGATCAGCTTATTCACCATAACAGTTCTCATGGTTCATGTTCACCAAGCACCGTGACAAGGTCTTACATAAACCTTTGGGAGCAATAAAGACACAATAACAAACTCTGTTCTCCAGGGATGTTCTGCGTAACAGTTAGGCCCCACTTTACCCTCATGCCCACACCCTCTGGTGCTTCTGCAAATAAAGCTCTGCTCAACAAGACTCCACTTGTTTTCTGTCCTCTGGGATCAAATGTTGTTTTTGCAGGTCACAAGTTTGTCAAGTGCTAATAAACAATAAGAACAGTTGAACAGTTATATAATTCTAATATGATGAAACATTGTGGCATGTCCACAAGTCAAGCATTCTAATATGAAGCACATCTACGTGTGTGGTGTGTCCACAGTGAATGCCGTCGGGAGCTGGAGGAGAGGACGCATGAGGTTCTGGATATGGACAATGCTCTGAAGGAGAGACAGGGGGAGCTGCAGCAACGAGCCCAACTGGTACACTACAAAACAAACTTATATGTAGAATGTATTCATATAAGCCGTAAATTTGAATCTACTTCTTTGATTAAATTAAATTGTTGGTTTTGGATGCCTTCCTAATGTGCTTCAGTACAAACAGTGGAGGTCCTAAATCTGAGTCTTGAGGAATGCCATATATACATCTATATACAGGCATCTTTAAAATGTGGCTGATTTATATAGTGGTTTTACATGCATCCAAAACAAACAAAACACAGATCTTGAAATAACATCAGTCCGTGTGGGATGTTGCACTATAATTAAATGAATTGATAACATTTGGTTTCCTGGCTTGTCGTTTGATAGTTGGGGCAGTTGGACGTGGCCATTCGCGAGCACAAGCTGGAGATGCAGAGGAAGGTGGAGTCTCTACAGCAGAGTCTGGCGGTCACAGAGCAGCAGCTCAGAGAGGCTCAGAGGCAGCTGTCCGACAAGAACAACCAAGTCAGAACCTACAGCTCTTTTCTATCCATTTTCTGACATATATGCACAAAAATTCACCCAGTTGGAACATCTTTGACCATGATTAATTGTAGTTTTTATGAAAAATATATCTGAGTAAATGCATGTTGTTGTAAGTACGTGTATGTTACTGTCAACCTTGTGTTGATCTGGCTAAATGGTTGACACTTTTGACACATTTATATTTCTATTTATTGGTCCTTGCATCCAAGATGAGCTTCTGCTCTACAAAAACACTAAAAACTACCTAATGGCACCAGATGATATGGGGATAGATGATCTGACGCACTTATTCATTTTTATATTTAACAGCTTTTAAGAAATATCCAATTAATCTAATTTTGCATCTGTCTTTCTTAATAACACATACATACTGTACATGAACTAATTGATCTGGCAATGTGGTGATAGTGTAATAATTATCTGTTGACTTTATGTGCTAGGAGTCTGCACAGTTGGTGGTTCATCAGCAGAAACTGGAGAGCGCTCTTCAGGAATCTGAGGAAACGCTGCAGCGCTGTGAAGCTCTGAGCAGAGAGCTGGAGGACCTCCGGCAGCAGAACAAGGGCAAGGTCGGACACACTATGACACTGGCTTGTTATAACATCCCTCTTTCCTAATAACTAGCCCCGTGTCTTGTGTTTGTAGGAGGATGAGCTGAGCCGTGTGGAGGAGGAGCTGGCTCTGAAGGAGGCGCACTGGCTCCACACTCAGTCCGAGCTCCAGGACACTGTGGCCTGCCTGGAACAAGAGCTGGAGCTGGAGAGGGAGCAGCACGGCAAAGAGGTACCAGCACAGTGGTTCAAAGTAGATGTTGATTAACTTAAAGGGGAGTGTTATGCAAAATCGTCCGTTTTTTTAGTTTTCTTTTCTTTTCATCATGTTACAATGTTCTTCCCTCATAAAAAACACATGTATTCACACATGTTTGAGTTATCTTTGAATCTTCCCCAGTGACTTGGTGCCACGGCAGTTTTAAGAAATGCCCCTCCTCTTTTATCTAAAGCTCCTCCCATGGCCCTGCATAACAAGGAAGTGCATTCCGTACATTTCAATCTCTCGCAAACGAAATGCTTTCATCACAGAACACCGATGGGAACAGTTCGGACATGTCCCGACCAGGAAGAATTATTGATCAATGTTGCATTTTCTAAACAGCAGAGTGTATAATAGTGATGAAGTTGTGTTTGTGTAATACCCCTCTTTAAAACAAAACAAACCTATTGCAATATGAGACTAACTTCCTAGGGTAACGTCTGGTGTCACAGCCGTGCCGCTATGCACACACTTACGCTAGCGCTTGTCATTTAGGCATACAATGTTTTCTGTTCCTGTTTTGCAAAAGTATTTTAATTTAATCGAAGATTGTTTTAAATATAGCCTATTTTCCATAGGTCTTTTTTGAGCTCAAGTGTCCTACTTTTCATTCTTAACTGGTTTCCCTACTTCTGCTCATTTTTCACTTTGTCTTTAATGGTGAACAGATTAATTTGGAATATCAAAGTATCAATATTTCAAGTTCATCACAAAAAATACAAAGTAAGAAATGACAACAATTACACACACACACACACACACCTGGCACGATACACCGATGAAGAAAAATCTCCCAATTTTTCACCACCCAATGTTGGCAAGTATGTAGCTGTGTCTTTTCTAATTTAAACAGTATGAGAAGCAGCTGTTGGATAATCAATTATATTATATATAATATATATATACACTGCTCACAAAAACTTAGGGCACATTCAAAAAACACATCCTAGATGTCAATCAATTCGATTTTTCGGATGAAAATCTTTGTTCATAGTGTAGGGCAATGTGTTGAGAACAAAATAACATAAGAATGATAAATGGAAATCAAATTCTCAGCCCCTGGAGGTCTGGATCCAAAATTATAGTCAAAATCAAAGTGACAAATCAGGTCACTGGTTGATCCAGATTCTGTAGAAATTCCTCAAATTCCATCACTGACCCACCACCAAACCGGTCATGCTGGATGATGTTGCAGCAGCAGAACGTTCTCCAGGGCGTCTCCAGACTCTGTCACGTCTGTCACATGTGCTCAGGGTGAACCTGCTCTCATCCGTGAAGAGCACAGGGCACCATTGGCCAATCTGCCAATCGCTGTGTTCTCGGGCAAATGTCAATCAGGCTGCACGGTGTTGGGCAGTAAGCACCGGCCCAACTTGTGGACGTCTGGCCCTCATACCCCCCTCATGGAGTCGGTTTCTGACCGTTTGAGGACCAACATGCACATTTGTGGCCTCTGGAGGTCATTGTGTAGGGCTCGGGCAGTGCTTCTCCTGTTTCTCCGTGCACACATGAGCAGATAGCGGTCCTGCTGCTGGGTTGTTGACCTCGGTCGGCCCCCCCCAGGTCTCCTGGTGTACTGGCCTGTCTCCTGGTATCTCCTCCATGCTCTGGACACTGCGCTGGGAGACACAGCAAACCTTCTTGCCACAGCACGAATGGACGTGCCATTTTGGATGAGCATCACTCCCTGAGCAGCTTCTGTGGGTTGTAGATGCTCCTCATGATACCTCTAGTGGTGAGAACACTGGACAAATGCAAAAGTGTTCCAAAAATACGGTACAAAGGATGAAGACAGGGAAATGGTCTGTGGTCACCACCTGCAAAACCATTCCTCTTTTGGAGTGATCTTGCTAATTGCCTCTCATTTCCACCTGTGTCTGTTTAATTTCCACAACACCAAGTGAAATCGATTCACAATAAGCGTGGCTTCCTAACTGGACAGTCTGATATCCCAGAAATTTGACTGACTTGGAGTTACATTGTGTTTTTTGAGTGTGCCCTAAGTTTTTGTGAGCAGTGTATATATATATATATTATGTTATTAAATGTCATATACATCAGGATGTAAATACTGCCCTGGAGGAGACTGTTTATAAAAATATAAAAAGTTCATCCTTGAAGCTAAAGACTAACGTTAATGTCGACAGAAAGTCGTATACTGTTTACCCTACACCGGTCAACAGGATGGCAAAACCATTCCATGGACAAAGGCTATACAAAAATGTTATGCGCTCTATGCCAGGGTGCAGTAGGGTAGTAGCCTGGCAAGCCAGCTGCATTCTCCTGTTGGTGAGATACTGAACCAGTCTGAAACTTATTTGTTACTCACTCTGATCTGAAAGGTTCTCTCTGAAATCTTTCATCCATCAGAGCCGTCTTCATCATCCCCCTCTCTGAATTGTTAATTGAATTTATTTTTCCAAATTGTTCAGCCCCAGTAGAGGGTAAGGTGATGGAATGTTGGTTAGCATGTGCCCTTCTTTGTTTTATTTTAAACATTTATCAAACTAGTCAAAAACATCCTCTTCTGGTGGTTTCTTCTCAGCTGGAGTCTCTGCAGCAGACCAGAGGCCAGCTCCTCAAAGTCTCTGAGCAGATCTCCTCCACCATGAAGTCCTCCCAGGAGCAGCTCGGCACCAGGCTCCAACTCTGCCAGGACCAGCTAGACCAGAGCAGGACCGAGCTGGGCCGAACCAGAGCAGAACTGGACCAGGCCCGGACTCAGCTGGACCAAAGCCGGGCAGAGCTGGAGCACCACCGCAGCCTGGGCTCCTGTCTCCAGATCCAGCTGCAGCAGAGCCAGTCCCAGCTTCTCCAGAGCCGCGTGGAGCTGCAGCAGGCGAGGGGGCTGTACGAACAAAGCCGGGCCCACACTGAGGAGCTGCGGAGCCAGGTGGAACAGCTCTCAGCGCGGGTGGAGGTGAGGAGAGTCCAGGCCGAGCACGTCCACGTGTCAAACCAGTCCATGGAGTCGTCTCAGGAGTCTCTGCTCACAAAGGTACTGCCCGAGAACACTAGACACAAGGCAGGGCTTAATTAGACAATCTATGGCTAGGTGATATTTAAAAAAAAAAAAAATCATGATTATATTCCCCATATTGATCAATCTCGATTTTTGATTAGATTTTTTTTGGTTTTAAAGAAAAAAATAATAAATGTGGCCTTTCCTGGACTAGCAAGTAAATAGATTCTGCGGCCGCACTTCTAGCGCCACACTTCTAGCTCCGCACTTCTAGCTCCGCACTTCTAGCTCCACACTTCTAGCTTCACACTTCTAGCTCCACACTTCTAGCTCCACACTTCTAGCTTCACTCTTCTAGCTCCACACTTCTAGCTCCACTCTTCTAGCTCCACACTTCTAGCTCCACACTTCTAGCTCCACACTTCTAGCTCCACTCTTCTAGCTTCACTCTTCTAGCTTCACACTTCTAGCTCCACACTTCTAGCTCCACACTTCTAGCTCCACTCTTCTAGCTTCACTCTTCTAGCTTCACTCTTCTAGCTTCACTCTTCTAGCTTCACTCTTCTAGCTTCACTCTTCTAGCTCCACACTTCTAGCTCCACACTTCTAGCTCCGCTCTTCTAGCTCCGCTCTTCTAGCTCCGCTCTTCTAGCTCCGCTCTTCTAGCTCCGCTCTTCTAGCTTCGCACTTCTAGCTTCGCACTTCTAGCTTCGCACTTCTAGCTTCGCACTTCTAGCTTCGCACTTCTAGCTTCGCACTTCTAGCTTCGCACTTCTAGCTTCGCACTTCTAGCTTCGCACTTCTAGCTTCGCACTTCTAGCTTCGCACTTCTAGCTTCGCACTTCTAGCTCCGCACTTCTAGCTCCGCACTTCTAGCTCCGCACTTCTAGCTCCGCACTTCTAGCTCCGCACTTCTAGCTCCGCACTTCTAGCTCCGCACTTCTAGCTCCGCACTTCTAGCTCCGCACTTCTAGCTCCGCACTTGTAGCTCCGCACTTGTAGCTCCGCACTTGTAGCTCCGCACTTGTAGCTCCGCACTTGTAGCTCCGCACTTGTAGCTCCGCACTTGTAGCTCCGCACTTGTAGCTCCGCACTTGTAGCTCCGCACTTGTAGCTCCGCACTTGTAGCTCCGCACTTGTAGCTCCGCACTTGTAGCTCCGCACTTGTAGCTCCGCACTTGTAGCTCCGCACTTGTAGCTCCGCACTTGTAGCTCCGCACTTGTAGCTCCGCACTTGTAGCTTCGCACTTCTAGCTCCGCACTTCTAGCTCCGCACTTCTAGCTCCGCACTTCTAGCTCCGCACTTGTAGCCCCGCACTTGTAGCCCCGCACTTCTAGCCCCGCACTTCTAGCCCCGCACTTCTAGCCCCGCACTCCTAGCCCCGCACTCCTAGCCCCGCACTCCTAGCTCCGCACTCCTAGCCCCGCACTCCTAGCCCCGCACTTCTAGCTCCACACTTCTAGCTCCACACTTCTAGCTCCACACTTCTAGCTCCACACTTCTAGCTCCACACTTCTAGCCCCACACTTCTAGCCCCACACTTCTAGCCCCACACTTCTAGCCCCACACTTCTAGCCCCACACTTCTAGCCCCACACTTCTAGCCCCACACTTCTAGCCCCACACTTCTAGCTCCACACTTCTAGCTTCACACTTCTAGCTTCACAGTACAGCATCCCCTCACCTGCCCACGCAACACACAAACATCTGACTTGTCAGGTGCTGCAGCATGGCGCCATCCATGTTTTTTTCCAGACTGCAACAGGACTGGCCAATTCTCCGTGATTAACACGCACCACGCGATTATTGAGATCGACCTTTATTAAAATTGCAATTAGACTAAAATTAGATTAATTTCCCAGCCATAGGACAATCCATCACAATCTGATCACAAACGTGTTGTTAACGTTTGGCATTTAAAATAGTGGGCCTTCCAAGTAGACCAGAGCTAGTTCGAGATCATGTGGGTTAAACCATGTCTGAAAAGGGTCTGAAATGCAACAAATTAGAAACCGATCGATTTTTTTTTTAAAGCCAATGCAATTTTTTTGCCAATGCCGATGTGCACAACCGATATTTTTGGCTGATTTACCCAGAGATCTTGTCTCTAATCCTGTGTATGATGATTCTAAACTATGAAATGTGTCTATGTAATGTATTAGGGGGCACTTTATTAGGGCTGATTTATTCAGGACATTGATGTGTAGCGGGTACTTCAAAGGGAGCTCGTTTGAAAGTCAAAAACGGTAAGTCTCTAAGTTATAAGAAAAAGTCTGCAACATAAACTTATAAAATATGATCTGATGTTTCCCAGTGCCCCCTGAGGCTGGGGAAGTTGTGGGAGGGCTCACGTTAAATCTCTGACTGAGCCCTTTTCAATGCAAGAAAACAGTTCACTTTCGGTTCCTGAGATATCTGCCTTTTATCGGCGTTAGATCGGCCGATAGCTGATATTGTAATATATCCAAATATTGTCCCGATATTGGTCGGCCGATAAATGTATCTATTAATCTAATAAAATTCCCCATTTTGAGATCCACTTCTTGAGAGTAAGAATAACGTGAGCCTTCAGATGTGCAGTGCAAGACATATTATTGTTAAAGCAGCACTAAGTAACGTGTTTACCTTAATAAATCCTTTCCGTAGACCCTCTGGGGGTAATACAAGTGTTAATGGGATGATTGGAGGGTCTTTCATCTCCCCCGGTGTCTCTGGCCAGAAAACCATGTTTGCAACTTGACTGCCACTGGTCCGGAGAAAGCAATACACACTAATGGAATCACGAAGAAGAAGCTAACATGCTAACGGGCAAAGCTAACTGCGGGCTGACGTCACTTTAAACAGTATTTACAGCCAGGTTTGAGTGAAAAAAAATATTTCCATTGTATAATTGGATGCACAGTAACCCTCTCTCCCTTCACCTTTCCTGTCAGCGTAGTATTTACTCTCCAAGACAATTAGTAAGTTAAAAAATCGTAACTTGCTACTACACCTGCAGTTGCGCTTATGGCCTCTAGGGGGAAGAGTTACTTAGTACTGCTTTAATTGTTGACGTCTGTTACATATTTGTTGTAAATTGAAAAAACTATGAAACATGTGCATTAGCTTTACAGTATACCGGTAATACCGTATAGTAACATTGTACAGAATGGTCAAAGAAATGGTTGGGCAGGTGAGCACCGTTCAAATTTAAGTTAATTTAAATGTAATGTCATATCTCTCATCTTGTGCTTTCTGCCTGCGTTCAGGAGTCTGAGGTGACCCATCTCCCAGGCACAATCTCTGGTTTGGAACGAGCCGCCGATCGCCAACAGCGCTCTCTCAAACCCCCTCAGCTCTCAGACCCGCCATCTTTGTCCCAAATACGCACTCACACAACAGAAACCTCCTCCGACTTTCACCAGCTAAACTCCACCCAAAACCAGAAAGTTACAGACTGGCTACAAAGCGGCACCAACGACTCTTCTCTGGACCTGCCGGCCAGCGTGAAATCGGCACTGAAGGACGCGCTGAAGGACCGATCGTGGGCGTCCCGCTCTTCGTCCCTGTCCCCGTTCCCCGAGAGCACGGTCGACCGGAGCTGGCAGGGTTTGGCTTCTGCGGACATCACCGCCACCTCCGAGCACTCGTTCAACCCGCTGACGTACCTGGTGGAGAAGCAGGACGACGCGGAAAGGCAGGAGGGAGGCAGCGGTTCCAGAAGGCAGTCCAAGGGAACGCTGGTCGCCCCGGAGGAGGATGACGAGGGAAACATGAGCTCGCTGACTGGGATGTTGAGGTTTGTCAATCAGACTCTGGCCATGCAGGAAGATCAGTCGCTGTGGGATACCAAGACGTGACACACCAAGAGAGGAGGGTCCAAACCAGAATGGCAGGAGCAACTGTTTTTAACCAAAAGCTCATGTTCTAAGGCTGAGCAGAGTTTTTCCATGAGATGGCAAGTTAATATAGAGTTGACAAAGCTAGCTAGTATTTCTATTTGAGAAAACCTTTTGAAATTGTCAACACCAGATATATATTGGAGGAGTCGTTTAAAGGTGCATTATGGAACGGACATGAACGGGTGGTTAGCATGGTGCTTTTACTTTCCCTCACGGTGGCCTCTATGACACGCCAGGGCCAATTGTTTTGTTCCACAATGCCCCTTTAAATGGAGAACTGAAGTGAAGCAAAGGTGTCAAATGCTAAAAAGTTTGATATTTTTTGCTATATTTTTAACCGTACATTTACACACAGAAAGCTTCACTAAATTCAATCAAAAATGACAATACCTTTTATTCACCCGCAAGCTATTGAACTAAACCAGGAGGACCAGCCCAAAGGCTTGGTCAGTGTGCAAACTGAAAACAACTAAATTAATTTTTGGTGTTAGGAAGGAAATTTGTTTAACTGTAGTCCATGCACTTGATTACTTTCACCACAGGAGGGCAACAATGGGTGTCTACTTCTATTGTTTTCCTCATCAGTTTGCCATCGTTCCTCATTCACCCCAATAGGCGCGTTTGTGTAGCAATATTGCTTTTGTTTGTCAGTAGCTGTTTGTTTGTTTGTTTGTTTGTTTAATTTATTTTTATATATTGGCTAAATAAAGGTTTTTATGTGAACGTTTTCCGCTGTGGTTTCTGAGTTCTCATGTTATGATCAGGGAGTTGTGGCAGTGGAGGAAAGAAGAGGGTGCAAGAGGTCTAACCAAAGGCCCGGGTAGATCAAATTCCTTTTTCCTCCCACAGTACCAACACTGCCCATATAAAAGAATTTGAACTTGCGATTGGGATCTAAATGCATTTTACCACAGCATACGAAGTTCTGTTGAGTTCACATGGCCTTTACTCAGATAGACAGGGCTGAAAATAACACATATCCTTCCTGTATTACAAACGAATGACACAATAGACCTATTTACTGAGTAAAGCAGAATCGAACCACCAACCGTCCAGCTGTGACCGCTTTTTTCCTTCAATTTCATCTGCCTTAGCCTTACAATTAAAATGTCTTATCATCCATCCATCCATTTTCTTCCACTTTTCCCTTGCCGGGCCTTGGGGGCAGCGGTTGGAGCTGCCCAAATCACACTGCACCAGCCCCTTGGCTCCTCCTGCAGGTGGTGGGTCCACGGAAGGACGGCCTCACGATTCTAATCGGGCCTGTTGGTCTCTCATAAGGGGCTTCTGAACCGCTCTTTGTCTGACCCGTCACCTAGGACCTGTTTGCCCTGGGAGACCCTACCAGGGGCATGAAGCCTCCGACAACAGAGCTCCCTGCATCATTTGGGTGCTCAAACCCCTCCACCACGTTAAGGTGGCGGTTCCAGGAGGGGTCTGTCTTATCATTTAGCATAAAATACTAAAACCACTATTTAAAAAAATATACGTAATAAAAAACATTTAGGCATTGTCAGGTTCAGGGGCAAAATCTGTTCCCCCAGCAGGCCTTTAATGGAGCCTTTTCCATTTCTATAATCATGGGTTCACTTGAAAAACAAGCTCAAGTTAAGTATCCTCCTCTCTTATGCACCTGTGGCTTTCTTAGCTGTGCAGAGCTTCCGCTTTTGAAGTATAATTATGAAACCTTCATGCCCCGGGCTCCTGCAAGTCTGTTGACACCAGTGTGTTGACACTATATTCAGGCGCGGTATTCTCGCTGTACCTGAATACGGTGAGGCTGTATTCAGCAACAGTTACTCTTTAAATTGAGAGTATTGAGAGCATACATTATGGTCCTCAATGATTAAATTGTCGCTTCATATTGTATGATATCGAGAGGGAAAAGATCAAAATGACCAGGGAAAAGTTTAGTGATCTATGCTGCGTTCTCGATGTGCATCTGCAAAGTGCTGCAAAGTCCTAATTAATGGCAAATAAATGGCACACACTGTATTTATTCATATAGTAAATATAGTGCAAATAAATTAATGTTTTTCATCATATATAAGCTACATTTGTGTAGACATATAAAGCAAATAAATGTGAAAGTATTCAGAATACAGTACTCTGATTGGACAAATAATGGAATACATTACACAATACATTTTTAGGCAAGTATTCAGTATTCTGAAACTAAATACAATTTCAGAGTATTGGTCAACATCCCCTGCATTTGTTACAGCTATATTATTTATTTGTAACGTGGAAGGAAAAAACTGGAATGGACATTGATCATATGAAGAGTTTTATTTTCATTTGCCGTATGACCAACTTCGCCCCATCGTCATGTCTCTGTTCCTGTTTGGTACAGGATGTGGCTTGGCGCTGTGTGGCACAGAGCCTTAATGTCCTCTTTCTTTGTTGAAGTATGATCATAATGAAAGCAGAACCCTGTAAATGTATATCAAGACATAAAAGGAAGTTTTTTTGGTCAGGTATGCTAGATTTTTTGTAATATTTCACAAACATGGCCCGAGACATGACGTATATGACATATTATTAAGACGGGTTTATTCACAACTTGGTTTGCAGGACAGTTATCCAATCAGAAGGTCGATCTTTAGTTTCAAATGAACACAAAGGGACTATCTCCTACTCCAGGGGTGGCCAACCCGCGGCTCTCGAGCCGCATGCGGCTCTTGGCCAATCAGAGTGCGGCTCTTTGCATGATTGGAGATGTTTAATACAATGCGGCTCTTTGCAAAATAATTGGTAAATATTTCCCAAAAACTGTAACATCGTCCTACAGACCATGTTTCCATCTCTACATGAATGAGAGTCCGTATCTCTCTCCTTTTCGAGGCGGCGCGTAAAAGGAGCCCGTGCAGCTTCACTCACAGCGGGATGTAGGTTGAACAACAGGCAGGCAGATCGTGGCTCTAGGATTAGCTTCTGTGCTTTTCAGATTTCTGATCAGCTACTCTTTATTTTATGTAATTTGGCCACATATTCACAGAAAAAGATCAAAGAAAGAAATGGAAAAAAGCGGAGCTCTTATTAAACGTATGATGCGAAGCGCGACATCGTAACGCGGAAATACGCAAAGTCATGACTTTTCTTTTCACACGTGCTATAACTGTAACAGATGCAACTTAAAACAGACTCTCAGATCCTCCAGAGGCTCCTGGTTATAGTTCATGAACGTTGTGCAGCCGAGAGTGCGTTCTTTGCACAGTCCAGTCAGGACAAAGCTGCAGGCACTGAGCGCACACGCCAGGGGCGAATCAGAGAAGGGGGCTCAGTGGGCAAGGCCCCACATACAAACACACCCCAGCATTAAAAAAAATAAAAATAATAATAATAATCTAATTCTGTCTCAGTCAGAACAGGAAACACAAAATGTCATTTAATATACATGTATTTCAATCTTGTTGAGGAGTAAAACCATTCAATCTAACACAATTATTAAAAAAAGAAAGAAAAAGGCAAAAAGTTATAGTTTATTGTGATTAAATAAAACGGTCACATTCTATTTAATCACAATAAAGTACCGCCCCGGGATCTCGCTAATGGTCGGTGCCTTTGTGGCTCTTCACAGGATCAAGGTTGAAAATTTCGGCTCTTGGTCTCCGACTGGTTGGCCACCCCTGTCCTACTCCTACAATAAGAGCGATCGCTGTTGTTAACTGATGCATTCAGTAGTAGCACTGTGTTCAAACCACAGACCTGCTTCTGTTAGTGAAGTCTATTTTTGCCCATCATAGACCTATCATTTATATGACACATTCAGGTTGCCTTGTTTATCGTCACCTCCAGCACTTGCAGAGAATCAAAATTGTGTCTTTCCACTCAATCTATTTTAACTGGAAAGTGCATCATTAAAACACAACCCCACCTTTATAAATGACCTTAAAGAGCTGCTCATTGTTAGTGTATTATATATTTTTTGCCGGGGAGGACTTCCTGCTTAAGGTTCCTCCTGAACACGGCCCACGCCCCCACATGCACACACTTCTGACAAACCTTCACTCCAACGCCTTGGTGCAAAAAGACAATACTTAACTCTAAATAAATACACATGAGCACAAGGCAGCAGAGGGAAGGGAAGAGTTCAGCTTCCTGGTGGATGAAGCTGTCCTTGAACGGATCAAGACCCTGCAGCCTCTCTGAAGCAGAACTGGAGATGCTCTGTGATGGGTGTGGGTATCTCCCTCCCCGTCCAGAGTGTCTTCCAGTGCAACAAAAGCGCATGGCATTGTCGGGAGACCCTGTTGCATTGAAAGGTGAGACGTGACGTGCTACTGGACCGTAATGGTTAACGTTTGACTCTATTTAAAGGTCACTGTTATCTCTGGTCCCAGCAGCTACAGAACAATGACTGCAGCTTACTTAGTAAACCTGCATCCTACAGGCCAAGGATCAGAGCTTTACCCCTTTACAGCCTCCAGCTTTTCTTTCAAGAACGGTGAGATAACTTACCGGAGCCATAATGTCGAACAAACTGTGACATTGAACCCTTTGAGGTCCCACTTAGTGATAGATCAATCACCAGCCTGTCAGGGAGCTGAACTCTCCCCTTCCCCCTGCCTCTGCGGCCCCCGTTGTGTACTTTCTGGAATCAAGACACAGTTTGCAACTTCACTCTACTCCAGGGGCGGACTGGGACTGAAAAACAGCCCTGGACTCTGACCAGCCTGGCCCAAATTAGCGTAATTGTGACACTTCCACAAATACATATTTTAACCTCTTACCCCCCGCCTTAACAGTAACCAGTGCATTTTCCCCAGTTCGGCTTTTTATTATTATTTTTTTGATCGGTATCATCAGCAAAAAGAACGGGAAAGGTGGTCGTAGAAACAGAAGCAAAATCATTAATATAAATAATAAATAATAGTGGTCCCAAAATTGAACCTTGTGGTGCACCATGCTCCACGGAATTCCTTTTAGATTCATGTTTTTTTTATACTGGGCTTTACCCAAATCTAAAAGCTTCTCGACTGGAGAGCAACAATGTAACGCCTCATTTGAAAGCTAAGACCTACAAAAGTGATGGAAACTTTTCGTCACGTCGCAATATTTTTGTCATATTATTGTTGTTTTTTGAGCTATTTTTTCTATCATTTTTTGTTGTGTTTTTCTCATGTTTTTGTTGAATTTTCATCCTCTTTCTCTCGCTATTTTGATGCTTTTCTTTTTAGCTTTTAGATTTGGGTAAAGCTTGGTTGAGGTGGGACCGGTGGCCCTAGAGCCAGTGGCCCTTCTGTGCTCTTCCAGAATGGACATGTGGCCAGTCCGCCCCTGCTCTACTCTGTGTTTTTATTGTTTGCACTACAGGTAGCGCGCTGTGCCTTTTGATGGAGCTCCTTGAACGTATTCAGAAGCCCAGAAAAAAAGAAAAGGAGCAGCTAAATGACAACAATGAAGGTAAGCTAATGGGGCTAATGTTGTGTTAATATTGGCGGATGCTAATGGCACACTAGCAAACAGGGTAGTTGTGTGGGCGGTGCCAGTGGGAAAAAGGGCTATAATTGTCGGGTTAGAGAAAACATGTTTAACTCTCGCAGCAGCAGGATCATCAGCCACCTCAGCCTCTCATTCCTCTGCTTCGTTTGTACAATAAGTAGCTAAATATGTGCTATTATTTCTATGTGGTGAGCTCGGAAAAGCCCGCTGTCGAAAAGTTGTTGTCGAGGCTATGTGGCTTTTCAGATGGTCCCAGTTTGGCACATTGCATCCGGCGTCGCTTCCTGTTTGTCTTGTCTGTCCGAGCCGCAGTGTGGAGGGTGTAGTGTCACTGATAATAAGTAAAAATAGACCTACTCTCAAACGTTTAACCTCTTAACCCCCACCGTAACCCATCACATTTTCTCCAGTTCAGCGTTGCCCAAATCTTAAAGGAGCAGGCCACTGTTTTTCCATGCCGAGATATTTTCTTACCTGAGCTTAGACGAGTTGAAACGTACCTGTCTGGTCTTTGTGAGTGCCCTCAGTCACGCAAAACAACCAAAGATGTTGTAAGCATTTGGCCTCTTCCAGTGTAATCCTATGGCTCCAAACGGGGGTGAAGTTGGAAGCGACCAAGCTCTTCCACGCACAAAGACCAGACAGGTACGTATCAACTCATCCAAGCTCAGGTAAGAAAGGTATGGGAAAACGGTGGCCTGTTCCTTTAAAGCTTCTTGACCTGAGAGCTTATAGGCAATAGGCCAGGGTAACACCTTATTTGAAAGCTAAGGCCTACAAAACTCATCTAAGCTTCTTGTTTTTTTCTTGTCAAGTTGTAGTCGTTTTGTAACTGTGATGAGGCCACAAAAATGTGACCAAAACGTAAGAAAGCGCGACAAAAGGACAGAGGACAGAGCTTAGGCCTTAGCTTTCAAATTAGGTGTTATTCTGGCCTATAGGCTGTAAGCTTCAGTCGAGAAGCTTTTAAATTTCGGTAAAGCCGGAACTCAGGCCCCGCCTTAACCAAGCACAATACTGAGATATAAAAAGCATCAAAATAGCAACAAAAACAAGGATGAAAACGCAACAAAAAAGTGGCAAAGGAACGGAAAAAAAAACCCACACACAATAAAAAAGCAACAAAAAGGGCGACTGAAGAGTGATAAAAAAAAAAGCCACAAAAGAACAAAAAAAAATTGGACGAAAAAGTGATGAGAACACGACAAAAAAGCATAAAAAAAATCACAGAAAAAAACCCCAAAGAAAAAACAAAAATGCCACAAGAGCCACAAAAAGACGATGAAAAAGCAACAAAAGCACAACAGAAATACGTCACGAAAACTACGGAAACACAACAAAAAAAGAGACAAAAAGCACGACTAAAGAGTGAGGAAAAAGCCACAAAAACACCCACAAAAGAGCGTCAAAAAGGTGGAAAAAAATACGACACAAAAACTACGAGAACACAACAAAGAGACGAAAACATGACAAAAAAGCTTGAAAAACGTGACTAAAACGTAGCAACAAAAAAATTGCATTGAGTTTTGTAGGTCTTAGCTTTCAAATTAGGTGTTACTCTGGCCTAGAGGCTGTGAGCTCCAGTCAGGAAGCTTTTAGTTGGGTAAAGCTGAACTGGAGAAAATGAGCTTCGAGTTCACATTGAAGTTTGCTGATGCAGATCCTGTATGCATTGTAGGAATTATGAATTTTTGGTCTTGAAACTTTTAATTGCTCTGACAGGGGAACCTAATTTGCCTATGAATATGAGTTATGGGAATTTAACATTTTAAGTGTTACATCCAGTGAAAATCACGGAAGAAAACAACACAAGCGCGAGCATTTGGGTAAAGCTGGGTGGAATTATGGAGCAGGAAGTGAGAGGGAAGCACTTTCTCTATCTCTGCAAAGGACACATGACTGTTGTAAAGCCAAACACACACAGTATGTTGGTTTAACTAAGGCAATGGAGCATAATGAGCCCGGACCTTTGTTCACATTGGGCCTGTGTGCTATCTGTCAACATCGCAGCCGCTCTATGATAAGGCAACAGCTGTGCACTTGGTTTATTGTTTTGTCTATTTACTGAAAGCTATGATATCCAGACTGAATATATGTTTTCAAAATTGTACATGAGAAAACCGCCCTGGTTGGTGAACGCACCGTTTTAAGCTACTTCATACCCCTCTCACAAACGCAAAAATGATTTATTATTCTTGAGTGACACATTAACGTTTACCACACTGCGCCGCGTGTTAAAGGAACAGGCCACCGTTTTTTCATACTGAGATATGTTCTAATCTGAGCTTAGACGAGTTGATACGTACCTGTCTGGTCTTTGTGCGTGCCCCCAAAACGACCAAAGATGTTGTTAGCATTTGGCCTCTCCCAATGTATTCCTATAGCTCCAAATGGGGTGAAGTTACAAGCGACCAAGCTCTTCCATGGGCGCGAACAAATCAACTCGACAACTTCCATAATAAAGAAAACAAAAACATATTATTTAGTTGCGATAAATGGTAAATTAGTAGCTGTCGTATTTCAGTGGTGGCACAATCAGTAATTTGACAAAATAAAGCATAAAACTTATTAATCTTTTGCATCTGAAGTAATGTATGTGGAATGTATTTATTTATTGTATAATACCAGGAGTAGTTTGGCATCCGCACAGTAAAGTGAAAATTACTGCGCGGATTTCGAACTACTCCTTGTATTATTACGCCTTACAATGTAGTTCCCCCTTTTATCCGCTTAGAAAATCCACATTGTTTAATTCTGTGTAATTACACTTTGTAGTGTAACACTTCACGTAACCATATTTAAATAGGGAAAACGTGGAAGAGCTTGGTAGCTTCTATCTTGACCTGTTTTGGAGCTATAGTGGAGAGAGGGAGAGGCTAAACGCTAACGCCGTCTGCGCTGTGTTTACGTGACTGAAGGCACGGGGGAAGGTCAGACAGGTCCTAAAGAACTCGTCAAAGCTAAGGTAAGAACATATCTCAGTAAACGGTGGCCTATTCCTTTAACAGTGAAGATGAAGCTGGTGATTTGCAACTGACCGTGGAAGGACCTTATGTGGACCGCGGGCCGCCTATTGTGGATCACTATGTTCCTAAAAGCGTTCAAAAACAAAACACGAGGCATTTGCAGCTCTTTGCTTTGGTTCAACCCCCCCTCTGGTTTTCCTCGTTAAAAACCCATTCTTTCTGGCATCTACAGCATCTCTTTTTCCTGCTGGTTCTTTGGACCAATCAACGCTCGTTTCCCCCAGAGCAAGGCTGCACCCTGAACACGCCCACCTCTCCCTCCCTCCCTCTTTTTCTCTTTGCATAAATATCATAACCACTTTGGACATCTCTGCAGCTTTCATCCAGCTCGTCACTTCACTCACAACTCCTTTCTCCGTTTTTTCATTCCTCAAAGTGTGAGTATAAACCTGGAACACGTTTACGCACAGCTTTTACGCATTCATTTTGGCACTCATTCTGCGCTCACTCCATCTACTACCTTTTTTTTCCCTTCTTCTTTTTTTTGTAGCGCGCACAATCTTTGCATAACATTAATTGGATTGGACTCCCAGCAGAATTTGCGATCCATTGCATTTTATTTGATTCTTCGGTGGTTCTTGTGAAGCTGACTGTGCTTTTCTCGCGTCCGACTGAGATTTTCCATTGCGAGAGACGGCGGCACGCAGATACTAGGCGATAGCGGGTCGTAGAAACAAAACAACTCGATGGTCACGCTCCCACAGTCCGCTGAAGTGTTGGAAAAGTCTGCGTTTTGTCGCGATGATTCATAAGTAACGCGACAGTTTTGAATGTAGGAAGTGGTAGCCTGCAGCTGTTATGCAATAGTTTGGCAAAGAGTGAAGGTAGAAGAGGGAAAGCCCACGGTTACTGCAAGAATGAATGGGAAACAGTGGCTTATGCTTTCTGTTTGTGCCAAATTAAATTGTAAATGGTCTTATTGAGCTAATTGTAAGTAAGCAGGGGCGGACTGGCCATATGTCCATTCTGGAAGAGCGCAGAAGGGCCACTGGCTAGGCGCCAGTCCCTAGAAGAAGAAAAGCATCAAAATAGCGAGAGAAAGAGGATAAAAAGTCAACAAAAACATGAGAAAAACAAGAAAAAAAACCTACAAAAACGTGAGAAAAACACAACAAAAAATGATTTAAAAAAATGATTAAAAAAACAACAAAAAATATGACAAAAATGTGGCGAAAAAGTTGAAAAAGTTTCCGTCTCTTTTGTAGGTCTTAGCTTTCCAATGAGGCGTTACATTGTTGCTCTCCAGTCGAGAAGCTTTTAGATTTGGGTAAAGCTCAGTATAAAAAAAACATGAATCTAAAAGGAATTCCGTGGAGTATGGTGCACCACAAGGTTCAATTTTGGGACCGTTATTATTGATTATTTATATTAATGATTTTGCTTCTGTTTCTACGACCACCTTTCCCGTTCTTTTTGCTGATGATGCCGATCAAAAACATAATAATAAAAAGCCGAACTGGGGGAAATGCACTCGTTAATGTTAAGGCGGGGGGTAAGAGGTTAAAATATGTATTTGTGTAAGAGCACAGTTACGCTAGTTTGGGCCAGGCTGGTCAGAGTCCAGAGCTGTTTTTCAGTCCCAGTCCGCCCCTGTAAGTAAGTAGCTATAGTCGTCGACTTTTTAAATTTATTTATTTACTCTTTTTTTTAAATAAAGTAGATATTCAAATAAAGGTTGTAATGCTTTAAAGAAATTGCATTAAACTTATTGATCAGCCTTGAAATATTTGACCGATCAACTCCTTTTAGCCAGCAGCTTTTCCTGGAGTCCTGGGAAACTCTCTAATTATATACATGTTCAAGGCCGTGGGAACCCAGGGTGCTGAGGGGGCTGTAGCAGCCCTGGTGGATAGTTAATGCATTACAGGCAATATAAACCTTTTACCCCCGCCTTAACAGAGCGCTTTTTCTCCAGTTCTGTCTAAACTAAAATCTAAAAGCTCCTCAGTTGGAGAGGTTGCAGCCAGTGTGGCATCTCATTTGAAAGCTAAGACCATAAAAAAACGATCGGTTGGCGTGTTTATGTCACATTTTTGTCTCTTTTTTTTTCGTCGTGTTTTTGGTGCTTTTTGCCACGTTTTCATTGTGTCATTGTTCCTTTTTTGTCACATTTTTGTAGTGTTTTTCTCACTTTGTTTCTCTCATGTTATTGTCGCTTTTCCGGCACATTTTTGTCGCTCTTTTGTCACTTTTTTGTCACGCTTTCACCCTCGTTTTTGTCGCTTTTTTTTTCAAGAAGTCTCTTATCTGTCTGCACCAAACCACAATGTATTCCCACGGTTCTGCGTGTGTTGCGGCACAAGTTGAACGTGCCAACACATCAGGGTATAAATAGTCGTTTAATTGTAAGCTATGCGTACTTTCCGCTCATTTACAGGTAAACGGACACACCCATTGTTGCCTCTGGTGACTTTACTAAGCCATAAATTTACAGCTCGTCAGGCCTTCAAAGTCCACTTCGGACAGTCATAGTGATAACAAGCTTTAGATTAAAGTTGAAATGCTTAAATGAGGATAAAACATTGCTGTTATACATCATCGCAAAAGTATTGTTACTACATGATTCCAGACAGTTTGCAGATTGCGTTTTGCTGCATCCAAATCAATCGCACTGAAATTTGTTTTCCTAATGCTCGATGTACTAACTGCATCTGAAGTGCTGTCCGTGTGCCTGTGGGGGTTTATCGATCGAGTTTTGTTGCAAGCCTCTGTAACTCGATCTGGTTTTTAGCCCTCTGATTTGTGCCCAGCTGAGCAAACCCAGTGTCTCCTCTCTTAAGTGGCAATAATAACAGACTGTCAGTTGGTTGGATTAACTGTGCGCCCAGTGGTTAGAGGCATAACATGGAGGTGTGTGGATAAGGGAGTGACTTGTTATTAAAAGTTGTAGGCCTTATAGTAACTACATGGTGCAGTGGTAATAATCCCGACGCATATATAATCTGCTCTTGTGTAACTCTAATCGACATAATCTTTGCCTTATCTTCTAAAATTAGCGCCATTTCGCCCAATTTGTCATAAATCAAATAAATGGGACAAATTATTATTGTCACCTAGCGCAGTGCAGTCAGTGAGTGGAACATTAGCGAGAGCCAGTGTGTTGTCACGCCGAGCCTGTAATTAGATTTGACATGTAATTTGTGATCTTTATTGCTGCTTAATTATTTCTATATTTCCAAGACGAACCAGACAGAGAAGAGACCAGTGTTTAAGCTCTTATGTTCTTTTGGGCATTAACCTGGGCTATGCTCTTTTCTGTGGACTTTTAAAGATTGTCGTGTTTTTTTGGCTCAACAACAATTATCAGGACAGGGCCCGTTTATGCAGCTTTTGTTGACTTCATGACAGCTTCATACACTTTCCTGTTATTGTCATGAATAATGTAATGAAAAAAGTTTTACTATGCTGCCTATCGAAAAAGTAACATATGTGTGTCATGGTTTGGCTAATTTATAAGATTTATAAAAGCAAACAACAAAATGCATGTTGAGGTGGGGAATAAGGCCTAAAATGCTTGACCACAAGGACTAGTTTTAGGGCCTCCATTGTTTTGAAACATTCTTGACTATAACATGAGCGAATAAGACAAGTTTGAAGAGATTTTGTGCATACAGCAGCTTGACAGATCAAGCCCTGCTACCTGCATTGCATACTGACACTGTGTCTTTGGGCAAGACACTTGATACTAAGCATGAGTTAGTCAGTGTCATTGGCAATTGGCCCAAAATGTAACCAGCACTTCATCTGCATTACAACACCTCCCATCTATCAGCTTCCCCCTATTGTGTACTTGTATTTATAATATGATGATGCGCTGGTTGAATATGGTGCACTGCATTGGGTATAAGCACAGACTGTGGATAACATGGACATAACATCTTTTCAGTTTTTTCCCACTCTGAGTCATTATTGAACACAGGCTTGTTATTCTGACCTCTGCGCTACATCGTCCAATTTTTTTCCTTTCACTCTTTTTTTAAAATTCTAAATATACAGTAGGAACCAAATGCAGCCAAGTTGCTAGCATGAATAAGCTTTAGTTCGTCCATGCGTAACACTATGAGGGAAGCCACACTTAGTCCATCGCTATTGTACAGTCGATGGATTGAACTCAAATTGAATCGCGTTGAAGGATTTAGTAACACTGCATTATGTGACCAGCAGGAATACTCACAAACCTTTAGCCTGATAATGTTATATTAAACCTGCAGTTTTTATTGTCTACTAGTACTTCAAGCCACACAGCATAAGATTTCACCCAATTGATAATTGGCTTACACTTTGCACTTTACAAGCCTGTATTACCAAGTTTCTCAAAGTGCTCGATAGAATAAAGCTCAAGTGTGAAATACCTAAAAAAGAAAAAAAACGTGTCTTTGCTTGTAAGGGCTCCTCAGACCCCCTGACTCATCATTTTCCTGGGACATCACCAACTTGTTTCCATGGTGATGTTACCGTTCTAATCATGCAAATCTATACAAGCACAGGGTTTAAAACTTTAAACATAGAAATAAATTTAAAAAAACGCTGTTCGATCCTAACGTATGCACGGACAGTAAACAAGTAGACTAGTCCAGGACACTTTTCAATGCTTGTTCAATGTACTTTTCCTATAGCCGTTAGCCTTAGCCACCAAACATCTCAAATTGTTAATAATTACAAAATCCTTCGGGCCGGATGCATACTCAGTGGCCACTAAACTTCATCTTATAAGATGTTAATGATAAAGAAACCACAGACATGATATAAATGCCATGAAAAGGACATCTCCCCATACGTTAGTATTGCGCCTGTCCGCCCTATTCACTTGTATAGGATAGAACGTTCAATTTAAATCGGGTCCGGGATTCAACGGCTAACAAAATGTGCGCATTTAACAGGCTCAGATAGAAAACATATTATATCATATTGAAAAAATAGCCCGAGGCATTAGAAGCTTGTTTGTTATCGTTGGAGTGTGTGGTGTGGCTTAAGATTAAAAAGGGTTTAAATAAAGTTTGCCTCAGCAATTTATAAAACGACGAGGATGAAGGCGCTAAGCTAACACAGTCTAGGGGCAGGCAACGTCAGGCCCGGGGGCCAAATCCGGCCCTCTGGCATAGAACCTCTGGCCCTCAAGATGATTTTGAGAAACCTTATTACACAAAACAGAGAGTACTTTTGACATTATTAGAGTTAAATGGGAGAAAAAAGGTAGAAATAGTGTCATTACACCCAATTAGGTCAAAATACTGGCATTTGAAAGAAGTGCACTGGAAAAAGAATAATCGTTTTAAGGGAAGAAATGACATAAATCTACTTGAATTAAGAGATGAAATCTAAGGTTTGAGTAGATTTGGTCTGGTCTTAGATGAGATAAAACCTCTAGCAGTCGTTATTCTCTTAGTTCAGATATTGTTCTGTCATTTCAAGTGAAAAACAATTATTTTTCTGATTCCAAGTGGGTTTCATTCTTGTTCCATTGGAAGCGTCATTCCGTTTGTATCTTGGATTAGTTCAAACCGACTCAAATTCAACATAGAAGAACTTTAATTCAAGCAATTTGAAGTCATTTGTCTCATGATGGTCATGTTTCCAGTGTTGTGCTTGACTTTGGGCTAATAATCAGCGCTTTGGCCCTCGGTCTATTCACAATAAAGAAAATCGGCCCCTCCGCCAAGAAAACTTGCTGACCCCTGGACTAGGGCATTACTGAACCGGAGGCTAAACTTACTTGGTCTAGTCAGGACGGAGCTGTGGTAACCTCCACGGCGCCGCTGGGAGTGTCCGGACTCGCTGAACTAATAGACATACCCTAACCTAACGTTCAGAGAGATGACAGGAGGATTTCATAGATGGTGTTTTCCTTTGAACAGAAAAACAAAGCACGTAGTTATAGTTTAGGTGTAGCCGCACTTTAAACAAGTCCAACAGGTTGAATACATCTCAAAAGACCAACACTGGTGTTTAGAAGCGCTTAGGGCGTCCCTGACTTAATGGTATAGTCGAGTGTTGTCAGGCTGCAGTCACAATAATAGGAAAGGGAGTTTTGCTAAACTAATGTAGGACTTCATTCAACATCAACATTTTATAAAACATTAAAACTGTTTGGATAATTTGAGATTTAATCAACTTTGCTTTCAGCTCTCCCTAAGACATGGAAAGCAAAATTGTATAGAGGGAAAAGGAATTTGTCTCCCGCAAATAACATGTCATAAATGGCTGTCGTGTATTAAGATAAACAAAATAATATATCATTGGGATTTACACACAAGTGGTGCCTCTCTTTTTCCTCACAGACCCTGTTTGCTTTGGGAAGATCAGTTCAAAGTACCAATTTTGTGGAACTTGTATTTTTAAAACAATTTACCATACTACTGTTGACTCCCATTCAAAACATTTCAACTCAAAATCCTTTATAAAGGAAGAGCAACAAAAATATCTCTGTGTAAATGGCAGATAGGGAGTGACTCCGATTGCAGGTTTTGTGAGGAGGAAGAGGAGGACTTTCTGACGTATGGACAGGAATAAAACAAGTGCATTAAGTTTTGGATGTCGGTTCAGATTTGGCTGAAAACAATGGGGATTATCCTTCATAAATGTAGTAATACAGGGGTGGGCAAGTTTGCATCATGAAGGGGCCAATTTTCATCATAGCCAAAACACCAAGGGCCGGACCTCACTATTGTAGCCAACAGTTATGAACCATTTTCTGCAAATGTGGTTGTGCTAAAGTGGTCCGGCTCCGAGACCCGCCATTACCTTAATGACAAAGTGTGACCCAAACAAAACTGTAATTTGTCATATATCGTATAAAATATTGCATTTGCCACACGTTTTTATTGAACAAGCCGTAGATTTTCTTTGAAGACTGAAATTATGATCAAAACAACCCAATAATACAAATTTCAACAGACTCCAGTGTGTTTCCGTGTAGTTTCAGATTGAAAATATTGAAAGAAAGTTTTACATTATATATGACCAAGTGCGATGTTTTCATTTTTAGTGTACTCTAGGTATTTGCATCATCATATTTCTCAAAATCATATTGGGGGCCAGAGGCTCTGTGCTGGAGGGCCGGATTTGGCCCCCGGGCCTGACGTTGCCTACCCCTGGTGTAATATTATTGGGTAAGATGTTTATTGTTAAAGCAAAAACAAAAACAAAAACAGGTTTATGTTTCAAATATTTTAGAAATAGGATTTGTTATCAGTATAATCGTTTGTTGTTGTTTTTTTATCTATTCTGTGCACCTGTATGTAAAATTTTTAAATAAAGATAATAATAAAAGAAAAAGAAAAAAGAAAAAAATGAGGAATTACATTGCGAACATTTTAAAAGGGATTTCAGTGCACTCGCGGTTCATCTCACGTCAGCTGGCATTAATCCTACTGTCTTTGCTTGTCTGATTCAGCAGGTCCAGGATGGTGCAGCATAAGGAGTTTGAGACTGCAGGGAAGCAGGCCGGTCTGCAGGTCTGGAGGATTGAGAATCTTGACCTGAAGCCGGTATCTCAAAACTTTCACGGATCCTTCTACATGGGAGACGCCTACCTGCTGCTGCACACCGCGTTACCCAAGATATACAACATGCACATGTGGCTCGGTACGTCTCCGAAAGGAATCTTTAAAGCTGCACATTTATCCTTTATCATCCTTATTCTGTTCATGTGAATTACGTCTAGATACTAAACTCTCTACTTCAACAATTGCTGAGTTACGGATGTATTTTCCAGAAGTGGTCAGGCCCGAGTCTCAATTTTTGGGACCTTCTTGACTAGTGCTTCCAAAAAGACTTGACTTAACTGTGTGTGACTTCAGACTTAACGTGAGACTTGAGGCCAATGACTTGCTGTATTATATTTATTATTGGTTTGAGTGTAACTGATGAAAGACAACAGTATTCAGTGTGTAAACCCAGCACATCAGAGCCGTGGGAAGATATTTTAGTTAGGGGGCGCTGAGGGACAAAATTTACCCCCAAAATACTTTTTCTGTGCATAAATCCCATTTATTAACCTCTTAACTCCCGCCTGAACCGAGAGCGTTTTCTCCAGTTCAGCTTTACCCAAATCTTGTAGGCCAGTGTTACGCCTCGTTTGAAAGCTAAGACCTACAAAACTAAATGGATCTTTTTCCTCACGTCAGATTTTTTTTCATCACTTTTTTTGTTGGGCAGTCGTCTCATTTTTGTCAAATTTTCGTGACTTTTTTGGTCACTTTTTCCTCAAATTATTCGCAATTTTTGGTCAAATTTTTGTCAATTTTTTGTCCATTTTTTCCACAATTTTTTGTCAAATTTTTCTCACTTTTTTGTCCATTTTTTGTCCATTTTTCGTCAAAATATTCACATTTTTTCGTCAAGTTCTTATCACTTTCTCGTCCTTTTTCCCCCCACAATTTTTAGTCAAATTTTTAGTCAAATTTTTCGTCACTTTTTTGTCACATTTCCGTCACTGTTTTCGTCTCAGTTTTGTCGCTATTTTCACACCTTTTTTCCAGAAGCTTTTGGACTGGGGTAAAGCTGGAGAAAATGTGCTCGGCTCAGGTTGGAGTTAAGGGGTTGATATTGCCTGCAGTTCACAAACTATCCACCAGGGGGTGCTGCAGCGCCCTCAGCACCCTAGGTTCCCACGGCCTTGCAGCACATTAATACGCCCAGCACGTTCTTTTTTTTTGTTCATAGCTAGCGGCTAGCTCTGAGCGGCTGTTTTTCCTTCCTACTGGACAATCTGCTCAATTTTCTAATGTAAGAATATGTCAAAACATTCATGAGGACCGGATAAAGACCTGACATTATTTGTGTGTGCTAGATATAAAAATATATCTATAAATACTGATTTCAATAACAGGCCTTTTCCCCAACACCAAGCCCCGCCCGCTTATTTGCCGATTTGACTGTATCTACATTTTTATTTATATAGCTTTATCCGTTGGGAAATGTGTCCTTTCTTCAGATCTTGACCCATTATCTTGGTCAGAAGGTTGTAGCCTAATATGCATATTTTGGGTTAATACACCACAAAAAGTAAAAATCAAGCATTGGCTTAAATGACTTGAATTGAGGAAATGTTTCTTGTTTTGAGCGGTTTTCACTCATTCAGACACTTTTCCTGATCGGACCAGGTTTACTTTGCTTGTTTGAGGACATTTCAGACCAGTTCTTGGGTAAATCTCGCTTGAAATGAGAAAGTAAAATTGCCAATGAGATAAGACCAATTCTCTTCCCCCCCATTGGCAAAGAAAATGACCTGAAATAAGGACGAAATGTATCGAAACGAGTCAGAAACATCTCAGAACAAGTGAAACAATCTGGGACAAATGCCCAACAACTTCTTAACTAGTCAAAACAACCAAAATTTGGATTATTATGCTCAAATTGAGATGTTTATTCTGATCTAGTTCATTACTTTTTGCAGTGTGGGGAAACCCAGGATCTTCTATCTGCGCTGTTCTCTTCTCCCCCCCCCCCCCTCTTCACAATTACTTTTAAAATACACAGCATGGGGCCAAATGTTCTGTTTTTGTTTTGTTCCTATAGCTGCTTCTCCCGCTGTCATATCACAAACATGAGTCACTTTTAAATGTGCTCAGACATATCTCAGAAATGCATGCAAAATCTTCAGCCACATCGGTGAAGACACGTGTTCCTTCCTGTTTCTGCCTGCTGCTGCGGCTTCACTGTGACGTTTGGAAACCCTCGGCTGAAGCCAGTGCGTCTGTCTGAATGCACGAGAACGAATATGTTGCGACAAATACTGTGGTCGCCCCGGCTTCCTCAAATCACGCAGGCATTGCAGCTTCTAGCGTGCTTCTAAAGTTGTCAAATGAGTGAGTGGTAAAAGACGAGCACAGCCAAAGCTACTACCTGTGTGCACACCGGGTAAAACAGGGCATTGAACTACGCAGACAATGAATCCTTTGCTCCATACTGTGACTTTTCACAGTAACAGAGTCCTGTTTCAAGGGCTCGCATACTTTCATTCAAGTATGCATGTTTACTAAATTGTTTATGCATCTTACACAACTGCTGCGTGCACTTTCCTGTCACCGCTCAGCCCGGACATGCACTGAGAGCTGAGAAGCTCTGTCTATAATCCTTAAAGGTATCAAGGAGAGTGTTCCCATGCTCCAGGTTTATGTAACACACAAGCCAAACATCAGAATCCCTTTATGACTCACAGGGCTATGGAAGGATGTTCAGATATGCTGATCTGTTCAAAACCGATTTGTTCAAGTCGAAAATATATTTAATTTTTCTGGAGTGGAAAACTGAATGGCTTCATTTCTTTTTTTTTTCAATTCTTAACCAGTTTTTTACAACAGCTGATATGATAAAACACAAAGAAAGGGACACTTCTGCAGCAGTGTTAATTTTGACAACATATTTTAATTTAGTTTTAGTCTTAGTCTTTTGACTAAAATGTAATGTCATTTTAGTCGAGATTTAGTCAAAAAAATCTTTTCAATTTTAGTCAATTTAGTCGACTAAATGTAGGACTAATTTAGTCGATTTTGTATTTATAATATTCGTTATAATCATATTTAATCTTATTCCTCTGCTTCATGGAGCTGCTTCACATGAACAAAGCTCAGAGCTGATCCTTTGGCAGAGGATTTACATGATCTGAGGCTCTTTCAAATTAAAATCAAATTCACTTTATTTATCCGTTAGGAACTTCATTTGCAGGAGAAGTGCCAGTACGGGCCCGATAAATACAGTACATCCACAGACATACAACAACATACAGAAATAATAAATACATTAAAAAAAAAACAATATAGTGGGCCATTGATAGACCAAGGTCCACAGTCATTTATTCATGCGGATGGAGGTCGGGAGGAAAGTGAGGGAGGGACCTGAACCTGCGCCCTGACGGCACCAGGGCGTAGTGAGAGTGTAGAGTATGTGAGGAGTCTGTGGAGATCTGGGTTCCTTTCCTCAGAACTCTCGAGTCATAGATTTCAGACGGTCAATAGAAGTTTGGATGATTTTAGTCTCTCCCTTTCGTTTTTGTTTAGTCTTATTTTAGTCGACTAAAATATCTGGACATTTTAGTCATAGTTTTAGTCTCATGAAAAACTTTTAATTTAGTTTTAGTCCAATTTTAGTCGTCAAAAATATCTCTTTGAAAATTAAGACTAAATATTTTAGTCGACGAAATAAACACTGTTCTGCAGTTAACCGAAATGTGTCAATCAGCTGAGGAAACAAAATACTCACATGCCCTGACGAAGACCTGTCCGGTCGAAACGCGTAGGCTGGTCCATACTCAATAAAGGACTTTTATTTTTGCTACATGACTCTACTCTACAAGCCAGTCTCAGCAAATGTATTCTTATAAAGCTCAGCCCAGTCTTCGAAGAGCACCGGTCTACCCTCTCACTCTTTCCCAGACCACTGATGCACTCGCCTTCTTCTATTTTCAAACAAAATACTTTGTCTGAAAAAGTATTGAGTAGAGCTCACGCAAACTGAATGGTTGCCATTAGTGATTTCCAAAAGTTAGATATAATGCCCTCTGTGTTGCAGACGAGAAATGAAGACAAAAGTGTTCTGAAATGGATATGATTCTTATATTAGTTTACCAGATCAAATACTTCCCCTGGATGTGTTTAAAATGGATACTATGAAATCAATTCTGAATTTAATACACCCAGATGTCAGCACATCCCCCTGGGCCTATTTTCTTTGCATTGGCCTCCAGTTTCTTTTTAGGTGATTTTAAAACCTTGCTGTTTGTTTTTGACTCTGAAGTCGTCCCAGGACATTGGCAGTGCTATTAACTTCATTTGTGATCATGTTTTTTATTATTTATTGACACGGATTTATTTGAGCCAAAAAACAAACCAAAACACACACACATGAGGAAATTGTGCTTATTATTATACAATATTATTGTATTGTGTTGAGTATTATACACTCCTGAAAGAATGTTCTTTCGTGTTCCTGCAGGTGAGGAGTGCTCCCAGGACGAGAGTGGAGCGGCAGCCATCTTTTCCGACCAGCTGGACGCCTTCCTGGGGGGTGGGCCAAAGCAGCACAGAGAGGTGCAGGGCCACGAGTCCACCAAATTCATGAGTTACTTCAAGAATGGCATCAAGTACAAGGTAAAATATGCAATGCTTTGGTGTTGTAATGCAGATGAAGTGCTGGGTACATTTTGGGCCAGTCGCCAATGACACTGACTAACTCAAGCTTACTATCAAGTGTCTTGCCCAAAGACACAGTGTCAGTATGCAATGCAGGTAGCAGGGCTTGATCTGTGAAGCTATGCACAAAATCTCTTCAAACTTGTCTTATTCGCTCTGAGCTCATGTTATAGTCAAGAATGTTTCAAAACAATGGAGGCCCTAAAACTAATCCTTGTGGTCAAGCATTTTAGGCCTTATTCCCCACCTCAACATGCATTTTGTTGTTTGCTTTTATAAATCTATAAATTAACCAAACCATGACACACATATGTTACTTTTTCAATAGGCAGCATAGTAAAACTTTTTTCATTACAATACTCATGACAATAACAGGAAACTATTGGAAAAATTGCAACTATTACTTGTATTCATTAATACTTTTTCCTCACTTTTTCCTTTTCAAAGATTTCTCTATTTTATTTAAATTATTAATTGCAACGGAAAAAGTCCAAATGGTTGTGTATTATTTTGGCCAGACATTCTTTGCTTTTGCAAAGTCGTGTAATCTTTTTGACCTTAATATGTAGTTAATAATTTCTCACGACACTTGAACTTTGCCACATTGCTGAGCTAATGTGCCTAAAGTCCAAAGCAATCCTCACTGTTTACTTCCGAGGGCGTGTCCTACTGCTCCCACCGACCTACTGTTGCAACTATGGCAACCCGCGGCCGCCATTTTGAGAGAGCCATGCCGTACATCTGTTTCCCATTGCCGTGTAAATCACCTCGGCACAGTCCTGGTTTTGGTTTAGGCATAATTATGCCCTAAGAACTTGTTTACAGGAAAACTGGGAGAGATGGAACGGCCTGCTCGTAGTTTGGTCTGAAACAAGTCTTCCATTTGAGACAGTGAGGGTTGCCATGGAAAAGTTTAATAGGCTGACTGAGAGGAATGGCATGACTGTGGTTTAGGGAATAAAAGCTTGTGCAGACAGTAACAAGCGAGTTCCACAGAACAATAGACAAAGAGTTCTACATGTTCAATACAATCTACTAAGTTTTCTACTAAGTTCATAAGTGATCGACGCTGCTCATTCTTAAAACTTCCCTTTGAGAACATTTGTGATTGTGTTGTTTTGTCTGCATTTTCAATTTCCTCTGAGATCAAGTCACATGACCATATAAAATAAACCTCAGCTTGGATTAACTAAATATTTTTACTCTAGTAATATTAAACACACAAAATCTTTCATAGGGCCTCCAAACTGCCACCGGACACAATCCGAACATTGAATGCTGCCACCTAGTGACTCAATAAGTTATTTTATTGAGTCACTAGGTGGCATTGCTCTTTCGTTTACTCAGCTTTTTGAAAAAACAGTCAATATCCTGAAAAACCTCTGGCAGGGAGGAGCTCTCTGATTTGAAAATGGCTGGCAGTCAATGAGTTAATTGCACTGCCCTAATAAGACGTCGAATTTTGAACCCTTGATCTCATAACTATTGTTTTGTCCCAGTTTCACACAAGTTCTGTCTCAGGCAGGGGTGGGAGATATTCACATAAATGAATATTGCATTGCCTGTGGGGACTTTTCCGGCAATAATCAAGCAGTATTTTTTATGCAAACCATCAGAAATAAGCAAAAATATCCTTCAAACCTCATAAGAAAGATATCATTGTCATGCGCTCAAACATAATTGACTTGCATGAATGAACTACAAAAGAGAGATTACACATCATGTATATTTGATATTCTTTCCTTTCTCTAGCAAATGAAGTTTACTCTACTACAAGACAATCATTTGATCACTACAGCTTTAACATTGACTTTTTAACATATCGTCCAGATGGACAATCGTCTAGATTGTCCATCTGTAATGTCCAATTATGTGTCCCATTTTTATTTTAAATTCTGGTCAGCCTACATAGCCAGGATAGTTAAACATGAAGTGGAGTGATGAGTGTGGGGTGACATTCAGCAAACCTTTTTTGACTAATAAATATCAGTCCTTGAAATAGGGGCTTTGTTTACCACTTTAATGAGCAACACTGTGGGCGTTTGTTATTTTATGGGGGGACGTATGCAAAATCATCTTCACCGTTGTTCTCAAGTGCCCTCCATGTTTTCAAAACCAGCAGGCCTTCCCCGGACCAATGACGAGACACTGTTATGTGCAGATCATAGCAATAGTAATGTTTCTGTGTTGCAGAAAGGGGGCGTGGCCTCAGGGTTCAAGCATGTGGTATCCAACAGCGCCGATGTGACGAGGCTGTTGCACGTCAAGGGCCGCAGGAGAGTGAGGGCCACAGAGGTCGCCCTAAACTGGTCCTCCTTTAACAAGGGGGACTGCTTCATCCTGGACCTTGGCAAGGTGAGGAGTGCAGGGGGTCATCATCATGAAGCTATTATCATTTCAATTTATTTAAGGCATACTTCATACCGAGGATTCATAGTATGACACAAACACACAGGGGGTCATTTATCAAGGCAGGTGCTAAATAGCGGGTGCAAGGTGAAAAATCAAAAACGCTGTTTTGTTTTCATTTTGCACTTGATTTTCCATTTGATGTTGCATGCTGAATTTCAGTATTAGAGATAAGATAAGATAAACCTTTATTGATCTCACAAAGGAGAAATTCACTTGTTACAGTTACATTAGGACCCCAAATCTGATATATAAACTTGACAATGATGCATGAGTAAAAAATCCCAAAATGACTGCGCTGCTGATCCACTTTTGCACGTCCTACCTGCTTTGCACATGAGCAAACGTTTGGTGAATGACCCCCTCAGTGCACAGTTTAGACACGGTGTACAAGCATCTGGAAAAACCACAAGCGTATGCAAGAAACAAAATGAAACTTTACATTTTAATATGTCATCTTTTATCCCATTTTGAATGTCCTGATCAGTTTTTTGCACTGTTTTTAGACTTTCTTACAATTGTGTCCAGCAACAAACGGTCCTCAAATACAGGGCTGCGTCCTGTCTGCTCTTCTTTTCATTTTGTACACGTGCAGCTGTAGGCCGTCACTGGAAAGCAATTACATTGTGAAGTTCTCCAACGACACTGCTGTCCTAACTCTGCATGACGGCCCTGTCTCTGGTCATGGCCAGGCCCTAGATCCTGTCCTCAGTTTCCGTTGATGCCCTCTGGGTGGCGCTATAATGTGCCATGAGGAACAAAGAATTGTCATGTGTTGTCTTTCAGACCTTCAGCTATTAAGCTGATGAACAAAGATGAATCTCATTATTCATCATTAATGTCTACATTAATCATTCATCATTAATGTGGTGTTCACACTCTTGAACACTTCACAAACCTGACATATTAATCTTATGGCTGAAAGTCCTTTCTACTGACAAACATCACACAAATGTTTTTGAATATTGTCTTCACCTCAATTTGTGAAACTATAGGCTCTTTAGAATGTTGTGATGTCACGTGAATGCAGTCTATTCATCTTTACAAGGGGCCACAGGAAAAACCTGAAGCGAGTCAGAGGGCTGCACCAACGAGAACTCCAACTTAGATTCATTCTGCTCATCTGTCCCCCTATTGTAAATTGCATTAAATGTTTTATTTTGTGTTGCTGGTGCTAGGAATCGATAGAATTATAATAATCTGTAAAACCATATCAAGATTCCAAAACCATGTGGCACATGGTCCTTATGCTTCTATTTTGTGACGTCCATCGCTCCTCCTGAAAGCCTCCTGTTTTCTTAGTTTAGCCACTTACACCGTTTGACAGGGCTATGTTTTTATTGAAGCCGCTCTAACAGGTGATTATCGCAGCGCCTCGAACACACCGCTACATAAAGTGGCACCTCTAGTAGGCTATTGGATCGAAATGCATAAAGTGCATATGACACATTAGACACAATTATATTTAAGATTTTGCTAACAATTGTACCCAGCTTTCTTTAGTTGGACCATTTTTGTGATGTTCATAGTTTCACTTCCATCCACTGACAGGAAATGACATAGATAGGCAAACCATTTTAAACTGTTGCGGTGCCAACCATTTTATATCAATGGGAAATTAGTCAAGCTGCTATGGAACTCTCTATCATGTCACTTCCTGTCTTTAAAACTGAAATAAAAATAACTTTTCTGCCCAGTATTTTTTCATTAAAAAAATCACTGAAATATAATGATAATTATTTACTTATAACAGATGTTATTCGTCTAATGTTTCAAAAGCATTAAAACCTTTCATATGCACTTTTAGGCACTATCAAATTTGATCTTTGATCTGACCCATGTTTTTCTAAACTTTTTATGAAATTCCACTTTTTAATGTCTCATTGTAGGGCAGTGGTTCCCAAAGTGGGGTCCGTAGACCAACAAGGGGAGTCAGGAGTACTGCAGGGGGGCCCAAAGCTTGTCTGCAAAAAAGTATAGCTTTAATGAAAATGTATTTCTATTTGTAATTTTAGCCGTAAAACCTCATAAATGATTTCAAATATTGGGAATTTTCATCATTTTGGTGGCCTCTGGCGTCTTTAGAATGATGAGGGAGCCGGGGCGCTCCAGACTTTGAGTTGTTGGGTCACCAGTGTCGATTTTTATTTTTACTGTCAAATAAAACAAATCAAATAGTCTGATTCTAGTGTGAGTTGTGAAATGTCTGTACTATGACACATTTGTCATACTTTCGTTTTGTTCCAGAATATCTACCAGTGGTGCGGCAGTGAGTGTAACAAATACGAGAGGCTGAAGACGACCGAGATGGCCATCGATATCCGGGACAACGAGAGGAACGGGAGAGCTAAACTGCAAATCGTGGAAGAGGGGGAAGAGCCTGAGGACTTCACCAAGGTGGAGTTATATTTCAAAATGAATAAAGATAATTGTCATCGATATCACAAATCAATCAATAAAACTTTAGAATCATTTAAAACTGGACATATAATTAGGAGAGACTTTTGGTTTTCATGCACAATTCTATCGCAGCCATTTATGAAAGCCTCGCCGCATTTCACCAATAAATAGACTAAACGAAAATATTTTTCAACCAAAATTTACCTGCAGCTGTGATTTGAGCCGCAAACACATCTTTGAGTCATCTCTGAATTGTCTCCAGTAGCTGCTCTTAACATCGAGACGGCAGCTCCCAAAAAGCTCCTAGGTATCCAGGAAATGCTCTCCTCACCTCTCGATCTCTTGCTGAGCTTAATCCTTTCATCACAAGTTAAAAACACTCGCCATAGCTTCACTACGGTCTATTTGTGTTTTGTTTTTGTTCTTCTTTATTGAAACATGTGCACAACGAAGACGGGCAGGGGAGGAGGAGGGGAAGACAGAGCCGTGGGAAGATATTTTAGTGAGGGTGGCGCTGAGGGACAAAATGTACCCCCAAAATACTTTTTCTGTGCATAAATCCTATTTATTAACCGCTTAACTCCCGCCTGATCCGAGAGCATTTTCTCCAGTTCAGCTTTACGCAAATCCTGTAGGCCAGTGTAACGCCTCATTTGAAAGACCTACAAAACTAAATTGACCTTTTTCCTCATATCAGATTTTTTTTCATCACTTTTTTTTGTTGGGCAGTCGTCTCATTTTTGTCAAATTTTCGTGACTTTATTGTCACTTTTTCGTCAAATTATTCGCAGTTTTTTTGTCAAATTCTTATCACTTTTTCGTCCATTTTTTCTCAATTTTTCGTCAAATTTTTGTCACTTTTTTGTCAATTTTTTGTCACTTTTTTGTCAAATTCTTATCACTTTTTCGTCCATTTTTTCCTAAATTTTTCGTCAAATTTTCCTCACTTTTTTGTACATTTTTTGTCACTTTTTCGTCAATGTTTTCTCACTTTTTTCACATTTTCATCCTTGTTTTCGTCTCAGTTTTGTTGCTATTTTCACAGCTTTTTTCCAGAAGCTTTTGGACTGGGGGTAAAGCTGGAGAAAATGTGCTCCGTTCAGGTGGGAGTTAAGGGGTTGATATTGCCTGCAGTTCACAAACTATCCACCAAGGGGGGCTGCAGCGCCCTCAGCACCCTGGGTTCCCACGGCCTTGGGGGAAGAAGCTGTTTTAAAATTAATATTGCCTTTCTTAACCTACAAAGTGTAAGATAGTGATAAAGCTGTGTTTGATGTTACTGTATATTTAGCCATGTATTCATCACTGCTTTTTATATTACAGGTCCTGGGCCCTAAAACATGCATCGCCCCTGCCTCTCCTGATGATGATAAGGCGGATGAGACCAACAAGAAGAAGGCCGCCCTCTACATGGTGAGGGCGACAAATTATAAACCATTAATGACTACACATCATTGTTTTCACTACTGTTAGCACACCAAGAGGAGCATCAAAAAGGAGACTACA
Organism: Gobius niger; assembly: GCF_951799975.1. Taxonomy (NCBI): domain Eukaryota; kingdom Metazoa; phylum Chordata; class Actinopteri; order Gobiiformes; family Gobiidae; genus Gobius; species Gobius niger. Next base: position 27,540,849 of record NC_136864.1, read on the forward strand.
ACGTCATGCTATTCCATGTTCCTCAGATCTCGGACGCCTCGGGCTCCATGAAGACGACCACAGTCGCCCCCTCCAGCCCGTTCAAACAGGCCATGCTGTCTCATGATGAGTGCTACATTCTGGACAACACTGCGGACAAGAAAATCTTCGTGTGGAAAGGTCACAACCTCCTCCCCTGTGCTCTTTCACCTTAAAGGGATGTTTCAGGATTTTTGACATAGGGCCTCGATTCCTAGTTATCCAGAGTGTTGCTGATTTCTGGAGATATTTTTTTTGTCATTCATGCAGTTCTTGTGCTTGAAGAGTTTCGTGGCGCTAGGCTAGTGAAAGGCTAGCACATTTCACAACAGCTAGCCTGCATTAAAAACAGTCTGACCCGCTCCACAGAGCACCTGAGGCAAATCACTTATAACACCAGACTAACCATATAAATGTCTGTGTCCATAGAATAATTTTAACCATTTTGCATTTGAAATAACTAATATTTGAGCAGCATCTGCTTCGTGGTTGTATAAGCTGCGCAGCGGCAGAATGATCTGCTAGAAAATAGTCCCTCAAAATGTCATCATTCATGTGATGCAAGGTCAGTTATATTCCAAAATTTATTCTATGGACACAGACATTTATATGGTTAGTCTGGTGTTATAAGTGATTTGCCTCAGGTGCACCGTGGAGTGCGTAAGACTGTTTTTAATGCGGGCTAACTGACAGTGAAATGCAATAGCCTAGCACAAGCCTAGCGCCACAAAACTCTTCAAACACAAGAACTGCATGAATTACAAAAAAAAATATCTCCAGGTACCAGCAACACTCTGGATAATGAGGAAATGAGGCCCTATGTCAAAAATCCTGAAATATCCCTTTAATGACATTGAACATTCCTACCCACATTATGCTACAACTTTAACATAAAGGCGGCGACACGTCATACAAGGGGGCGTGGCCTAGCCAAGGGGGAAGAAAACTACTGATGGGAATAACAATTTTTCACTCTTTTTAGCTGTTTTTTGGCAGACTATTATCAGATTTTTCCACAAAGAAAGAAAGTCAAGCCAAATCGGGTCCATATGGATGTTTTTTCACAGCAATTTTTTCAACAGAGGTTAAAAACGGCATGAAGCTAATGTTAGCTTCCTGCTTAGCATTGTTCATTAAAAAAAAAAAAAAAAAGTATTTATGGGCTGTTGAACCTCTTTGCTCCTCTCCATGTCTTTGTATCTTTATTTAGCAGAAAAATACATTCATAATGCAGCGTTTGTTAAAGTGGTGGTGACATTGGGAGGAAGTTCAGGTTTTCCCTCTTTGTTTTCCCCCTCTGGCTGCTTCGAACATGACCATATACGGCAGGGGTCACCAACGTGGTGCCCGTGGGCACCCAGGGGCCCTTTGGGGCATGTCCAGTAGCCCTTGGGACTTTTTCTAAAGTGTAAAACACTTAATTTTCTTGAATCTTATTTGTAAAACTACAGTTATTTCGGTTCTTGTGACTCAGTATGAGTTTAAAATAAAGCTATTTTAATATAATATGGGGTCAATATCCTATAAGTGAACAGTGTACGTTTAAGTCTTTAGGATTTGTTTTTAACTGGTGGCCCTCGAACAACTTAATGCTCTTAAAGTAGCCCTCAGCTGAAATAAGGTTGGTGGCCCCTGATATACGGTATAGGGGTGATTCCAAAGATGTCGTCTGTATCTAAACAGTCTTCATGGAATATGTGACTATTCGTTCAGGACATTACTATGACAAAGCAATTTCAGAAGTCACACAGACAACTTTTAAAGTTTCCATTGCCATTGTGTTCAGTTATCTTTGCGGTCAGCTCTGCCACATTCTTTGTGAAAGTCCTCTGGTTTTGTTCAAAAAGGGGCAGCTAGTGACCAGTAGAGAGCAGCAGAGCTAAAACAAAGACAAACTGACAAACTTTTATTTTTTTAACAAAAGGTTGTTGTGAATAAATGAGCACAGATTAGAGCAGGCAGTCTTCCTGGGACAAAAAAGCATTGAGGCGGCAGCATAGGGCAAAAAGTCGCTTAAACTGTGCATGAAAACAAAAAATTATAATGCTGAATAAGTTTCAAATGCATTGTTTTGTCCCAGCCTAGTAAAAAGCAGAGCAACTACATAGACCATAATCCTTTGCTGTATTTTAGTATTATCAATCGTATTAGATGTCTGAGTTATGGCAAAGATATCAAGGGTAAGCTTTTTAGAGATTAAGTTGCTTTTGTACAGTAGAGGACAGTATTGCAGTCAACATGGCACTGACATTTGCAACTTCAGGATTCAGGATCGCACAGCCCAGGTTAATCTCCCATCGTCATGAGAAGCAATAACTGTTGTATGTTTTGGATCAGGTTCCAAAGCGAACAAGACTGAGCGGACGTCCGCCATGTCGGCCGCCCAGAAGTTTATTAAAGACAAAGGCTACTCCAATCAGATCCAGGTAATGCAATCTTTTCTTTTCTCTTTTGATAATGATTATTACAACCATCAGTTTCTACAATTATATAATCTAGAGAAACTATGATTAAATAGAGGGTTTAGGTGTAAAGTTGGTCTAAATACAAGTGAAAACACCAGGTTATTTTCTGTAGTATTTTGATCATAATCATATTTTCTTCCATTCAGATTTTTTAATATAGCTTTGCCAAGTCTGATTATGAAAAAATGTTTCATAACATACAGTATCATTCTCTGTTTAATATTCTTTTTTTTCTTTTATACAATGGATCAGCCCTATTGTAAATCTATGGAATGTATGTATTTTTTACCTAAGCTTTGATTGTAAATGTTTTAACTATGACCTGGGGAAATGGGTAGTGCAATCTAATATAAATGAATACGTTCAAATATTTATTACACGGCATGACGTCATCTAAGTCTTCAATACAAAATATTTGCTTTGTTAGTAGAAAAAACTAATTATTACTTTTGCACTTAGTTAAAGTTAAAAACATCTAATTGTGCTTCATATTAAGTAATAAATCTCGTTTTTTCTTATTTCCAGGGTAAACTGGCACAGTTGAGTAATTTAAACTTACCAAGATGTCATTTTTGCAGTGTGACATAAAAAGAGTTAAACTGCAATCCTAATTTGAATGTAAACTGTACTTTTTTTATCTAGCTTTGCAGACTAAATCTTTTTGGAAGCATGTTTGGACACATTTGGGACGAGTATGTTTTTGGAAACTGCATTACTGTTGGGATCATCCTGTACTGCCATGTGGTTCCTCCAGGTCGAGGTGTTCCCGGGCGGAGCGGAGACCACTCTGTTTAAGCAGTTCTTCGGTGACTGGAAGGACAAAGACGAGACCACAGGCCCCTCACAGGCCTACACCATAGGAAGCGTCGCCAAAGTCCAACAGGTGCCGTTCGACGCCTCCACGCTGCACTCCAACAAGGCCATGGCGGCGCAACACGGCATGGTGGACGACGGCAAGGGGAAAGTGAAGGTCAGCGCCATTTGTATTAGTTAAAGGGGGTTTATGCAAAATCTACTTTCTTAAGCTTTACATGTTATTCTGTCATTCCCCCATTAAAAACATGCCTGAAGTGTTGCCTTGGCACATTCACGTATTTGTGAGTAATCTGTAAAAACTGATGGCGGCCATTTTAGGGATAGGTTTGCCTGAGTCCTCCTAGGAACGCCCCCACCTCCTGGAGACGCCTCCGAGCTTTCGTCACCAGCCGAGTAACCAACCACTGCTCCTCAGCAGAACCCCCTCCCCACTGATGCCACAGACAGAGTGTGGAGGGCGTGTCGGAAAGGGTCAGAGGTTCTTAAAGAGACAGAGGCCTATTTCAAGACATTCACTACAGCCATTTTGAGAGAGTCATTTTATACAAGGCAGTTATTCTAATTTACTGCATGTACAGACCAACAGAAGGTTTGGTCATCATTGTAGTGTGATATAGACATTGTAGTGTGATATAGACTGGTGCTATGTGAAAAAAGCACAATACCCCCTCTTTAAGTGTTCCTGCTTCAAAGCAAGAAGGTCCCATGTTCGCTTTCTGGAACATGCTTCCTGTTCTTTCTCAGTCTACCACATGTTATTGATGGAAAAGGATGGAAAAAATATTTAAAAAAATAATATCAGCTCTTCAGCCACTGGATTTCACATTTAAAGCAGTACTAAGTAACGTGTTTACCTTAATAGATCCTTTCCGTAGTCCCTGTGGGGGTAATACAAGTGTTTATGGGATGATTGGAGGGTCTTTCATCTCCCCCTGGTGTCTCTGGACAGAAAACCATGTTTGCAACTTGACTGCCCCCGGTGCGGAGAAAGCAATACACACTAATGGAATCACGAAGAAGAAGCTAACATGCTAACGGGCAAAGCTAACTGTGGGCTAACGTCACTTTAAACAGTATTTACAGCCACGTTTGAGTGAAAAAAAAAAATTCCATTGTATAATTGGATGCACAGTAACCCTCTCTCCCTTCGCCTTTCCTGTCAGCGTAGTATTTACTCTCCAAGACAATTAATAAGTTAAAAAATCGTAACTTGCTACTACACAAGCAGTTGCGCTTATGGCCTCTAGGGGCAAGAGTTACTTAGTACTGCTTTAAAATACGCTATTATTTCCTCAGATAAATTCTTATATTAAAAATTATTCTTATATTAATGCAAAATCGACTACATTGTTCCCAGAGTAGTATTTCACTACATTCACGCAGTTTTGAGCAACCCTGGGAGAATCCTGTATAGTGAGTTTTTTTCTTCTACGTTTCCAGCATTTTCATTTGTACTTACTGGGTAATATCGCGTCATTGTTTAAACCAAATCTGTCCTCCACATTTTTAACGCCCATAATCCAACATTGGATCGGGTCTGAGCCGTTCTGCTCCAAATGTGATCCAAATAGATGCAGACGGAAATGCGTGGCATACAAAGCGTAGCCTATTCATGGGGGAAGAAAAACCTCTCTCTTGAGCAGTTTTCTGGCCAAAGACAGATAAGTCAATAAAGCCAGACTTTACACCAATAAAGTCAAGCCAAAATCGGGTCTATATGGATGTTTTTTCACAGCAAATTGTTCAGAAGTGAAAGCAGCACTAGCATGAAGCTAATGTTAGCTTCATAGTTAGCGTTGTCTGTTTTTTTTAAGTATTCATGGGCTGTTAAACCGATTTGCTCCTCTCCATGTCTCTGTATCTTTATTTATCTTTATTTTCCACTTCTTTGCTTTCCCCCTTGACTGCTTAGAACATGACCATACAGTTCACTTAAAGAGTCTGGTAGTGAACTCTACAGCAGGTTAAAATCAGCTAAATCCCATTATAACGAATAAAGGCTAAAAGAAGTAGCACAATGACATCATCACTTAAGGGGAGACACTACAGGCAAAACTAAATTTTTTCCGTTTTCAGGTTTTGGGCCAAATTGGTCTCTGAACATACAAGCTTTCACCCGGAAACAGAAAATATGCCTAATCTTCACAATAACATGTTTAAATATTGCGCTGATTCAATTTTCCCCCATAGACTGATATGGGAGAACACAATTTCAAGGGCCTTTTTCTCAAAACACATTTTTCAAACATTGTGGCGACACTATGTCCACGTCAGTCGGACCTAAAGACTTCAAATGTTCCAGCCTTGGACTGAACAATATTTGGAAGATTTTTTCAGAGGGATTTTTTATTATTTAATCCCTAGCCCCATTTATTGAGTTTTGAATGTCAAAAAAATAAGGCGAGAATTACATTTTTACAATTTTTTCCACTAAAAAACAGCTTATTTTAAAACTAAACAAGAAATCCAAAATTCCCTTCGAGAAAGTCTTGGTAACTCATTTATCAATAAAATGAAACCATAAATTTGAATGTAGCTCTATCCATTATTCAGATTTCGGCGCTGAAAAGATGGGAAATTTGGGGCCTTTTTAGGCATAAAACACCTTGTTCTTGTATGAAAAGATAAAATGACAGAAAACTTGCAATGTATTTTTTTTCCTCACATTTATGCCAGTGATCGACAGCAAAAGCTTCGAATTGATATCTGTAAATATACATTTTTTCCCTATTCACCTGCAGTGTCGCGCCTTAACAAATGTATCATGCCGGGCTGCAGCTGTAAACCACGCTGCATATTAAAAATTAAAGTAACTTTTTCACTAAGCTATTCCCACTGCTGCCTGCGGGGGGAGCTCGAATTAAAGTCTTTACTAGCTCTAGTGTCTGTATTTTGTTACCATTTTATTCTTACAGACATAATTTCAGATTATATAATGTGAAATATCAGTGTTGAGGCACCAAAATAATGTTTTTAAAGTCTATTTTTTATGCCGGATATGTCCAACAACAACTCCAATTATAAAATGCCTCAGAACAGAATCACTTAACTGTGATTTTACACACAGTGTTAAACTGATCAAGTGTGGAAAACAATGATTTATTTTTGGCTCCATAAGGGGTCTACAAAGCGTAGGAACTTCTCCATATGGGTGGCTTTGAGGCGCATCAGTTTTTGCATGTTCTCCCTGTGCCCGCGTCGGTTTCCCTTACCACTGAAGGCACGTACATTAAATATAAATGTGAATGTGTTGGTGCGTGCATATACCAGAGTGGTGGCAAGCGGGTTTTTTTTTAGTGTAAAAGAGTGAGACAGGAAACAAGCTAAAAATAGTTGACTTTGTACAATATGGAAGTAAAGTAAAGTAAAGAGTAAACAAAGATATATAAACACATGTGAACATGTGTGTGTTCAAACCTCTCTGATGTGAACAGATCTGGCGTATTGAGGGCGGGGACAAAGTCCCGGTGGAGCCAGCAACTTACGGACAGTTCTTCGGCGGGGACTGCTACCTCGTCCTCTACAGCTACAATCTGAGCGGCCGTGAGCAGCACATCATCTACACATGGTGAGGCATGGAAGAGGCCGCTCGGTCTTCACACGGGCAAACTGAACAGCGGTTTTTGTTCTTTTTCTAAAGGCAGGGTCTGAAGTGCACGCAGGACGAGCTGGCGGCTTCAGCCTTCCTCACAGTGCAGCTGGACGACTCCATGGGGGGAGGTCCCGTTCAGGTCTGCTCCGAGTGCTTTTACTAGTGCATTGTGTTCAAGTGCTTTTGAATCATAGCAAAGTGAAATATAAAAAAAAAACACAATACAATATAAACAAATTCACTGGAGAAAGTCGTCTACAAACCGCTTTTTACATGACGCTAAGTGAAAGAGAGACTGTATTGAAATTGAGTATTTAACTGGCTAAATGTACAGTGTAGATAGGAGCAGTGTTGGGCAGTAAATGAATACAGTACATGTTTTTAGAATACGTATTGAGAATACTAAGTGTATTCAGGTACACTTACACTTTAATTTGAGAGTGTTTAGTGTGTTCTTTGTTCTTTCAAGTGGATGCCCAGTCAGGAAAAAAAGAAGAGAGATAGAGCTAAACGATCAGTCGCCACCCAAATATTACCGTAAACAACCCATGCTAGCATGTTAGACAAAGGGAGTGACAGCTTTTGGGATTTACAGCTTATATGAGTCATTTTGTAACAGGGAAAATTCACCTGGGTGCCCGAGATTTGGGCGGGTGCTGGAGTCCGGCAGCACCCACAGGATCGGCGCCTATGCTTGTGTCACATGACCTGCTGTGATCTGATCCTCCTGTGCATTTGCCAACAGAGTTTTTGAGCTCCGAGTTAGTGGTTAATAAGTTTACACAAAAGTGCAGCTGACATTTTGGTAAATATATGCTGTTTTTGACCTAAGTATTCAGAATACAATACTCTGATCGGACAACGTAACAGAATACAATACAACGTACATTTAAGGCAAATATTTCAAAGTATTCTCCCCAGCATTTCATAGCAATCAGCGAAAGGGCATAAAAATGTATGGAGGTTTAAGGCAGTGGTGTTCCCATCCAAGTCCTGCCAGGCCCTTCACTGCTTGGCTTCCGAGGTCTGACGGGATTGGGCAGAGCAAAGGCGGTGTGGCCACAAGTGTCCTAATTCTACACAATTATACCCCAATTTACATATTGCATATTGGCTTCTTGTGATATGAATATTGCAATTAAAAAAGAAATGTATATATTGTGTGCTGTGCTTTTCCATAGCCTCCATGTAATTATTTGAAGTTGGCACAAACTGAGGTTTAAGGCTCCAAACTGATATACTGTGTGACCAGGAGAGGGCAGTGTGGTAGTACATTTCTCTCCCCAGGTCTTAGGGATTCCTGACAAACTCTTTCTGAACAAAGGAAAGCTTTTGTCGTCATGTTGTATGTAGTATTTTCAAATGTACTTCTATGCTTTGGCTTCAATACAAAACACCACTCAGCTCTATCAGTGTTGGCCTCCAGGAGTCCGAAACACCACAGTATCTATTTGTTTGTTTATGTCCAGTTTAGAAATGTTTTAGTCCATTAATTTGATCTTGTTCCAGACCAGAGTAAAATGAAACTTTATACAGTCTAAGTCTATAGGACGTTCACCTCGTCTGCCCCCCCACAGCCCCACAGCCCCACAGCCCCACAGCCCCACAGCCCCACAGCCCCACAGCCCCACAGCCCCAGAGCCAGTGTGCAGGATGTGAGGAGAGTGCTGGTACCGGTGACATCACGTCTTGCATTCATCAGAATTGTTTAGTCTGTGGGTTCATTAGAGTGACAGATTATAAATAGTGGAAACATGTCCTAATGTGTGGTCTGTGCACTTTGTATCACGTTTTAAAATGGCAAAAGTAGATCCTCTAGTGTGTCCCAGGCTTTATGAACATGGTTTTGTTCGGTAGGTGCGTGTGACCCAGGGCCAGGAGCCGTCTCACCTCATGAGCATATTTGGAGGAAAGCCTATGATCATCCACAGCGGCGGGACGTCCCGTAAAGGAGGTCAGAGCAAGGCGGGCAGCACCCGCCTCTTCCACATCCGACACAGCTCGTCTGGGGCCACCCGCGCTGTGGAGGTAAATACTGATCCTTTGTAGCGTCTTTGGACTGTGTGTTTGGAGGGTGACCTGTGTGACTGCTGCAGGTGGAGGCCACGGCGTCCAGCCTGAACACCAACGACGTGTTCGTGCTGAAGACCCCCGCTGGCCTGTTTGTGTGGAAGGGCACCGGAGCCTGTGCCGAGGAGGATGCCGCAGCCAAACACGTGGTGGCCTTCCTGGGGGGAAACCCCACCTCTGTGAGCGAGGGCAGCGAGCCAGGTCAGCACGGTTTATGATCCTAAGCTCTTACCGTAGTCTCAAGTGTGGCAATAAGAACCTCCTTCTCCTCATCCCTGAGCCGGACGTGTGTCATCATCCCCCATGGCTCTGACCGTCCGAATGCAAGCGCAGGAAGGAGGGAGTTAGGAAAGGAGCTGTGGTGCTTCCTGTAATCACTCCGTTAGCATCATAAAAAGAAAATATTAGTAGAAGTTTATTTTGTGATCATCAAAGAGACTGTACCAGATTATTTTTTTCATAGACTGGAGTGAAATCAATATTGAATGCCAAATCGGACTTCTTTGAGCTGTCAGCCATGTTATAACGCTATTCCCTCATCAAAAACCTGAAGTAGTATTTCAACCATAGACTGTAGAAAATAATGGACGTCTTATGCTCACTCCTCCCCGTTTACCAGAATGACCACGGCCGTGGGGCAATTCATGGCGGATTTACAGGCTCCCCCTCCCCAGCTCTGACGAAGCATGTTCCTAAAAAGGACATACGGGCGGGATTTTCACCGTAGACTCGGCCCTTGCGTGACGTGTAGCTCGCGCTGCTCCAATGCTAACAGTCCGAGCCTCATTAAATACGAGATTTCAAAAAATCATATTCCGAAAACCAGCCTGGTTTCATATATTGTTATTAACCCAGCGTTATCTCAGGAGGAAGATCTAGCCTAGTCTAGCGTTGAAACAATTGAAACCAGGCTTTAAAGTAGTTTTTAACGTGTCTAAAGTCCAATGCTTTTCAATGGGGGCCTAGCGGCGATATGGAGGTACTGCAGCAACGGCGGAGCAATGGCGGCCCCCACGTTTGTGGTCAAAAAGCAGGGCAGCCAGCGGCCATTGATTTCAACTCCTGTTGCTTTGATCGTTTCTTCTTCTAATGCTGAAGATCTGTGCAGTACTTCCTGAATTTTTAAAGCGTCATGGCTGAAATACTAAACAGTCCCACACATTTCAGTTCCGAAACCCGTTCTGAGCAATTCTGCTCTCAAAGAGCGTTCATGACGGCATCATAAAGTTGCTAGCTTTGTGGTTCACAGAAATAGTACGCTTGTTTTCACTGTGTCATTTCCCCTGCTGCCTGTAGAGGGAGCCCCAGGCAAGATCCTGCCCCAGCCTGTATGCCTCGTTCGTTACAGTATATCCTCACATACACAGTGAATTCATGTACAGTGAATTCTACTGTGTAATATCACTGCTGAGGCACTCAAAAGTATATTTCTAAGCCTCAGTTTTCACTTAATTGGTAACAAATATATCACTATTACTTTGGACCGCAACTAACAGTTTAAACTTAAACTCCTAACCCCACCACCAAGTAAATTTTCTCCAGTTCAGCTTTACCCAAATCTGAAAGCTCATTGACTGGAGCCTAGAGGCCCTGGTAGCACCTCATATGAAAGCCATGACCTACAAAACTGATCAAACCAAAACCGCACATTTTTCGTTGTGTTTTATTGTCGCATTTAAAAAAAAAAGTGTTTTGTTTGTCTCGTTTTTTTTGTCACGTTTTTGTGGCTTCATTGTCACTTTCCCTGCCTGTCACGAGAAAAATCTAACCACTTGTCGTTGGATTTAAGTGAAACACTGCGACTTAAATGCATTGCTCTCCGTCCCTCAGCTGGGTTCTGGTCGGCCCTGGGGGGGAAGAAGGAGTACCAGACGTCCAAGACCCTGCGTAACCTTATCCAGCCACCGCGGCTGTTCGGCTGCTCCAACAAGTCCGGCCGCCTCTCTGTCAGTCAGCACCAGCACCATTCATGCCCCTCTGCTCTCCACTCGACACTAACTTATTTACCTTTTTTTTTTTGGCTCCAGGTTGACGAAGTACCAGGCGAATTCAGTCAGATCGACTTGGCCACAGACGACGTCATGCTGCTGGACACGTGGGATCAGGTAACGGCTGGGAACTCTGTTTGTAGCGAGCATTAGGGAGAGTTAAAAAAGTCTAAGGAAGTCTATCAGAAAGTTACTCCTGCAGCACAGTCATCTTGGCCTTGGAACTGTGTCTCATCCATACTGAGTTCCAGTGGGCGGGACTGCCAGGTGGACTAAGCAATCAGAGAAATGCCTCGTCAGTCACACTGTCACTGTCTGTCGCTTCTAGAAGGAAAAAAAAGTCTCCGAGTGGCCTCTGTAGGACTCTGAGACGCAGCTGTAGTGGTGTGAAGGCTGCCTGGTTTCGATTTTATTCTTCTTTTTGCAGAGAACTTTGAGCATGTTGAACTTTGAACAATTAAACCTTTGTCTCCGTGTACCGTTTAACCCCTTAATTCCCACCTGAACCGAGCACATTTTCTCCAGTTTGGCTTTACCCCGGTCCATAAGCAAAACTGAGACGAAAACAATGATGGAAATGTGGCAAAAAAAGTGAGAAAACATTGACAAAAAAAAGTGACAAAAAATGGATGAAAAAGTGGCAAAAATGTCACAAGAAATGGACAAAAAATTGACGAAAAATGACAAAAATGTCACAAAATGTTACAAAAAAAATGCAAAAATATGATAAAAATTTGACCAAAAAATTACAAAAAATTGACAAAAAATGACGAAAAAATGACAAAAAACTGACAAAAATGTGATTAAAAAAATGGACGAAAAAATGACAAATGTGACAAAATGTTACAAAAAAATACAAAAATATGATACAAATTCGACAAAAAAATGACAAAAAATTGACAAAAAATTACGAAAAAATGACAAAAATGTGACAAAAATATGACAAAAAACTGACAAAAAATGATTTAAAAAAATGGACGAAAAAATGACAAAAATGGGACAAAAACGACAAAAATGTGACAAAATGCTACAAAAAAAATACAAAAATATGATAAAAATTGGACAAAAAAATGACCAAAAATGACAAAAAATTGACAAAAAATGACAAAACAAAAATGACAAAAAAGTTACAAAAATGAGTTAAGAGGTTAAAGCGCATGTCTTTCCGGTCAAGCTTATCTTCCTCTCTGCTTTTGGCCATGAGTGAAATGACCACCAGCAGTGGCAGAGCTCGGATCTGTTGTTATTGGAATCGTGGAACAGCTGAGCGTTGTCGAACCGCGTTTAAAGCGACTGCTCGACGTGTCAATACAGCTGAAATGAGTGCGCTCTCTGGCTGCCTCACAAAGCGCTCCATCATGTGAGAAACCGCCCCTTGGTTTTATTCCATTTCTAAGTAAAGTACATTTTCGAAACGTTTCTGGAGAGCATTTTTTCAAAGTAAAGCATTAGACTCTGTTTTAAGTGATAGTCTGTACGTTTGCAAAGTGAGGAGAGTGACATCTGAAAGTTAACAATCAGATTTCTGCACTCTTTAACCAGTTCTTAGTTTGCAAAATGAGAAAAACAGGAGCAGAAAAGTAAATGACTAAGCTCCTCCCCCTCTCCTCCTGATTGGACCTGACAGGCTGGTTCACAGGAAAAATGTGTCTCATTGGTCAATGCGGGAGGATACCAGACTCTGATTGGTTGCTGAAATCCGGGAACTTTACAAAAGATAATAGTTTTGTTGCATTTTTGTTTAAATATTTAGACTTCCAGACTATCACTTTAATACCAAAATGTTGTTGCATTTAGAGCTACACGGTTTAAGTGTTTTTTTTTCAAGTGTGGTCGGTGCTTTGACCATATAAACTCACTGACTGGTAATTTTATGAAGAATAGCACATACAAGTCACTTTTGAGCTTGCTTTAAAGGGGGGGTATTATGCAAAATGGACTTTTTCAAACTTTACATCATGTTATTATGTCACTCCCTCATTAAAAACATGCCTGAAGTGTTGCCTTGGCACATTCACGTATTTGTGAGTAATCTGTAAAAACTCTGATGGCGGCCATTTTAGGGATAGGTTTGCCTGAGTCCTCCTAGGAACGCCCCCACCTCCTGGACACGCCTCCGAGCTTTCGTCACCAGCCGAGTAACCAACCACTGCTCCTCAGCAGAACCCCCTCCCCACTGATGCCACAGACAGCGTGTGGAGGGGGCGTGTCGGAAAGGCTCAGAGGTTCTTAAAGAGACAGAGGCCTATTTCAAGACATTCACTACAGCCATTTTGAGAGAGACATTTTATACAAGGCAGTTATTCTAATTTACTGCATTTACAGACCAACAGAAGGTTTGGTCATCATTGTAGTGTGATATAGACTGGTGCTATGTGATTGAAAAAAGCATAACACCCCCTCTTTAAGACTACATTGTTACATGTTATTCTGCACTGACTTTACCTCTCCGTTGCTCCGACAGATCTTCCTTTGGGTGGGAAAAGAGGCCAACGAGGTGGAGAAGAAAGGGGCTCCTAAAATAGGTTGGTATCACACGGATTAGAGCCAGGAAACGTTTTGTACAGCACAGGCTTCAGAAAGTGCAAGCTGAAACTATAACCGCAGGTGCTGAAGACGTTTTCCATACTTATTAGTACAAGATGGAAAGGAAAAAAAAACAAAAAACGTTCAAAGCTGACAAAAAAAACTGCGGTCAAATATTCTAACAGTTTTTCTCCCCCCCCCCCCGCAGCGAAAGAATATGTGGACTCTGACCCGAGCGGCCGGAAGGGGATGCCCATCACCACCATCAAACAGGGAGCGGAGCCGCTCACGTTCATCGGCTGGTTCCAGGCCTGGGACGCCAAGCTGTGGGACACCGACCCCCTGGAAAGGATCAGGGCTCTCATCTGAAGACAACAGGCCCCCCCCTCTGTGCCTCTCTCTCTCTCTCGCTCCATTCCTTTTCTATAACCTGCAATGCTTAAGTGCCAATATTTCACTGCTCTGCTGCCGGGGCCAACGGTGCAGTGCGCTAAATGATATTATGCTTTTTTTTTTTTAACGACGGCCTCCGAGCAGAGCTTTGTGGGCTGTTGCGTTCGAAAGCTCCAGCCGCTCGACACCGCATAGAAAAGATGACATTACGAAGGAGACACATGTAGCGGTTCCTCATTGGTTTACATTTGAACTGTGCCCATTCCACCATTTTATGTTTTGATATCTTGTAAATGCTATTTTAAACCCAACTCATTTTAATGTGTGTGTATTTTATCGGTCAGAAAAGATGTGGGAAGTAAAATCGATACCAAAAGGTGTTTTCAAAAAGACCTATGCAATCAAAACAGTTTAGTTAAAGGGTTTTTAGTTTTACAGGCCAAAATGTCGAAAGCCCTGAATTGAAATGCATGGCTAATTAGCATAGATTAGCGGTGAAAACATATTTGAGTTTTATGTTTGCTTTTAGTACATTATCAACGCCTTAACTCCCACCTGAACCTGAGGACATTTTCTCCGATTTGGCTTTACCCCATTCCAAAAGTTTCTGGAAAAAAGGTGTGAAAATAGCGACAGAACTGAGACGAAAACAACGATGACAAATGTGACAAAAAAGTGAGAAAGTTTTGACAAAAAAAGTGACAAAAAATGTGACAAAAAATGGACAAAAATGTGACAAAAAATTGACAAAAAATGTGACAAAAAATGGACAAAAAATGACAAAAATGTGACAAAAAATTGACGGACAAATGACAAAAAAAATGACAAAAAAACATTACAAAAATGAGTTGAATACCCCCCAAAAAAATGATATGAGGAAAAAGATCCATTTAGATGAGTTTTGTAGATCTTAGCTTTCAAATGAGGCGTTACACTGGCCTACAGGATTTGGGTAAAGCTGAACTGGAGAAAATGCTCTCGGTTCAGGCGGGAGTTATGAGGTTAAAGGTGTCGTATGGAAGTTTTCACATAGAAAATATGTCGACAGCTGTGCGTAGTTGAGCAGCTGTTTAGGTGGTGAGCACCTAACTCCAGGATACACTTTTTTTAGGGTTAGGGTGTTGTTTTTTTTTAGACATGAATACTGTATAAAAAAAAAGTCTGGTACGGTAGCTGGCCTTTAGGGGGCGATACATGACATGATAGTAAACTTGTTAACATACAGTCTGTCACCGCTGGTACCGAAATGCTACGTTTGCACGCTGCTGAACCATGAGATATGTGTCAAATCTTTTTACCTGCCCCTCGCTTTGAAATAAACATTACAGTATTTCAACCACTGCGTCCTCTATTATTAAACCCACCTTCATCATAATCTTGTCCAATTTAAGTCTGTTGTACACTTTTTGACCCGTTTTAGTTTTGATTTGATATCAATCTAGGCCTGGTGGTATTTGATAGGTCGAGTATGCTGTGGACAAGTTTGGGACCCATTTTAAAACATGTATTTAGTATTATGCAAAATCGACTTTTTCAATCTTTACATCATGTTATTATGTCATTCCCTCATTAAAAACATGCCTGAAGTGTTGTCTTGGCACATTCACGTGTTTGAGTAATCTGTAAAAACTCTGATGGCGGCCATTTTAGGGATAGGTTTGCCTGAGTCCTCCTAGGAACGCCCCCACCTCCTAGAGACGCCTCCGAGCTTTCGTCACCAGCCGAGTAACCAACCACTGCTCCTCAGCAGAACCCCCTCCCCACTGATGCCAGAGACAGCGTGTGGAGGGGGCGTGTCTGAAAGGCTCAGAGGTTCTTAAAAAGACAGAGGCCTATTTCATTTCAACCGAGCACATTTTCTCCAGTTTGGCTTTACCCCAATCCAAAAGCTTCTGGAAAAAATGTGTGAAAATAGTGACAAAACTGAGACGAAAACAATTATGAAAATGTGACCAAAAAGTGACGAAAAATTGATGAAAAAGTGACAAAAAAATGACAAAAAAGTGACAAAAAGGGGGCGTGTCAGAAAGGCTCAGAGGTTCTTAAAGAGACAGAGGCCTATTTCAAGACATTCACTACAGCCATTTTGAGAGAGACATTTTATACAAGGCAGTTATTCTAATTTACTGCATTTACAGACCAACAGAAGGTTTGGTCATCATTGTAGTGTGATATAGACTGGTGCTATGAAAAAAGCATAATACCCCCTCTTTAAGGCTTAGCAAATGGCATAGGCTGCATTTACGTTGGTGCTTTTTTTTATTGCATTAGTTCATCAGATAAAACTTCTCTCGGTTTTCTCTCAAATGCACCTCGACAAGCTTAAAAATAGGATTAGTCCTGTTGGTCCTGGTGGGTCATGTTTAGTCCTGGAAATAGGTGGGAAAGACAATATTTTGAATACGGGGCGGCACGACTCGACCTAGTATGTTGTGATTTTCCTCAACTGTGTGTTTTGACTGGGAATGAGTGTGAGGGGAAAACGAGTCAGTCTTTGCTCTATCTTGACCTGGGTGTACGGGAGGAATATCCAAGTGAAACAAGCTCGGTGCGTCTTCCTTCGAGGGTGCGCCTCGTGCTTTGTGAAATTTTAATGAATGACAGATGATGCGAATAAGAATTTCATCAACCGCCTGCACTCTATAGAGCTGGAGCTGAGTAGTTACAGTTGAGGCGAATGAGATGATTTCACTATAAATATTAATAAAAGTTGAAGTACAAGGAGTACAAATATGTCCCTGTCTGTCTCTATGCCACCAAAGTAGGAGCCTCTGTAAAAGTGCAGGAAAAAGGGTGAGCATGGTTGGTGCCCTTTCTTACACACAGCCTCACAGTTTGACTCGAGCTGTCTATAATAGCCCGTAGTTAGCTGTCATTTGTCTGCATACTAACAAAACGATTTTCAAAAATGCGTTGACACACTTCTGTGGAAAAGCATGAATAAAAGAGGGGAAAGCATGCACCCTTGTGGCAATCCAAGAAGAACACACACACACTGCCTGACGGGGAGACATTTACCCACATTCAGGGGCGGACTGGCCATATGTCCATTCTGGAAGAGCACAGAAGGGCCACTGGCTCTAGGGCCACTAGTCCCGCCTCAACCGAGCTTTACCCAAATCTAAAAGCTAAAAAGAAAATCATCAAAATAGCGAGAAAAAGAGGATGAAAAGTCAACAAAAACATGAGAAAAACACAGACAAAAAATGATAGAAAAAATAATTTAAAAAACAACAAAAATGTGGCGACGTGACGAAAAGTTTCCATCACTTTTGTAGGTCTTAGCTTTCAAATGAGGCGTTTACATTGTTGATCTCCAGTCGAGAAGCTTTTAGATTTGGGTAAAGCCCAGTATAAGAAAACATGAATCTAAAAGGAATTTCGTGTATTCGAGTATGGTGTACCACAAGGTTCAATTTTGGGACCATTATTATTTATTATTTATATTAATGATTTTGCTTCTGTTTCTACGACCACCTTTACGTTCTTTTTGCTGATGATGCCAATAAAAAAAATAATAATAAAAAGTCGAACTGGGGAAAATGCACTCGTTAATGTTAAGGCGGGGGGTAAAAGGTTAAAATATGTATTTGTGGAAGTCACAATTACGCTAATTTGGGCCAGGCTAGTCAGAGTCCAGGGCTGTTCCCAGTCTGCCCCTGCCCGTAGTTAGCTGTAATTTTCAACAATTTCAATTTTCTGAGTTGTCTGCATACAAACAAAACGATTTTCAAAAATGCGTTGACACACTTCTGTGGAAAAGCATGAATAAAAGAGGGGAAAGCATGCATCCTTGTGGCAATCCAGCGGAAGAACACACACACACTGCCTGACAGGGAGACATTTACCCACATTCCCTCTCTGTGTGTTCTGCTGAGTTAGAATGAAATATCAGGAATCTCATCAACAAATATTTATAAAACAGATTTCATCCTACCATATACTGTTGGCTAAATTGGTCTTGGTTGAGGGAGAGGCTGTAAAAGCATCACAGAAGCTTTTGCTGATATCTAGTGGCCAATAGCATCAAGCCAATTCCTACAATTTATGGTATATTTTGTTGCAACAATTGCTTGGGATTTAGAAATGCCCATACCCTTAAATCAGTTAAGGCTGATTATAAAAAGAAGAGTGGTGCATATCCTGCTTTAAAACTGCTCTAAAGGCTACTTGCCCTTTCAAATACTCCACACTGTGAAGCCGATCTGTTTTGGTAACAACATAACTCCTCGTAAAACAAGAATAGACTCCGATGACAATGTGCTGAGCGTAATCCAGCCGCAGACATGAGAGGTGACTTGTACAGGCCTGCTGTAAATAGCCTGTGGGCACAAGAGGGGCTCTATTACACGCGTACAGTGACACCATAACCTGCACTGTGCGCGTCTGCAGGGCTGCGCGCGGCAGCAGCTCCAGCCTCTGCTGTTCTGGCCAGTGTTATGAACCTGCAGGCGGGAGCAGCTGCAGATTTAGGACCCTCGTTCTCTAGAGCAGCGATTCCCAACCAGGTGCACGGGGACCCCTGGATTACTTGGATTTGTTTGAGATTAGAAAAAGAAGGTGGAAATGAACACCTACTTTTGGCAGAAAAAAAAATCAATTATATTTTGTACATGATTTATTTTGAGTTTTTTGGTTTTTGATTCATTTGGCCACAAAACCTTATTGTGAAAAAAAAGGAGATTTGTTTGACCACTTTCCAAATATTTGACCACCACACTCAATGGGGGGTACTTTGAGAACAAACGAAAGGTCCCAAAGGGTCCGGAATGCAAAAAAAAGTTGGCTTTATAGAACAAATATTTCTTTTCCCCACAGCTTAACATGCTATTTGTTCACTCGCAGTGGAATGAAATCTGTCAGGAAAATATAAGCAACATCCATGCATACTCTACACCTGTTTTGCAAACACTGGTTACAGATATTGCGTTCATTTTAAAGGAACAGGCCGCCGCTTTTACATACTGAGATATGTTCTTACCTTAGCTTTGACGAGTTCTTTAGGACCTGTCTGGTCTTCCCCCGTGCCTTCAGTCACGTAAACACAGCACAGACGGCGTTAGCATTTAGCCTCTCCCTCTCTCCACTATAGCTCCAAAACAGGTCAAGATAGAAGCTACCAAGCTCTTCCACGTTTTCCCTATTTAAATATGGTTACGTGAAGTGTTCCACTACAAAGTATAATTACACAAAATTAAACAATGTGGATTTTCTAAGCGGATAAAAGGGGGGACTATATTGTAAGGCGTAATAATACCAGGAGGAGTTCGAAATCCGCGCAGTAATCTTCACTTTACTCTGCGGATGCCAAACTACTGAGTGACCCTTTGGGTGGTCCGTCAAATTTCTTTGGGGGCCATTGCCACCGAAGCCCCCTTTCAAGCCCCGCCCCTGTAACGTCTCTTCCTGTGCTCCAGATCAATAACAAACATCTCACAAAATGTAAAAACCAGGAAAAACGATGTGACCTTTGAGTAAAATCCTAAACATAAATGATTTATCCCATTCTTGTGAAAACTTTATGCCTGCACCAGGGGCGGACTGGCCATGTGTCCATTCTGGAAGAGCACAGAAGGGCCACTGGCTCTAGGGCCACCGGTCTGGCCTCTCACTTTACCTTACCCTTACCCCCGGGCGTGACCGAGCTTTACCCAAATCTAAAAGCTTAACCTTTTAACTCCCGCCTGAACCGAGAGGATCTTTGTCCTCACGTCATCAGATTTTTTTTCCATCATTTTTTTGTCAGGTATTCAACTCATTTTTGTAACTCATTTTTTTTGTCATTTTTTCGTCTAATTTTTCTAATTTTTTGGTGTAATTTTTATCAATTTTTTGTCCAATTTTTGTCATTTTTTGTCATTTTTTCGTCAAATTTTTTTCATTTTTTGGTCTAATTTTTATCACATTTTTGTCACATTTTTGTCATTTTTTGTCATTTTTTGTGACATTTTTGCCACTTTTTCATAAATTGCTCTTCACTTTTTTGTCACATTTTCATCATTGTTTTCATCTCAGTTCTGTTGATATTTTCACAGCTTTTTTCCAGAAGCTTTTGGACTGGGGGTGAAGCCAAACTGGAGAAAATGTGCTCGGTTCAGGCGGGAGTTAAGGGGTTAAAAGAAAAGCATCTAAAAACAAAAATGTGCTGGAAAAGCAACAAAAAAAGTGACAAAAAAGTGACAAAAACACAACAAAATGTGACGAAAACGTGACGACAAAGCGATGAAAAAAGCGATGAAAAAACAACAATAACATGAAAAAACCCCCCCGAAAAACAAGAGACGAAAACACAACGAAAAAGTGACAAAAAAGTGAAGAAAACACGGCAAAAAAGCCACAAAAACGTAATGAAAAAGCAACAAAAGCATGACAAAAATGCACCTTTTCGATTTGGGTAAAGCCGAACTGGAGAAAATGCTCTCGGTTAAGGCGGGGAGCAAGAGGTTGACATATGTATTTGTGGAAGTGTCACATTTACGCTGATTTGGGGCCAGGCTGACCAGAGTCCAGGGCTGTTCTTCAGTCCCAGTCCGCCCCTGGCCTGCGCCTTAAACCTACGGTCCTGAATCCGCAGCAGCTCCGGTCTGCAGATCCGTTCCGGGATAAAGCTCTGTGCTATTCGGTCATGTGATTCCTGTCCCCCCCCACCCCTCATCTTTTCTCCTCCTCCTTCGAAGTTGAAAGGCAGGAGCGGAGTGCAGAGCCGTGGTGTCGGAAGGGTCCCCCGCTCGCTTCCTTCTCACCGCGGATGCAACGATTCCCGACGCATTGTTGCGTTTCGTGGCGCGCCGTGATCCGTTCGTAACCTTTCCGCGACGATGGCCGGGGCTATCATTGAAAACATGAGCACCAAAAAGTTGGTGATTTTGGGAGTTATCCTGCTGCTGTTCCAGGCGTTTGCCTTCATGGTCGGCGGGTTGATCGGTAAGTCTTTTACTTTGTGGACTTTTGTGCGTAAAAGCGTCGGAGCGTCTTGCGTGCGACTTGTTTGCGCCTGGTTCTTGTTGAATCTGGACAAAAACGAAGAAAAGTTTAACACTTTTCCCCCCCCCCTCCACCTCCTTTCCTGGCTATGTGCTAAACACCCGTGTGAAAATACATCCAACTTTAAAACTACCTGCGCGGTGTTGATGTGGAAACAATGACTTGATGACTCCAAAAGTTGCCCGCTGCCTGAGTAGCCAAACCAAAGGCTAGCTCACTCCAAATCACTGCGCAGCGCCCAGGTGCTCGGCGCAGACATGCCTGTGCTGCCTTCAAAGCGTTTGGGAAACATTTGGGATAATAATAGGCCGCACTTAATCAAAAGCAAATACCGAGGCCGACCTTTTCAAGATGGACCGGGATACTAAGCCCAGGCCTACTTACTTTAAAGCCTCCGACCCAGATTTTTGTTTGGGCAGTAGGGCTGAAAAATGTTCTAACAAACAAGGGGCAAAAGCCTGTACCTATTAGACTCTTAACTGAAGTCAGTATATTGATCTGTGGCCCTTATACTGAAATGACGCCTTAAAGGGGGACTTAAAAAGCGATGCGCGATACAGTTGTGCATTAGCGATATTTTACGGAACGATTCGATGTGGAATGAACTATTCCATTTAAAGAGGGGGTATTCTGCTTTTTTTCAATCACATAGCACCAGTTTATATCACACTACAATGATGAGCAAACCTTCTGTTGGTCTGTAAATGCAGTAAATTAGAATAACTGCCTTGTATAAAATGTCTCTCTCAAAATGGCTGTAGTGAATGTCTTGAAATAGGCCTCTGTCTCTTCAAGAACCTCTGAGCCTTTAGACACGCCCCCTCCACACGCTGTCTGTGGCATCAGTGGGGAGGGGGTTCTGCTGAGGAGCAGTGGTTGGTTACTCGGCTGGTGACGAAAGCTCGGAGGCGTCTCCAGGAGGTGGGGGCGTTCCTAGGAGGACTCAGGCAAAGCTATCCCTAAAATGGCCGCCATCAGAGTTTTTACAGATTACTCAAAAATACGTGAATGTGCACTTCAGGCATGTTTTTAATGAGGGAATGACATAATAACATGATGTAAAGCTTGAAAAAGTCAATTTTGCATAACCCCCCCCCCTTTAAACTCAAATTGTGAGTTTTTCATAAAATTGTGTCAAAACAAGTACATAAGTTCAATTAATGACCGAAAGGACAAGATCGCGAATACAAGCGGCCGAAATGAGTTTCCTTCGCAGGGTGGCTGGGCGCACCCTCCGAGATCGGGTGAGGAGCTCAGTTACCCGAGGAGCTCGGAGTAGAGTCGCTGCTCCTTCACGTCGAAAGGAGCAGCTGAGGTGGCTCGGGCATCTGTTCCGGATGCCTCCTGGTCGCCTCCCGCGGGAGGTGTTCCAGGCATGTCCTAGTGGGACAAGGCCTCGTGGAAGGCCCAGGACACGGTGGTGGGACTATGTCTCCGAGCTGGCCTGGTGTCGCCTCGGGGTCAGAACAGCTGGAGGAGGTGTGGCCTCGGGGTCCCCCCAGAACAGCTGGAGGAGATGTGTGTGGACCGGGAAGTTAGTTCAATTAATTTTTGTAACTTTTTTGTCATTTTTGGTAATTTTTTGTCACATTATTGGTCTTTTTTTGTCACATTTTTTTGGTCATTTTTGGTAATTTTTTTGCCTTTTTTTGGGTCATTTTTTGGTCACTTTTTTCTCACATTTCCATCATTGTTTTCGTCTCAGTTTTGTCGCTATTTTCACACCTTTTCCCCTAGAAGCTTTTGGACTGGGGTAAAGCCAAACTGGAGAAAATGTGCTCGGTTCAGGTGGGAGTTAAGGGGTTAAATCTATGATCAATGCTAACAAGGCTATTATTTACAAATGATAAAACTGTGTCGACGGGCTTGCATTAAAATGAATGTTTTAATTTGATCGTGTGAATGGTTAGGGTCCTGAAGTTGCTCAAACAATCTGGGGAGCAGACAGAGGCTGGGGGACTTTCTGCACACAGCCCTCGACGTCCGAGAACTCTCCAAACAAATACATTTAAGTAACAAACAAAGTGTGGAATGAATAGAAAGTACAGCCGCCTGTGTTACATTCGGTCGGTTGTTCCCCTATTCCTTCCGTCCTCGCTCCTCCCCCTCCTGCCTGTAATGCCTTTCTTGTGTGCGGGCCCCCGGGCAGCATCTCTACCTTTCGAGCCTACTTCCGTCTTTCAAAATCACCCCCCGCCCCCTCCTCCATATTGCCCCTTCGCATTTGCATCCAGACAGCCAGGCCCACACGGCTGTCAAGCACGCACATCGCCCAGAGTGTGGCTGTCACCTTTCTTCAAACTCAAGACGCCCACTTTCACAAACACCGCGGGCTTCAAAGTGAAAAGAAGATTTTAGTTTTTTTCCCTCTGTGGAACCCATTCAGGCGCCGTTCACACTGATGTAGGTCACTCCCATATCATGCTGTGATAAACATGTCGATAAAGATGATGAGCTTTTGACCTCCTCCCGTATAAGGAATTTTTGTTTCTTTATCGGGAGAAAATTCGTGGCAGTTGTCAGAGTCGGGAGGCGAATGTGCGACTGAGTTTCCTAAATATCCAAGCTACTAACCTGTGCAATTGGGAAAAAAACACGTTAAATAGTCCTTTTGTACACGGAATTTGTACTGTAAAGGCCCTACACCAGATTATTGCAAAAAAAACGGAAACCGGGAGTATGTGATGTTTTATTTTTAATATACTGTATTGTTTGTTGTGGTCCAAACTCAATACTTACTTAACCAAAGCTTATAACATCCACATTCTTTCACAGGAATGAGTTTCCAATCACATTTTACACCTTTTCAAGGAGCAATGCTCTCTCGGTAAAGTAAACAATAAGCTGCTAGTTCACAATGAAGGAAAAGGCTTTGTACTTTAATGCATGGCGCACTGAGGTTTTTTTTTCTCTCCGCAAATGTCTGCTCTTACAATAAACCGAAGGACAAAACAAACTTTATTGCACTACGAGGAAAAAAAAAGACCTTTTTTAAAAGTGCTAAAACTAAACAGTTTTTTCCCCCTGTGCATTCTAACTGAGGGCTGGGTACCGGTAAACGATACCAGTCTGGAATTGGGGAATAAAAGTGTTGGTCCAGGGACAACATTAGGAGTTTCAGCTCAAATTAACTTTTTTTTTTCACTTAAACTGTTTTCCACCCCCCCCCCCCCCCCCCATTTTTAAACACATTTCCTCCCATTTCCCCCCCATTTCTCTTGACATTGGAGATGAACCCAAGGCAAGGCAAGGCAACTTTTATTTATACCGCGCATTTTGTACACAAGGCAACTCAATGCGCCCAAACCCAAACATTATTGTCCTGTTCTCTGGTTCTTAGACGAAGCATCGTCGGTAGGAGAGCATTTTCTCCAGTTCAGCTTTACCCAAATCCTGTAACGCCTCATTTGAAAGCTAAGACCTACAAAACTCATCAAAATTGATCTTTTTCCTCATGTCATCAAATTTTTTTCCATCTTTTTTTGGGGGGGTATTCAACTCATTTTGTAGCTTTTTTGTAATGTTTTTTGATCAATTTCTTGTCATTTTTTGTCTTTTTTTGTCAAAGTTTTCTCACTTTTTTGTCACATCTTCATCATTGTTTTCGTCTCAGTTTTGTTGCTTTTTCACAGCTTTTTTCCAGAAGCTTTTGGACTGGGGTAAAGCCAAACTGGAAAAAATGTGCTCGGTTCAGGTGGGAGTTAAGGGGTTAAAATTCAAAGCTAAAGCCAAAACGTCTTCCATGTTTATGAAAAAAATACAACTGGTAAAACTAGTGGTAAAACTGGTAATATCCATAGGCAATAATATATAATGATATACAGTATATTATATAAAAATCTAATAATACAAAAAGACTGTATCGGATCGGTATCGGCCAGATGAAGTGTCAAAAATATCGGATCGGATCGGGAGCTCAAAAAAGCGGATCGGTGCATCCCTAATTGTCGGGGCATCGCCATCGTAAACAAAGTAGCGTTTAAAGCAGTACTAAGTCTCTTATTTGTTTTATTTTATTTGTCTGTGTCGTCTTGTTTATAATGTCTTTTTATTAACCATTTCACATCTGTTGTCTTTTTTGTTCACGTCTGTTGTGCTTGTTGTTCTGTGGACTTCCCGGTCTGAGAACAGCAACCTGCCCTGGGACTACAGATGAATTTAAGCCATTGTGGCGAACTCTGGCATATTTACATGTGGACTTTGAGGACTCATGTTAATCAACCCCTTAACTCCCACCTGAACCCAGCACATTTTCTCCAGTTTGGCTTTACCCCAATCCAAAAGCTTCTGGAAAAAAGCAACAAAACTGAGACGAAAACAATGATGGAAATGTGACAAAAAGTGAGAAAACATTGACAAAAAAGTGATGAAAAATTGATGAAAAAGTGGCAAAAATGTCACAAGAAATTGGCAAAAAATTGACAAAAAAATTACAAAAATGTGACAAAAAATGACAAATGACAAAAAATTTGCAAAAATGAGTTTAATACCCAACAAAAAAATGATGGAAAAAAAATCTGACGTGAGGAAAAAGATCCTCTCGGTTCAGGCTGGATTTAAGAGGTTAATATGCACTGTCCCATCTTAAATAAAAAAATTAATAAGTGGTTCATGCCCCTAGAGGCTGTAAGCGGCACTGCAGGCTGTTTTTTTACTCAATAATTGTAGTTGTAAATACTACACTGACAGAAAAGACAAAGGGAGAGCGGGATATTGTTCATCCAATGGAGATCTTTTTTTTTTCACTCAAACCTGGCTGTAAATGCTGTTTTAAAGTGAAGCTAGCCTGCAGTTAGCTTTGCCCGTTAGCCTGTTAGCTTCTTCTTCGTGATTCTATTAGTGTGTATTGCGCCTCCGACCCGGAGCAGGGATGTTGCTGTTGTGTTTTTCTGGCCAGAGGCACCGGGGGGAGATGAAAGACCCTCCAATCATCCCATTTACACTTGTAGGGACTACGAAAAGGATTTATTAAGGTAAACACGTTACTTAGCACTGCTTTAAGTACTGGAATCGGAAAAAAAATGTATGATACCTAGCCCTAGTTTATTTAAAACTGAACTTTTACACATTCTTAAATTCTGTTCATTGTTTCATTGCGAGGCTTTAATGAATGTTGCGGATATACTGTGGCTTTTTGTCATATGGATATTGCATCACCTAATATGGCGATACGTTGTTTTGTGCAATATATCGTGCAGCCCTAATATCGATTAATTGTTTTTGATAAATGTTGATTGTCATGCCTTATGCTTTTTAATCAACACAACATTTCTCTCTCTGCCTCCAGTGTCTGTTCATTTTCGTAATAGTAATAACGGTTTCGCTGCCACCGAAAGATCGCTCGTAGTTACAACTCAATAGTTTAACTAAAGCCTCTGGACAAACCCCCCCCCCCCCATACTTCCCCACGCCGGCGTCCAGTCTGCGCCTCTGCATTCCGTCTCCCTCCCTGGTCAGCCGGCGGTAAATTAGCCGGTTTGGTTTGCTCTCGGCTGAGATGGTTTTAATGAAGCCGGATTCCTTTGTGTTTGCTCGGTGGCCGGGGGCGGCGGCGGGTAATTGAGTAGAAAGGGGTTTTTTCTCCTCTTGTTACCCAACACAGCGCTGGACACGGCATGGGGTCAGCGGGCCAGAGGGCCGGTCATTCTCCTGGACACGCAGCGAGACGGACGCATGGGGTCAGGAGGAGGAGATGATTGTAATCGAAGAGGCTTCTCAGATCTGTGCGAGTCGCGTTAATGCGCCGAGCTTTCACACCAGGACAATGGCCGGGGCTGGCAGAAGTTTTATGGACTCGACGCTCCTTCATTTAGAGACAGACAGCAGTTCCTCATTGTTTATAGGAACATCTCTTGCCTTTGGCCCAAGCTGAACGCTGGCTACAAAGTGTTTGTCTAACTTTGCAGATTATTCCGGGTGGTGCGAAAGCTTAGGCTCCCGGATCAAAATGTTATGTATGTGAACAATGAAGCAAGGGGAGGATGAAAGTATCTCCAAAAGGCATGAACATACACATGAAGCATTTCTGTAACATTTCAAAAGATGAGGTTTTATTTTCACATCTTCAAATTATGTAAAAGGAAAGAGGGCCAGAGCAAATGTTTGGGCACCTGCAGAGTTAATACCTCGGAGTCCCCCAATATGGTTGGTATCACAGCTTTAAAGGCTTTCCCGAGCAGCCGAGTCTTTAAATTCTAGTTTGAAGGATTTTTGCTCATTCTTTGCTACAGCAGTCGGTTTTTGGGATGTCTTGCATGCACTGCTTTTTAGAAGTTTATCCACAGATCTTCAGTGATGATTCCATCAGGCGACTGTGAAGGCCACACCAAATGGATGACCGCACCTCTGGTCATCCATGAGTGTTTACGATCATTACCCATCTGCTTTTTAGTGTCAGCTTTTTCACAGGTGTTGCATTTTCCTTCAGAATTGGTTGGAAGCGAATTGAGTTTGTTCTTCGTTGTACCCATGAAAAGCTCCCTGTGCCACTGGCTGCAGTACAACTCCATAGCATGATCGAGGAAGTTCTATATTCACTTTTTAGGTTCGTTTTGTCAGACACTAAGGTTAGAGATGTTAAAGATCTTTTACCTTTACATGTTTCAGCCGCCATCTGCAGGCCGCCATCAGAAGTATCACCGGCGTGCGGTGACGTGTCACTTATCAGCTGTTCTTACTTCCGAGGCGTGACCAGTCTGACGGTCCCAACAGGTCCGACAGACTGGTCACGCCCCCTGCCGCCCGGTGGATTCAGGGCGACAGGGGGCGTAATCATTGGAGGAGGGTGTCCCAGGTGTGGGACAGGAGAAACGCTCCTTCGTCATGGTTGATGGTGTTGGTGCTCCGTTTCCTGATTTCTATGGCTTCTTTTATTCAGCGTTTGAATTGGACGGCAGGGGGCGTGGCCAGTCTGTCGGACCTGTTGGGACCGTCAGACTGGTCACGCCTCGGAAGTAAGAACAGCTGATAAGTGACACGTCACCGCACGCCGGTCATACTTCTGAGGACGGCCTGCAGATGGCGCTGAAACATGTAAAGGTAAAAGATCTTTAACATCTCTAACCTTAGTGTCTGACAAAACAAACCTAAAAAGTGATACTAGAACACAAGTAGACACAATGAACGTTACGAAGTTTAGAAGTCCTATATTGAAGCTTTTTTTGTTTCTAAGCCCTAGGCTCGTCTCAATGTTAGACCGAAACCTTTTCATGCCACAATAGAACTTTTTATACATGTCAAAGTCGATACGTTTATTTGTTTTTTTGATTTTTTTTTATGAACAAATTCCAAAGATTCAGCTCCCATTGAAGAACCACATGACCATCCTCGGCCTACTTGGTTTCTTCAAATCAGAAAATAAGCATATGTTCGATTTCAATCAGTTTGCCGCCACTAAGGGCTATTGTCACTGTTGTTTATCCCGGTTGCCACCTTTTTTTACGGACAAAACGTGTTCCAGTGACTTCACCTCTACTTACCAACTAGACTTCCTCCAGCTTTGTAGGAGCCCATGTTTTCTCAACTCCATTAATCTCTTCCCTCCGTGTACAATCTGCGGTCGACAACTGTCATCGGCCATCGTTATACAGTGGAACATTTGTATTTGGGCTAATTTACCTCCACATTCGACGAGGCCACATTCATGAGGCCTCGTCAGCCTCATGAATCTCCGCGGGTAAACTCTGTAAACGGCTGCTTCGGGACGCCGGGGAATTTTCTCTGCAGACGGGAAGAGCGCCCTACCTCCAGGCACTTGATAAACTAAACTCATTTCCAGTCAGGGGATGTTTTCGAATGCTTCTCTCTGCGATTCATATGGTCCGAGGAAGTACAATTTTCGAATGGTTTGAATTACTGGGGCTGCCAAGCGTACAAGGGATACAAGGGTTTGGTCCAAACTAGGTTGTCAAGTTACATTGTTTTTCTGCCGATCGATGAGCCTGAACGGTTCACTGTGTGGCCGTGGCAGAATTGTTTGTTCCGGACCTTTCCACTGGAGGCCAAGGCCGTTGTGAGGTCAGCTGACGGTCTTCCATTCATTAAGACTGGTATGCTCTCCGGGTTCAAGCCGAGTCCCGCAATGTCTCGACAAAGGCTATTTAGAGTAATCGATTTAGACGTGCGCTCTGTTCCGAACGAGCTGCCCGTCCACTCGCTCGTCTGGCTGTGAGAGAGCGGCGTGGAAGAGGAGGGAGACGGGCTGAGGACGTTCTTTAATGCTGCTGCCGGATGAACCGACCTGAAGAGTCTTTGCGAAAGCTGAGAAAGTTGTCCAGCACCAAGATGCGATTTTGGATTACAGTTTTCCTGGGTCTCTGGTCACCCTAAGATTCCAGTTACTGTATTAAAGTTGCGTTCAGTCAGTCAGTTGGTATGTTGTATCTCTGTGTAGTGTTGATTGCAAGTGTTTTAAGTGTCGCCTTTTTCCATTTAGGAGATAAAATATGTGTTTGCTAAATGATATTGAAATGAAACAACCTTGCTTCTGAAGTCCTTGCAATTTTTCTCCAAGTGTAGTAGTTGTAGTTAATTTAGAGTATGAGTATGTAACTCTCTCCTGTATGGTCCAAAAGGTTCTTTTACACTATGTATATTTTTTTTCCCCCGATAGACTGGGAATTAATTATTAAGTAATATATATTTCCTGTTTTGGTGCTCTGGGAGTCCTATGAGACATGTTTAAAACATTAAAGAGGGGGTATTATGCTTTTTTCAATCACATAGCACCAGTCTATATCACACTACAATGATGACGAAACCTTCTGTTGGTCTGTAAATGCAGTAAATTAGAAAAACTGCCTTGTATAAAATGGCTCTCTCAAAATGGCTGTAGTGAATGTCTTGAAATAGGCCTCTGTCTCTTTAAGAACCTCTGAGCCTTTCCGACACGCCCCCTCCACACGCTGTCTGTGGCATCAGTGGGGAGGGGGTTCTGCTGAGGAGCAGTGGTTGGTTACTCGGCTGGTGACGAAAGCTCGGAGGCGTCTCCAGGAGGTGGGGGCGTTCCTAGGAGGACTCAGGCAAACCTATCCCTAAAATGGCCGCCATCAGAGTTTATTCAGATTACTCAAAAATACGTGAATGTGCCAAGACAACAGGCATGTTTTTAATGAGGGAATGACATAATAACATGATGTAAAGCTTGAAAACGTCGATTTTGCATAACACCCCCCCTTTAAAGTCACGTTCATTCAGTTCAGTTGGTATGTTCTTCTCTGTGTAGTGTTTGCTAAATGATATTGAAATTTGGCTTGGGCGATGTTCCCTTAATTGGCCGTTGACGATGTTTACAGTGAACCATCGTGATTGCAGGATAAATGGACCTAAACAAAACGTGATCTGAACAGAGTCATGGAACATGAATTTTGCAACAGAAATGTGTTAAAACTCATGCGTAAAGTCTGAGAGGAGAACGACTTATTCAGAGCGTCAACTCCTCCTCAATACCAAGGCTCTTATCACAGTAATACAAATGTAAATCGGAGCTTATTATTTGCATTTGCTCAGTTTTAACGTAATGTTTAAGAAACAGTGGGTGAACGGGACAATATTTAGAAGTTTGCGTCGTAGCTTACGTTTTTGAAGCCGCTCCACGCGCCGCCCGGTCCGTGTGCTTGTAACCTCGTACCTCCTGCACCGCCTCTTTCCCTCCTCTCTCTTTCCTCTCTCGGTCCTTCGTGAGAATATTCCAAACCCATGCGCACTGCTCAGCTAGCTCCGATGCGAAAGCCATCTCGTCATTTTAAAACAGTTTAAGTTTCCGTACGAAGCAAAGCAAAACCACGCGCGGAGACAGAGCTCCGCGCGTTTGAAATAGAGCAGCTGCGTCTTTACTTTAATAATTACGGCTAACATATCGTGGCTTATGGCAGGCTACAGAAACTAGCGCGCATATTAGTTAAATCCGTGATTTAATTTACAGTGCAATCCCTGCAAAGTTTGTAGGTTTACAAGGCCTACAGAAGATCAGTGCGTGTTTCTGACAGGAGGGGGCATGGCACGATGGTGGTTTTCCATCGTGATGTTGCTCATCCATCGGCACAACCCAAATTGAAACAACTTTGCTTCTGATGTCCCTGCAATTTCTCTCCAAGTGTCTGATTGTTATTAATTTATATCACAACTGAACAAATTGCTTGTATGGAAGCTAAATCTTGTGCATGAGTGTGTAACTCTTCTATCTGGTCTAAAAGGTTCTTTTACACTATGTTTAACTTTAAATTCCCAGTCTGTCGAAATAAGTTTCGACAGACTGGGAATTAGTTATTAAGTAATATATATTTCCTGTTTTGGTGAGAAGTGAAAATGGAAACTTAAGCTAAATGTTTAGCAAAACTTTGGCTACAGCTGTTTTCTCGTTCAGTCCATTTCATTGCATGATCAAGGTCAAAGTAACTTTATTTGTACAGCGCCACACACACAGATAAGATAAGATAAGATGATACTTTATTGATCTCACAGATGGAGAAATTGCATTCGATGAGAGAGCATCCGGCAGCAGCACCCATTCAGTGCGCACCACTCTTTTTTTTTTTCTTTGGTGAAAGATGGTTGTGTCGCGGCCGCCATCTTGACTGTTTTGGTCACAGGAGGAGCACTGGTTGATGGGAAATCCGTAGACCCTATACAGTTCCCCATACAGAATACAGACCCCAACATACAGTTTGTAACAGAAGTGATATCTGCACAGCAAAAAGGGTTAAAAGCCAGTTATAGAAAGCAAAAGCATTTCAAGCATATCCACTAAAGACACAATGCAAAATACAGAAGTAGAACAACAATCATCCGTGATACATCACGTTCAGACATTAGAAAACAGTCACTTGTTTAAAGCACAGATGGAACAGAACTATTTCTGTGACGATTAGTTTTGCCGACTGAACCTTTTCCCACATGGGTGCAACTGAAACTCACCATTCAGGCGATGGAGGAGACACCAATCTCAGAAGCTGTTTATGGTACAGTTGAGCTGTTGAAATGTGGCACACTCGGGCAGAGAGGTGAAATTGATATTAACAACTTTGAATGTAGCCGCACAGCGCCTCCCCTTGGTTACTTCATTTCTCCTAAATGCAACTAAATGAAATACAAACCTGTGGGGGGAGAACAAGTGTCCTCATATACAGCACTATGGGCTGCTGGAGTAGATGCTATATAAATAAAGTTGACCTAACTGACTAAAATGTACAATATGTCCAATGAAACAGCCTCACTTTAGAACAAGATCTCAATTGTCTAACTTCCACATTTCTTATTTGCCTCGCAGCTCCCGGCCCCACCAACGCCGTGCACTACCTGGCCACCAAATGTGTCGACACGGGGAAGAATCGGCAGGAGTGGTTTATGCCCTGGGGGCCCAACCAGTGCGAGCGGCTCCGCTCCTTTGACGAGGCCTTGGCCAAACGCATCGAGGCCAACAACATCGTGTTCTCCGTGCACATCCCACTGCCGAACAAGGAGATGAGCCCCTGGTTCCAGTTCATCCTCGTCATCCTGCAGTTCGACATCGCCTTCAAGATGTACAACCAGATCGGTAAGAGGTCATTACTCGCCAGTATGGTCATGGTGTCAAGAAATAAAGGCTATGTAGCACTCCTGAGTGCAATTTCTCCTGTTCTCACACTTTGCACCTGTTAAGTGGAGCTAACTATCACAGCATAACGGTGCATTCTTATTGTTATAGGTTTGTTAACGCTAAAAATAGTTCGTAACATGAAGCAGACCCCACACAATGTCTACACCACATGTGTCTGTGCACACTGGTGCATGACGGTGTGAATGAGTGAGTGGTTCCTTGATGTAAAGCTCTTTGAGTGCCTAATGTAGGAGGAAAAGCGCAATATAAATCGACCTTTTCCACCCCATAGGGAGGACAGTGGCTCAGATGGTAGAGCGGGTTGTCTTTATAACTAGTGATGGGCGAGTGAATCCTTGAAGTCTGAGCTCTTTCATTCTGTTTGAACACTGACCTCTTGTGGACACACTTTTAATGATTGTGACTGCTCATAAACATGACTGAAGCACCGACACAATCATGCGTGCAAGAGAAGTTTCAAACAGACGTGTGGCGCTTTTATTGTTTGCAGTCTGATGTTGATAGGCCAATAAATACATTTTCTGTGTGTCGTGGGTCTGTGCTTCATGGAGCGGCAGGGGGCGGGGCTCCAGTAGGCGGGGCTCCAGTGGGCGGGACCCGACTCAGTCACCTGTGGCTCTGCTACTCTGAGGCAGGACATCAAAGTGCAATGTTTTCATTTCATTCAGTGAGAGATAGTTGAGCCACTGTTTGCTGTAGATGGCGCTCTTTAAGTTTCCCTCGCCTGGTCAGCCTTCCACACCTGCTGCTCTTATATCTCTTCAAAAGAAAGACTTTATAAAGATTAGGAGAAGTACTTATTCTGACTGGTCCACAGCCTGGACACTTCCCCACACGACCGCGGTTAAATGGGAAATGGGGGAAATAGATAGAAGTACTTACAGTATTTAAATCTAGTTAATCTAATTTAATTTGCGATCATGTCTCTGTTCAGTTCACATCTCAAGTATGGGATGGACGTTTGCACCTCACGATTTGGTATGATTCGTGGTACACGGCTCATGATAACCTCCCGATATGCTGATACTGTGATAATGGATTACAAGGATGTTTTCTCTTCTCCTCTGCCCTTGAATAGGAACAAAAGTAAAGAAAAAAGCAGATTATGTCCCTCTTCAGTGCAGGGATCATTAACAGGTGAAATAGTACGTTTACACTTTGAGAACATGTTTGTAGAGGTGCGGGTTGCCAGGTTTTGTACGTGGAGAAATGTTTTTCTGTTTGCAAAGCTTTTTCACCGCCTAAATAACTGCAGCCCTTTACGATTCAAAGCCGTTCAAAATCTTGATTTAATCGTGACTAATTGTGCACTTTGTGACCTTTTTAATGGAGGAGGCAATTTCCCCTCTCTCT
Organism: Gobius niger; assembly: GCF_951799975.1. Lineage (NCBI taxonomy): Eukaryota > Metazoa > Chordata > Actinopteri > Gobiiformes > Gobiidae > Gobius > Gobius niger. Next base: position 27,574,650 of record NC_136864.1, read on the forward strand.
CCTTTTTATGGCAATTTTATTACCAGGCCATTGCTGTAAAGAAAGGAAATTCAAACAAATCCATGTGAAAAATCCCATTTGGACCAAATTCCTCCCTAACGTACACACACACACACCTCAGTTTCTCGTTTTGCCGTGGACTTTAAAGCACCTATTTCTACACAAAATCTCACCTAATCCTCCACTTGATCAACACTTCTGCACTCCAAAGTCTTCACATTTCAGCCCAGGTTGACATTTAGTCAGCTATTTCTCACAAATGAAAGTTAAATATTTGCGGCGGCCCTGGCGAGAGGAGTCTAGCCTCTGAAACATTCCCCCCCCCCTCTTGTCACTTGGCGTAACTCACTTGTGCGCCGGCTGCTTTAGTCTCCTGATACTTTTCCCTTATTGCTCTCCATGCAGGACGTGGCATTGTTTATGGGATCTCTTGGGAAAGGGAATGTTGAGGAGATTGGCTTTCGGTTTTTTTTAAGGCGACAAACAATGACTGATGTGCACAGCTTTAGTCGTGGTGGTTTCAGACCCTGGGGGGCGCTCAGGGATCCAGGGATCGGAGGGAGAGGAGGGAAAGCAGGTTTAGCTCGGAGCAGTCTGGATGTGAAAGACGGGAGATTTACCTGCTTTGAACATGACGTCAGCCTGGTGTCGCTGGAGTGCATGTGAGCGATTGTTGGGAAAGAGTTGTGCTAGGTTAACTTTTTAGATTTAATTCTTCACGATGTACATTTTTAAAGTAAGAAAGTGCCGCCCACCTTAACATGGTGGAGGGTGTAAGGTTCGAGCACCTGAATGATCCTGGGAGCTCTGTTGTCGGGAGCTTTTTGTCCCTGGTAGGGTCTCCCATGGCAAACAGGTCCTAGGTGACGGGTCAGACAAAGAGCGGGTCAGAAGCCCCTTATGAGAGACCAACAGGCCCGGTTTGAACCATGAGGTCGTCCTTCTGTGGACCCACCCCCTGCAGGAGGAGCCATAAGGGGCTGGTGCAGTGTGAAATGTGGAAGAAAATGAATGGATGGATGGATAACGCTGATGTCATTATTCTTTACAAATCACTAAAGGATCACACTTGTGCTTCACAGCCAGAAGGTCCCAGGTTCGATGCCCACCTTTCTGTGTGGAGTTTGCATGTTCTCCCTGTGTCTGCGTAGGGAGAACATAACTCCTGCAGTTATTTCACTTTTACGCTGTTTAACCTGAAGCTAGCTAGCTAGCTAGCTAGCTCAACCAGCTCAACTGTTTATGGAAACAGCTGCGGTGGAGTCGCTCACACCCGGGCCCCCCCAACTGAAACTTTTATGTTTGACTTTACTAATCCAGACAAATATGCTTCAATGCAGAGATCATTTTATGTACGCCTGAAAATGATGAATAGCCTTAACCGTTTTCAATAGAAATGTAAAGCTCATATTTTATTAACAGTAGCTAACCTAGCTGCTCACTCTCCTCTACTTCCCATTTATCAAACATTTTGTTTTGGCCAAAAACCTTGAAATTAAACAAAATCCATCTCATACGTTCCTGTCAGTCACTAATTACGTGTTTATCTGATTCAGCTGTGTCATGCGTTGCTATGGCGATGCCCACAGCGGAGTGATATCCCAGTGATTCAACTACCGGACTACGTGTGCGGTTATACCAAAATAATGCACCAGCCAATCAGAATCGAGTATTCACCCAGACCATGGTAATAAGTACAAATAAAGCACCTTTGCCTTACAACACACGTGTCAACGTCAAGGCCCTTAATGTGGCCCTTTTGAGGAGCATGAATTCCTGGGCATGCCCAAAAAAAAAAAAAGTAAGTCTCTAGCCCATTCCTGTGCGGAGTTATGGATTATTAAAGAAATAACCAGTTTGTCCACTTCAGCCACTAGGGGGCATCTTAAATGTTTTTAAAAAAAAGGAAAGAATTCCACACGTGTCCAGCAGAGGGCACTGATATAATAAGAGAACAGGATATAAACGGCACATTATAGCCACGTGTTAAATGGTCTGTCTGGCCCAGGGCGGCTGTGGCTACAATGGTAACTTACTGCCATCGAATGTGGAGTGAATGAATAATGACTTTGTGTAGCAAACATGTGACACCGGCTGATGAAGTGCAATAAGTATAATTCTGACAGGCTAACATGTCTTTCCCTCAAACAGCAGAGGCGCAGTGCAGGATAAAACAAAACAAAAAAACAAACATTTGAGGTTGTGTTTCCGCAGTAGCTAAACCTCAATTTTGATTTGATTTAGGTTGTTTTGTATCTCCTTGACTTTCATTGTGATGTATTTTGTGTGAGTCACTTTGGGCAGCTGTGGTTGTTGTAAATGTGCTATAGAAGTGAAGTTCACCATGACCTTGATCATCACAGAATCTTTAGTTTGTAAAATGCAAAGTAAAGTAAAAGATCCTAGACTCTCTTCATCACAGTGCTTCAGTTGCACACCGCCTCTGCTCACGAGTCGTGCCTCATCCTCTCTCGGCATCTTGTCTGAGCTGCTGCGCCCTGCTGCTCCACACACACACCGAGCGCTCCTACACCCACCTGGCCCACTTCACCCGCACTCGCAGCCTTGGCTCCGCTCCAGCAATAACACAGCTGTCGAGAGGGCGCCGTCTCCCTGGCGATGACGGCCGCGCTACAGTGGAAACGCCAGGCAGAAGTGAGCGGGTGATGTCATAGATGCGGTGACTAAGTCGACTTTTTAGGGGATCGGTGCTTTACTTGAGTAGCATTATTGTTGAACTGTCACCAAATACTATAAAAATGGTTGTACCCTCCTGTGAAAGCGTCAGCCAAGAGGATTCACAGAGATGCTTCTGACTGCACAGGCCACTGGGTTCTTTCCTCTTGAGTCGAGTGGGTTTTGTAACGTCACAAAAGCCACTCGGAGGTCTGGCAGAGCTTGGCTTCGGAACTCAAGCCGATGATGAAAAGATTGTAGATGTTTTGGCTGGATTTTCAGACAGGGAGGGGTCGTGAGGGGTAGAAATCTGGATGTTGCCTTGATGAAGAGCAAGGATATGATGATGAAAACATGCATGATATAGGGATATACTTGTGTCAAAATTACACTTTGTTGCTTACATTCTTTCTTTTTTTTACAGTGCCAAGCCCTCATTGAAAAAAAAAAAAAGATTCCACAAAATATTGCAGACCTGGCAACCCTGCCTGTGTAGATGCAGACGGCATCTCGTCATAGAACGGGGAAAACCGAATCTTTTGGGAAACACAATTTTCCACTTTTTTTAGCCATTGAAATGGCAACGTCAAAGGCCTTTAGTCATTTACATAGACTGTGATTACTTAGATCAGCAAAAACAGTTTACACAGCGGCATAGGGCTTATGAAAAACAAATGACCAGGTTCATGTTCCCCATATTGATCGATCTCGATTTTTGATTTGATTTTTTGTTTTGTTTTAAAAGAAAAAAATTAAATGTGGTCTTTCCTGGACGAGCATGTAGAAACAGATGCTGCGGCCAAACTGAAAACTGCAACTAACTCATCAGCAAAAACAGACTCCACATTTCTAGCATCACAGTACAACCCCCCCATGTCACCCCTTCACCTGGACGAGCAACACACAAACATCTGCAAAGGAGACGCAAAAAACTGGAATGTTCAAAGAATGTCAACGATCTCATGTTTGTGTGCGGAGCCTCAAAAGGCCATGAAGTCACAGAGTGAATCGCTAACTACGTAATATGTAAATATTTACTTAAAGAAAGGAGTAAACCGTGCATTTATTAGTTAAAAAGACGATCAAACTTACAATTCACTGTTGGCAGTCCAGTGAATCCACCGCTGCAGCCTCAAAACTAATCCACATGGTCCAAACAGCGATGGATAGTTTTCCTCTTCAAAGGTAAACTCTTCATCCCTGTGTGCGCCTGGTCCTCTGATGCTCCTCATGTGTTTCTGTTTTACCCTTTTAAACGAGTTAGCGCAACTTTGTAGCTGATTTAACACACCAGGTCCTCTCTTCTTTGTGCCGCATGTGTCATCCTGTGCTTCCTGTTTGTTTGGGCAGAGTCCATATTTTTTACCAGACTGCGACAGGACTGGCCAAATCTCCTCGATTAAAACGCACCACGCGATTATCGGGATCGACCTAAAATCACGATTAGATTATAATTCGATTAATTGTCCAGCCCTACAACAGCATATACAACAGTATGTGTGAGGGCGGCAGAGCGACTCACCTGCGCATGTGACACTTAATGGCAAGGGCATACTTAAAGGGATATTTCAGGATTTTTGACATAGGGCCTCACTTCCTAGTTATCCAGTGTTGCTGGTACCTGGAGATATTTTTTTTGTAATTCATGCAGTTCTTGTATTTGAAGAGTTTCGTGGTGCTAGGCTAGTGCAAGGCTAGCGCATTTCTATGGCATCAGCTAGCCTGCATTAAAAACAGTCTGACCCAAACACAGTGCACCTGAGGCAAATCACTTATAACACCAGAATAACCATATAAATGTCTGTGTCCATAGAATCATTTTTGGAATATAACTGACCTTGCATCACATGAATAATCGCATAATCTCATATACCGAAGCTGATGCTGCTCAAATATAAGGTATTTTAAATGCGAAATGGTTAAAATGATTCTATCGACACACACATGTATATGGTTAGTCTGGTGTTATAAGTGATTTGCCTCAGGTGCTCTGTGGAGCGGGTCACACTGTTTTTAATGCAGGCCAGCTGATACCATAGAAATGCGCTAGCCTTGTATTAGCCTAGCGCCATGAAACTCTTCAAACATAAGAAATGCATGAATTACAAAAAAAATATCTCCAGGTACCAGCAACACTCTGGATAACTAGGAAGTGAGGCCCTATGTCAAAAATCCTGAAATATCCCTTTAAGAGCGAGGGCAACGTCAAAGGACTCCTTAACACCAGGGATGTAACTATTCATCAAAAATCGAAACAGGCCTGACGTTTCCCACCCTTGCTTTAAGATCTCTAGTTCTGCTTTGCTTTTTCTGCTGTAAAGCCCAGGGATGTCTGTCAGCAGGACCTCATTTCACCCACCAGCACCAGACACAGGCAGGCGTTAGGTCACTACAACTGGCATAATGTTCCCGATTTGCATTATCTTCCTTTTAAAATCCCTGTGGAAGCTGTTTTTGGTTTTGAAATGAAGTCACAAGTCCATCATGTTTGACCTTTCCAGAAGACGGAGCCATGGTGACCATAGACGTGGGGCTGGCCTACCGAGACGACACGGTCAGCGAGTGGACTCAGATGGCGACCTCTTTAGAACAGAGGAAGCTCAGCTGCAACTTCACCACTGACAAGGTGAGAGCACGGTTATCTCAGATCACATCAATCCAAACATTTGAAAGAGACGACGCTTAAAGACACAAAATCCACTTCTTTGAGACACATTAGTTTTTGCTCAATGTTCTGCTTGGTCAGGAGCCCTAGAATCTCTTCTCACAAGCAATTATTTGCCTCGTGTGCGATTGTGTTGGGGCTGTTTGTCGGGTCACAGCCTGCAAAACCTCAAATCGTAATAACCAAACAAATAAGGCGAGACGCTGCAGGTGAATAGGGAAATGTTTTAAATTTAAAAATATAAATGTTCAATTGAAGTTTTCACTGTAGATTGACATAAATATGTGAAAAAGAAACATTGTAAGTTCTCTGTTTTTCTTATAAAAGTAAGGCATTTTGTACCAAAAAATGCCCAAAATTTCTCATAATTTTGGCGACAAAATCTGAATACTCAATACTCAATAAATCAGGCTTGGAATTATCCATCCATCCATCCATCCATTTTCTTCCACTTTTCCGTTGCCGGGTCGTGGGGGCTGTTGGAGTTGCCCAAATCACATTGCACCAGCCCCATATGGCTCCTCCTGCAGGTGGTGGGTCCACGGAAGGACGGCCTCATGGTTCTAACCGGGCCTGTTGGTCTCCTATAAGGGGCTTCTTCTCTTTGTCTGACCCGTCACCTATAGGACCTGTTTGTCCTGGGAGACCCTACCAGGGGCACAAAGCCCCCGACAACAGAGCTCCCAGGATCATTCAGGCGCTCAAACCCCTCCACCACGTTAAGGTGGTGGTTCCAGGAGGGGGGCTTGGAATTAAATATAAAAAAAAACCTTCTAAATATTGTTTAGTCCAAAGCTGGAAAGTTTGAAGTCTGTAGAAGCTACATGGAGATAATGTCGCACCAATGTGGGAAAAAGCATTTTGAGAGAAAGGCCCTTGAAATGACTTTTCCAAATAAATCTATTGAGAAACATTCAACCAGTGCAAAAAATAAACATGAAGATTAGTTATTTTGTTTCCAGGAGAAAGTTTGTATGTTAAAGAGACAAATTTGGCCCGAAACCTGAAAATGAAAAGCATTGAGTTTTGCATGTAGTGTCTTTCCCGTAATATTCAAGATTTCTTTATTTGTGCAAATATGAGACTGTGGACATATTTCCCATCTCAAACAAGTTTTTTTTAACTTATTATTTACTTATTTTCGCGTGCAATTTGATCAATAGAACTGTGGCAACAGGCTCCTCCCCACCACCTCTACAGACCATACAGTCAGCATTGTGTCATACAAGGGGGCGTGGCCTCGCTGAAGGGGAAGGAAGTATGTCCTGGGAATATTTCACTCCGTTTAGACATTTTCTGGCAGAATATAAACTAATTCATCACACACAAATAAAGTCACATCTAGTTCTTGGTCCATTTGGATGTTTTTTCAGCAGATTGATCAGTAGAAGTGAAAAAAAGCAGTCATAGCATAACATGACGCATTCTGTTATTTATGTTTTGGGATAGGAAACTATATTTATAATTCAGCATTTTTAAAGTAGTTTTGGAGAAATTATAGAATTCTCCTTTTTATTTTCTCCCCTCAACTTTTTCAAACATGACCATATATGGGCGATTCCAGAGATGCCGTCTGTATCTATGCCCCTCTCGCATCTTGGAGCATCCGACCCGCTCCTGTGGCGCTTTTGAAACCGCGATTTCATCCATAAGCGTGTGTTTGTGTGCTTATCACGGCAGATGTGAGGCATGAAAGGAAAGAAAAGGATATTTGCTCTCCTGTCTGTTTGGATCCTGACATCACCCTCTGCAAAAATTATCTTGGAAACGGAAGGTGTTTAGTCTCGCACTCTGCCGCAATCTTGGTCTGTGCCTTCATTTGTGTCAGATAAATGTCCTAAACTCTAACTTTGCATCACATTTCAAAATCCTTACTTTTCAAATAAACGTCAGCGAGCCAAATATCAATCCCTAATCATTTTCTGTTTGGTTGTTGTCCTCCAAAACAGGGAATCACCCATTGTCGTACTGGCTGATTTTTTATTTGTTGTTGCATATAAAGTCACGCATTTCATCAAATTGTAAAAATTCACATCATACCTATCGACGGGTCTCACTTATTCACCTGCATTGTACTGTAATGGAAAACTTAATTCTGTAGCCCAGCTCTATCTGTTGTTACTCCTGTGCAAGGCCGTGGGAACCCAGGGTGCTGAGGGCGCTGCAGCACCCCCTGGTGGACAGTTTGTGAACTGCAGGCAATATCAACCCCTTAACTCCCACTTGAACAGAGCACATTATCTCCCGCTTTACCCCCAGTCCAAAAGCTTCTGGAAAAAAGGTGTGAAAATAGCGACAAAACTGAGACGAAAACAAGGATGAAAATGTGAAAAAAGTGAGGAAACATTGACGAAAAAGTGACAAATAATTGACAAAAAATGACAAAAAATTGACAAAAAAGTGAGAAAAATCTGACAAAACATTTAGAAAAACTGGACGAAAAAGTTATAAGAATTCAACAACAAAAATGCGAATAATTTGACGAAAAAGTGACAAAAAATTTACAAAAAATGACAAAAATGGACAAAAATTTGACAAAAAAGTGTGAAAAATTTGACGAAAAATTGAGACAAATTTGACAAAAAATTGAGAAAAAAAGGACGAGAAAGTGATAAGAATTTGACAAAAAATTTGAATAGTTTGATGAAAAAGTGACAAAAAAGTCACGAAAATTTGACAAAAATGAGACGACTGCCCAACAAAAAAAGTGATGAAAAAAACTCTGATGTGAGGAAAAAGATCCATTTAGTTTTGTAGGTCTTTGAAATGAGGCGTCACACTGGCCTACAGGATTTGGGTAAAGCTGAACTGGAGAAAATGCTCTCGGTTCAGGCGGGAGTTAAGAGGTTAATAAATAGGATTTATGCACAGAAACAGTATTTTGGGGGTACATTTTGTCCCTCAGCGCCCCCTAACTCTGCTTCTGTGTCCACCCACTCTCTGGTTTGTCCCCTAGACGTTCGAAAACGAGGGCCGGTACTACGAGTGTGACCTCCTGCCCTTCATGGAGTTGGGCAGCGTGGCTCACAAGTACTACCTGGTCAACGTCCGGCTCCCCGTCAACGAGCGCAAGAAGGTCAACGTGGGCATCGGAGAAATCAAGGACATCCGCCTGGTGGTGAGTTCTCCGCGCTCATGCCGTGTTTCCCGCAGTGGGTCTTCAGTGACACGTGCATGGCTGTTCCTTTGGCAGGGCATCCACCAGAACGGAGGCTTCACCAAAGTGTGGTTCGCCATGAAGACCTTCCTCACGCCCAGCATCCTCATCATCATGATCTGGTACTGGAGGAGGATCACCCTGATGAGCCGGCCGCCCGTGCTGCTGGAGAAGTAAGGGCTCTGCTGCACTACACAACACTTCACCAAGCATTTCAGTGCTCAAATGACCTCCATTACAGGTATTTGTGGCTAGTAGCTGGTAGCACATTTTTTTAGCCACAAAACGCTGTTCCTTTGTCAAAAACTGACCAGGAGTAGTGTTTCTCTTCATTACATTTTGAGTGATCCTGGTTTCTTCTTCTGCTGCTGCTGTAGCGCTCCGATATGCACTTCCTGGGTTGGCTCGAGTCATAGGTACAACTGTCCTCCACATTTTCAAACCTTCAGCATCGGATGATTTCTGAGTCTGTTCCTCACGCTGCAGTGAAGCTGCTAACCGTGTTGTTCGATCAAACTAAAGTCTTTTTATTTAGTTATTCCCACTCCTGCCTGAAGAGGGATCTCCTGTTAATCTTCTCATGACCTCTGTGTTTCAATGTCACTACTGTATCCATTATTTAAAATGATGCATTGCAAAATAACAATCCTGAGGCCCTACTTTTAATAATAACGATAATAATAATGCATTGGTTTTATATAGCGCTTTTCTGGACACTAAAAGACGCTTTACATGGCATTATTCATTCACTCCATACTCGCTGGTGGTAAGCTACTATTGTAGCCACAGCTGCCCTGTGGTAGACTGACCGAAGCGAGGCAACCAGTCTGCGCCAAAGGCGTATGACCACAGCATAGGCGGTATGGCCACAATACTTCAAACTTTTCAATACTACAAAACATAATTTTAAGGTCTCCACACAGACTGAACAAATGCTTAATTCAGGCCTTTTAAAGGGACCAGATGAAGTTGGCCATTTTATTTTATTTATTTTATTTATTGACCTTTATTTAGCCAGGATAGTCCCACTGAGATTAAGAATCTCTTTTTCAGGGGAGTCCTGGCCCCAGAGGGGAATCTATTGTACATGTTTTTAGTGGTAGGGGAAACCGGAGTACCTGAAGGAAACCTACGCAGACACTGGGCGAACATGCAAACTCCACACAGAAAGGCCCCGTCCAGGTGGGAATCGATCCCGGGACCTTCTAGCTGTGAGGCGTGACCGCTAAGCGCTGCGCCACCGTGCTCACTACTGCCACCTCAGGTTTTAGGCGTAACTGCACCTTTTATATTAAGCTCCTGCATGACGGCACTTCTGACCCGAATTAACAACTTTTTGAGTGACAGTGCAGGATTTTAGAGGCAGTTGTGGTGAACAGGTCTGAGCTCATTCTACACATTAGGACATGGCTGGAACATGTAGGGGGAGGGGAATACATAATTTTAACATTTTTAAACTCTGTATAGTCCCTTTTAAACTACTGTTGGACACGTTAACCTTGATATTTCTGTAGCATAACCTGAACTAATGTGTGCGTCTAGAACAGGGATCTCCAACCAGCTCTCTAAGTCCTTTTAAGGTAAATCTTATTTATTTCTACAAATGCTTGATCACCCAGCTCTAAAAGGGAAATACAGTATGTATCCAAAACAAAAGTGAAATATCATCTTTACCACTTATTCTCCGGGGTGAACTTCACCAAAGTGGTAATTTACGCTTTGAAACATAGGTAGCTCTCCAACGTTTTTATAGCGTAAAAGTAGTTTGCCTGGTAACAAAATGTTGGAAACCTCTGGTCTAGAAAATTCCCTTTGTATTTCAGAGGTTAAAAATGCACCTGCAAGAGGGTATATTGGAGTGTGGACTTTTTTTCCTTCTTTTTGTTGTTGTTGTGAAGATGGACTCAATATGCAGGATTACTAAAAAATGTGAAAACAAAACACTTCTCCAGGTACTGTATGTTTTTTGGTTTAATGTAGCACAACTTGACTAAAAACTCAAGTTGATTTTACGTGATGATAAACCATCACTGCTTCAGCTCAGGCACATATGGATGAAGTAAAGTAGGTCAAGCAAACGTCTGCAGTGAGATGAGGGAGGTTTATCAGGAGACCATCAGGGTTTACAACCACTTATCAGATCAACATGCATTGAGTAACGCCGAGTGTCCATGTAGAGATACTTAGGTGTACGTTATACTGAGACCAGATATAGAGGGGAATATAAACACAGTATTTAGTTTCCTTGACTGTCTCATAATGAATGAGTAGGACTGGTTACTGGTAAACAACACCAGTTTGGTATCGGAAGGTTTCGGTGCTACCAGCATCAAACAGGTACCGAAAAATAACTTGTATCCGATTTCCCCCATTTTCTTTTACACAATTTACCCTTATTTCCCTCGAATTATTCCCCATTTTTCACACTTTTCTTGACATTGGAGATCAACCCATTATTGTAAATGTGCAGATCCTCCACACGTTATTGTTCTGTTTCCTAGACGACAAATATTTTAGTGCAGGTATCAGAAAACTTATCGTTCATGTATCTTCAGCTTGTTGTTGCAGAAGAGTAGAGAAGTCTTGACAGGAACAGATCTCACAAATGGAGCTCTATGCAAACTCGTATGATTTTATGCCGCTGTGATTGTTTTTGTTTCCCTTCGCATTTCACGTGCTAATGGCTCATGCTTTGGTCCGACGTAAACAAACACCACGGTGTCAGCGCTCGGTTTGCTTGGGCAGGTGTGAGGACTGGCCAGCAGGGGGCCGGTGAGACGGGGATCTCTCAATAGAGGATTAGTTTAGAATGTGAGCATATTTAAAGAGGGGGTATTATGCTTTTTACAATCACATAGCATCAGTCTATATCACACTACAGTGATGACCAATCCTTCTGTTGGTCTGTAAATGCAGTAAATTAGAACAACTGCCTTGTATAAAATTGCTCTCTCAAAATGGCTGTAGTGAATGTCTTGAAATAGGCCTCTGTCTCTTTAAGAACCTCTGACCCTTTCAGACACGCCCCCTCCACACTCTGTCTGTGGCATCAGTGGGGAGGGGGTTCTGCTGAGGAGCAGTGGTTGGTTACTCGGCTGGTGACGAAAGCTCGGAGGCGTCTCCAGGAGGTGGGGGCGTTCCTAGGAGGACTCAGGCAAATCTGTCCCTAAAATGGCCGCCATCAGAGTGTTTACAGATTACTCAAAAATACGTGAATGTGCCAAGGCAACACTTCAGGCATGTTTTTAATGAGGGAATGACATAATAACATGAAAAAGTCGATTTTGCATAACACCCCCCCTTTAATATACTGTAATTGTACAAAGATAGTTAGCATAGTTTAAAAAAAAACAATAATAAAATAAAGATTTTGTTTTGTTTTAAAGGCATAAAATATTCATGATTTCTATTATTACTAAAATAGCCGTGACTATTATTTTTTCTATAATCGAGCATCTCAGGGTCTCTGTATCGAAAACCAAGTATTGTTAAGTACTGATATCGGAATGAATGATGCCAGTACTAGCCCTATGAATGAATGACCAGTTTAAGCTAAGATTGTATAAAAAGTAGTTGATCCATGTGTAAAAATGTCTTCTCGTGCTCTTTGAAGCAACCTTTCAACGCAGGCTTTGTTATTATCGAAATAAAGTCTGTCCCTTTTAATAACCCGGTCGTTCAACAGCCGACATACTAATTGTTTGTCTAGCCCCCCATCGCGCTCCGAGCACAGATCAGGACGGGGCAGCGGTTTCTCTATCGCAGAAGAGCCTGGCCATGCGTGAAACATGGTTAACAATCCGCTCACACAGACATGAGAGCCGCACAGACGGCCGCCACGTCGACCCTTTAGCTCCAGCTCACAGCTCCTGGTCCCTCGTGAGCCGCTCTGGAAGTGCCACTTGTCCCCGTTTGTGGAGAGGCCATGATTATTTCATGCTGTAAAAGCTCTGCCGCGCTCCTGTCGTGTCCACAGAGGTGTCATCGCAACCAGACCACGGCTAATTTTAGACTGATGCCCCCCCCGTGCTCACATTGTGCACTGGATTCAATCCTCTTGTTAAACGATGATGTCAACACTCTGCTTCCAGGGCCTCATGGAACTGAAGTTGCGTTCACGTCATAATCTCAGATAGAGGGCAGGGACCAGTACAACTCTATGGAAGAGAAACCACTTTGGAAAGAAACCTGCAAATGTTGAAATGTTTTATTTGGAAGTGACTGGATTCATAAACCTGACCAACATTACTGAAATGTTTTTGATTAGCACCACTTTTGGACACCTTTATGTGAAAACTATAGGACCTAGTGGTGAGTTCCAGGTTACTGCTGGGCAAATTTCCCACCTCCCACTTGGATAAATGTCTTCGAAGTGCTAATTACAAGTTCCTACAGATTGCTACCAGTTCAGATACAAGATGAAGACAGTAATGGCGGCCCCCAGTGGAGGAGTGTAGCCAGAAAAAAACGGCCCGGGACTTTTGGGTCAAAACTGGCCCTCTTAAAAAAAAAAAAAAACCTGTCATATTCAATGCAATAGTCGAGGTGATGAGCAAAGCAATAAGCCCTTGGCTTGAACTAAAACAGTATAAGCTACGAATCGAGGACAACAGCTGCTGTTGTTTCTGCCAAATTCAAGCTAACCCCTCATAGCACTCAACACTTTAATCGTGTCATTTATAACTTGAAGGAACTTTTGTAAAATTACTTAACAATCTTAAAATGTGCGTTCTGTAAATGAAGTTCCACTCGCGACTGCAACACAAATAAACTTCTCAAAACCAACCAAATGATCCCACTGTAGATGAAGATGAAATGATAAAACTCACCACGGAGTCAGAGAGGTGTGCAGTGAGGATAGAAGTCCCAAAAAGGCCAAACATTGTAAATCATTTCAATGGAAACTAGAAGATTTTCAAACTTCGCGCACTGAAGACGAGGGGCAAGAGGGAGTCACCTGACAACTCCCAGCATGCACTTCTTTGCAAACATTTGTCTAAAATGTATAAAAAATAGAGGTCTAAGGTTCTGTGGGTCCTGGAGGGAGTTACAATAAACTATTTTCTCTTATATTCACAATGTGAGGGGCATGAGTGTTATGTCCCAGAGGCCCATCACTCATTATACGAGATTATCTGTGAACCATGACTCAAGAAAGCGCCACCAGAGGGGTATAAAAGACGTCACATCCCTCTGGTGGAGGAATTGTGTAACTGCATCTACATAAAGATAGATAATCGAATGGCTTTTCCCGCTAATTGTGGGCCGGTGAAAGGTATAACGGGCCTTATCTCGATCTGACTGGCCCAATCGGCCCAAAAGTACGTCGGCCCACCGGGAAAACTCCCGAATCTCCCGATGGCCAGTCCAGCCCTGAGTGTAGCTCATGACGAAACTGACAAACCACTGCATCAGTGATGTGAACGTTACATTTGGAAACAGCTTTCAACATAGTGTTATGTTGCATGTTTTCAATTCTATCTGGTTTGGAGAAACGTTCAAATAACGTTAGCATTGTATGGGCTAACTATTTTAGCATTAGCTGTTTTGTAACAGACGAGTTTATTCACCTGGAACGTGCTATGGTCGTAATTTTCGAGTGGGAAAGATACGAGTTACAACCAGCTAAAACGCACCATTAGTTTACATGTGCTGGCAGAGAAGACACTGAACATTGTGACTCTTTGGTTTTACGAGGATTGTCCTAAGTCTAAGTAATGAGAGCGATGTGTGTCTGTTATTGGTGTGGTCATGTTCCTTTAGGGGGCGCTGTGTCTGATAGCATTTTGATAGTTACCGTAGTTCCATCATGGAAATCTTACCTGTCCACCACCTCAGGTTTATATAATAGAGTTCAGGATCGTGATGTCATATCGCTAAGCATCATGGGATTTGCAGCAATAATACAATGGAGATTTTAAAGGGGAAAATACTGAAGTTATTCACATTTAAACATTTAGACAGTACAGTGAGTTACATGAACTAGAATTATTAACCAGTAGTGACTCAGCAGCTTTCGGAGTTGTTCCATGGCTTTTCATTCCACTTCTTTTTATACAATTTTTAGCTAATGTTTATGGAAAATGTTTGCTACTACACGCAAATGTGGCCCTGTTTTTTTTTGCCATAGTGAAATCAAATCAGTTCTGTGCAATGGTTTGTGAAAAAAAGAGCTTGCAGGCTAGTTTTTGTTGGCATTACTGAAACAGTGACCCTGAAAAGTGACCCTGAAAGTCGTGAAACGTGTGAATAAACTCGTCATGTAAAGAATTGGGGCGTTGGAAACTCCCACCTGAACGGATCCCATTTTCTCCAGTTTGGCTTTACCCTAATCAAAAAGCTTCTTGGGACAAAAGCACCAAAATAGCCACAAAAAATGCGAAGAAAACGAGGATGTAAACGCAACAAAAATGTGACAAAAATTCAACAAAAATGTGACAAAAATTCAACAAAAATGTGACAAAAAATCAACAAAAAAATCAACAAAAATGTGACAAAAATTCAACAAAAATTCAACAAAAATGTGACAAATTTTTTTTTTAAAAATGGGACAAAAAATCAACAAAAATGTGACAAAAATTCAACAAAAATGTGACAAAAATAAAAAAAAAATGTGACAAAAAATCAACAAAAAAATCAACAAAAATGTGACGAAAATTCAACAAAAATGTGACAAAAAATAAAAAAAAATGTGACAAAAAATCAATAAAAAAATCAACAAAAATGTGACAAAAATTCAACAAAAATGTGACAAAAATTCAACAAAAATGTGACAAAAAATCAACAAAAAAATCAACAAAAATGTGACAAAAATTCAACAAAAATTCAACAAAAATGTGACAAATTTTTTTTTTAAAAATGGGACAAAAAATCAACAAAAATGTGACAAAAATTCAACAAAAATGTGACAAAAATAAAAAAAAAATGTGACAAAAAATCAACAAAAAAATCAACAAAAATGTGACAAAAATTCAACAAAAATGTGACAAAAAATAAAAAAAAATGTGACAAAAAATCAATAAAAAAATCAACAAAAATGTGACAAAAATTCAACAAAAATGTGACAAAAATTAAAAAAAAAATGGGACAAAAAATCAACAAAAATGGGACAAAAATTCAACAAAAATTCAACAAAAATGTGACAAAAAAAAAGTGACAAAAATTCAACAAAAATGTGACAAAAATAAAAAAAAAATGGGACAAAAATTCAACAAAAATTCAACAAAAATTTAACAAAAATGGAAAAAAAGAAAGAAAAAACATACAAAAGGTGACACAACACAGCAACAACGCGAGGAAAAAGATCAGTTTTGTTGGGTCTTAGCTTTCAAATGAGGTGTTACACAGGCCTATAGCCAAAGAGGGCAGAATGCATTTGGTTTAGGCGGCTGGTCGAGAGTAGTTTTTTCCAGTTCATTAATTGTCAGGGCGTAGCAGGTATAGGACCTTTTTTTTAAATATTGAGATTTTTTTATCTTTGGTTTTCTCCCTTAACCTCTTAGTTTCATTGTCAAAGCAAATATAGACCCAACCTCAACCTTTTGCGAAACTTATTTTATGACAGTGAGTGGCGCTTCAGAGTTTTCCAGGTTGCAGGATTTGTCGCCGCACGTTTTAGCCCAATCGTGAACAGATAATTACGGAACAGATAATTCCCCCGAGTTTCACGAGAAAAACCTGCGCGTTTTCCCTCCCACGCCTTTTCACAAAAACCCTTTGAAATCCCCTTTGTCTTGTTCAAACACTTCCCGGTGGCGTTCCCGTCTCCCTGCGCGCCGGTGGTCGGGACGCATTCCGCGCATACCAGCCCTAAAGCGACCGCCGCGCTAACCCCGGCCGGGCCAAAGCGTCGGCTCATGACACTGTTTGTGTTAGCGGGGGAAATATTAGCACGCAGATGTTTTCACAGCGTCGTGCTCCAAGTGCTAATGTCGTGTACGAACTCGCTGCCGATGAGGTCGCCGGGTTTTCTGCTGTCATTTGTCTGCGCTTTGATGTGAGTGGCAGGGCTGCCGCTAGATTTGTGGGGGCCCGGGGGCAAAGTTTGGGGGGAGGGGAGGGGGGGGAGTATCGCAGACCATTTATTTTGAAAGTAATCACATTCAGGGCTTCTAGAGATAGTTAGTTATTGAAGCATTGAGGAGCAAACGTTCGGTCGTTGCTTTTTCATCCTTGTTTTCATCTCATTTTTGTTGCTATTTTGACACTTTTTTTTCAAGAAGCTTTTAGATTTGGGTAAAGCCAAACTGGAGTAAATGTGCTCGGTTCAGGTGGGGGTTAAGAAGTAAAATCTCAATTTAACACTTTAGAACAGTCCAACGATGGAAGCAGATTTATGGTGGGCCCCCATGACTATTTAAATACTAATGAATTATTAATGAATGACATGAATCTGACCGTGTACAATACACAAAAAACAAAAAAATAATCACACTTTTTTAATTTTTTGATTTTATTATTATTTTATTTTTTTACAAATTACATATCCATAAAGGAATGGGAAGTGTAAACTGAAGTTTTAAAATTTAAAGTCACACCGCATAGAATTTTACCCAATAGACAAAATTGAAATACAAGTATTTATTTTATGGCAGATGTTTTCATCATTGGACAATTTATTTATTTATTTTATTTTAATTACTTTTTAATTTATTTTCAATTTATTTTTTATTTTTTTATTATTTTTAATTTTTTTTTAATTTTTTTTAAAATTTACTTTAATTTATTTATTTATTTATTTATTTGATCATACATTTTGCTCAAAAGGAGTAGGCTGAAGCAAAAGCTTATGAGCGCCTACCCCCAACTCAAAATGATCAACTTTTCATTTCTCATAGTACAATCAATGTAAGTTTCAAGTTTCAAGTTTAATGGTTTTGTATAGCCCAATATCACAACAGAAGTCGCCTCAAAGGGCTGCAACAAACATCAAGGCAATAAAACACAGCAATAAATATGACAATTAAAAGTTCAGGTGAATCCAGGCAAATATAATGTCCAAAGGTAGCGATGAGCGGCGTGGGCGTCCCCCGTCCTTAGACTCTCCAGTACGGCAAGGAAAAACTCAAAAACCCGGCAGGACAAAAGAGAAACCTTGGGGAGAACCACAGAAGGAGAGATCCACTCCCATGGACGGACAGGCTATAGAGACCCAGGGCCGAAGGATCCCTCAGCAGACGGGCCAAGATCACAGACTGTCCAGTCCTCGGATTCCAGAATGCCAGTTCCTCCGTTCACCCAGGTTCCTCCATTCGATCTAGACAGGCACTCCCGAGGGGGAGTGGGACAGGAGACACCATGTGAATAGTGATGAACAGACTACAGATAAATTAAGTATTGTATCATGATAAAACAAAGTCTGCAGTAAGAGGAAGAGGATAGCGCTCAGTGGACCGTACTTCCCACAGCAGTGTTTCTCCTGAGGCAGCTTTACTTCGGGCTGTGGGTTAGTGCTTTACCTAACTGACCTGATTATAAGCTAATTCGAAGAGGTACGTTTTGAGCCTAGTCTTAAATATAGGGACTGTGTCTGCTTCTTTAACGTGGGCTGGGAGTTTATTCCACAAAACCGGAGCTTGGTAGCTAAAGGCTCTGCCTCCTACAGTAATTTTGGAGACTCGAGGAATTACTAGTAACCCTGAGTTTTGAGAGCGGAGAGCTCTGGTTGGCTGATATGGAATGACAGCGTCTTGGAGATAAAGCGGAGCTAAACCCTTTATGGATTTAAATGTGAGGAGCAGGATTTTAAATTTTATTCTAAACTCAACAGGAAGCCAATGGAGAGACTTTAGCACAGGTGTAATGTGTTCTCTTCTCTTTGTCCGGGTTAACAATCTAGCAGCTGCGTTTTGAACTAATTGAAGACTTTTCAGGGAGCTTTTAGGGCACGCTGCCAGCAGGCTGTTGCAGTAATCCAGCCTTGAAGAGACAAATGCGTGAATAAGTTTTTCTGCATCGCTCTTAGTTAGGATATTTCGTATTTTAGTAATGTTGCGCAGGTGAAAGAACGCTATTTTACAAGCCTGGTTTATATGTGTTTTAAAAGAGAGGTCTTGGTCAAACAGAACTCCGAGGTTTTTTACTGTTGTGCTCGTTGATATGCTAATATTATCCAGGGAGATGATCTGTTGAGATAAAGACTCTCTCAGTTTTTGAGGGCCTAATATAATAACCTCGGTTTTGTCCGGGTTAAGAAGGAGGTAATTTGCTGTCATCCATGTCTTTATGGCTTTTACGCAGGAGCTAAGTGTTTCTAATTTATCTGTCTGACCTGGTTTTATTGATAAATACAGCTGTGTGTCGTCCGCATAACAGTGAAAATTTATATTGTAATTTCGGATTATGTTCCCTAATGGAAGAATGTATAGTATGAATAAAATTGGCCCGAGCACTGAACCTTGTGGCACCCCATAGCACACTTTGGAACACGGTGAAGACTTTTGGTTTACATTAACGAACTGTTGCCTGTCAGATAAATAAGATTTAAACCAGGAGAGGGCTGTTCCCCTGATGCCTACGTCGCATCCTAACCTCTGCAGGAGAATATTGTGATCGATTGTGTCAAAGGCTGCGCTAAGGTCTAACAAAACTAGGATTGAAGCTAGTCCGGCGTCAGCTGCTAATAACAGGTCGTTGGTAACTTTGACTAAGGCGGTCTCTGTGCTATGATAACTTCTGTACCCTGACTGAAATTTTTCAAATAAGTTATTGTCCCGTAGGTGACTGCAAAGCTGCTTAGCCACTACTTTTTCAAGGACTTTTGAGATGAAAGGGAGATTAGATATGGGCCTATAGTTGGCTAAAATGTCAGGATCAAGACTAGGTTTTTTCAAAAGTGGTTTGATAACAGCGTATTTAAAGGACTTTGGCACATAACCGTTTTCTAAAGACGAGTTAATTATTTTCAATATGGTATCTGAGATTTCAGGAGTAATTTCTTTAAGGAGTTTAATTGGAATTGGATCTAGAAGACAAGTTGAAGGTTTTGAGGACATAATGATTGATGATACCTCAGCCTCATCTATAGTTATAAACCTGTCTAAGACTTCAGATGGAGTCAATGACTCAACTAGGTTTATATCAGGATAAGGTAAGGGAAGCTTATCGTTTATTTTATCTCTAATGGTTTTGATTTTATCATTAAAGAATTTAAGGAAGTCATCGCAGCTAAGGGTATTAGGGATTGAAGGTTCTACTGCGCTGTGACTGTTTGTTAGCCGGGCCACAGTACTGAAGAGAAACCTATGGTTGTTTTTATTTGCTTCAATTAATGAAGAGTAGTAGTTTGTTTTTGCTTTCCTCATGGCTTGCTTATATGCGAGTAGGCATTTGTTCCAATATCTAAGAGATTGTTCAGTGCGCGAATTGCGCCATAACCGCTCTAATTTGCGAGTCTTCCGCTTAAGCGCTCGTGTTTCCGCGTTGTACCAGGGGGCGACACACCTTGGCCGAATAACTTTCTGTTTCAGTGGAGCCGCAACATCAAGGGCTGTTTTTAACGTGAGCACAACGCTGTCCACAAACTCATCACTATCATTTAAATTAGTAAGCGAGCTATTCTCTGTAATGTTAAAGACTGGTTGGATAATTTCTTTAAATTTTAAAACAGATTTTTCAGATAGTGTCCGTTTTAATTTAATTTTATCCTGTGGATTAGTGTAATCTTCAATTAAGAAATTGAATGTAATTAGGAAATGGTCAGAAAGCGCGGGGTTTTGAGGGAGAACGTTTAGGTTGCTAATTTCAATCCCATATGTTAAAACCAAATCAAGGGTGTGTTTATGACAGTGGGTAGGTTTATTCACATTTTGTGTGAAGCCAACCCCATCCAGCAGGGCACTAAATGCCTTGCTCAGACTGTCACTCTTATTATCGACGTGAATGTTAAAATCACCCACTATTATAATTTTATTCCAGTCCAGCACTATGCTGGCTAAAAACTCTGAAAATTCTGCTAAGAAGTCTGAGTAGGGGCCCGGAGGCCGATAAATAATTGCTAGTAGTAAAGCTTTTTGATTTTTAAATTTGGGACAGGTGAGAGACAGCGTTAGACTTTCAAATGAATTAAACTTTAGGTCGTTTTTGGGATTTAGAACAAGATTAGAGTGCGATATCGCTGCGACCCCACCACCTCGGCCAGTGGTTCTAGCTGCTTGAAAATTGACATAACTAGGAGGAGTAGATTCATTAAGCCTAACATAGTCGTCCTGCTGAAGCCATGTTTCAGTCAGGGCGAGAAGGTTAATATTGTTATCGCAAATTAAGTCATTAACTAAAAGGGATTTTGAAGAGATTGATCTAATATTCAACAACCCAAACGTTATGTGCTTAGCACTTTGTTTATCGTTTTGTTTAATGCTTAGTTTACTTTTGGGTATTTGTATTAGGTTATTTGGTCGTACACCAGCGTTTGTTATGTTAGCTTTTAATGTTTTAGTGCTTGGTGTACGGGGGACAGACACAGTCTTTATTTGCTCCGGTATTTGTATTAAGTTATTTGGACGCACACCAGTGCTTGTTTTGTTAGCTTTTGATATTTTAGTCTTTGGTTTACGGAGGACAGACACAGTCTTTATTTGTTCTGAAGAATCTACACACTTGATTTGTGACAATCCGGGAGCAGGGTTGGTGGTTACAGAGGAGCGTTCTACACTACTGCTCTGCGCCCGGAGCTCATATCTGGACCGTCAATTTAGGCCGCAACTGAGGCTATCGGCCACATTCTTAGATAAAAGGGATGCACCATCCAAATTTGGATGTATGCCATCCCTGCGCATGAGCTTGGGCTTTCCCCAAAAGGCGCTCCAATTGTTGACATATCCAACATCATTTTGCTCGCACCATCTAGACAACCAGCAGTTGAATGATAAATGTCTGCTATACATTTCATCATTGACCAAATTGGGCAGAGGACCAGAGTATATTACGGTATCTGACATCGACTTAGCCAATTCACACACCGCGCCTACTTGCAATTTGAGAATCTCTGACTGTCTCCGCCGAATATCGTTACCACCCGCGTGGATCACGATCTGACGGAACCGCCTCCCTCCCTGCTTTAAGCGCCTAAGGTTACCTTCGATGTCACCAACTCTGGCCCCCGGATAACACCTAACCAAAGCTGCTGGGATCTTCACGTCCCTAACTATGGAGCTTCCAATCACCAGAGTATCAGGTTCAGCCGGTGTGGCGCTGAGGGGAGAAAACCTGTTCTGGACGTGAAGAGTTTGGTGCGCTACGGGTGTGCGCTTAGTACTTCCCCCACCCCGAACAGTCACAAATCCGTCCTGGTCTTGTCCCGGCTGCACGGGACCCGCTGCGGGGCTAGCCTCAGCCTGGCTAACCTCTCTGGCACTGTCAGAGCGGACTGCGGCTACGGTCCCTGTCGCTATCTGACTGTAGCTAACGCTAGCCTTCACCAAAACTCCGGACAGCCGCTCCTCTAACTCGGTCACCCTGGCCTCCAAAGCTGCCACTACACTACACCTAACGCAACTACTCCTATCGTCTTTGAAAGAGGCAGGGTTCTGACTCGACATACGGCAAACTGAGCAGAACAGCACTAAAGAGGCAGAAGTGGACGGGGCAGCCATGGCTAGGCTAGCGGGCTAAGCTAGCCAGCGAGCTACCACGTTACGGAGAAGAGAGAGAAGGGATTTAATCCACGCAGAAGTGTTGGTTCAAGCGGAGAGTTGGGTCCGCGGAGATAATGGGTCAAATTAGATCTATAACAAGCTAGAGTGGACTCTAAAGCTACGTTTAATACGTGGATTAACAATAGTAACAGAGAGAGCTAATGTTCGACTTGCTCACAACGAGCGTCAAAACAGAATACACTCACCGGATGTGACGTTCCCAATGTAAACAAAACAACAACAAGGAACAATAGCAAAACAAATTTTAAAAAAAATGAAGAACTCGTTTCCTTTCAGAACAATACCTCATAAATGTACAAAAAGACCTGTGTGCTTTTGCTGTGAGCGGCTCAGCTCTCCTTAGACATGACTGTAACTTTGCTGGGGGCGGGCACGTCTCCAGCTCGTCTCCATGGAGATGTGACTAAAGTCAGCAGAATTTGAGATTAAAAAAAAAAGATTAGGTTCTCATCCAAATACATTCTTTGATGACCCACTGCAAAAATAGCATTTTCTGTGCGGAGCTGGTCATGTTTTGTAGTGATGGCAACAGTGTAGTCAAAATGTTACGCAGTGTGCCTTTAACTGTAGCAATTTAAACTTTTATCAAACATTTCTACATATAGATACAGACGTCGTCATGGAAGGGGGCGTGGCTTTGACGAGGGGGAAAATAGAATCTTTAGAGAAACACAATTTTCCCTCTTTTTAGCCATTTTCTGGTGGAATATCAACTTATTTATCACATAAATAAAGTCAAGTGTAAATCGGGCCCATATGGATATTTTCTCACAGCAGATTGTTCAGTAGAAGTGAAAAAACGGCAGTTGTAGCAAGCGCAAGCTAACCGTTAGCATTAGCCCGATGCTAGCATTTAGCATGAAGTTAGCATTCTCCGTTATTTATGTATTTATGGGCTGTTGAACCACTTTGCTCCTCCCCATGTCTTTGTATCATTATTTAGTAGAAAACTATATTCATAATTCAGCATTTGTTACAGTAGTTTTTGAATAATTAGACAAAGTTTAGATTTTTTCAAAATTGTTTTCCCCCTTAACTGTTTTCACAAATGACCATATATGGGCGATTCCAGAGATGCCGTCTGTATCTATATACAGCATAGTCACATACACTTGCACCTTGCTTAGGGCAAATTTCAACATATAAAAACCCAGCACTCACTTTAAGAGCCCCTCGCCTGGCGCATGTGGGGCTCATTTGCATAAAATGTTTCTGTTACTGAGACTTGTAAGTACGTGTTGCTGAGTGGATAATGAAATCCATATTCTCCCGGCTAATATGGATCTAATGCTGAGCACGTGTGTAGACCCGCAGTGGGAGTCTAGAGGGAGATGACGCCTACTCAAGTCTTGGGGTAATAGTGGATCTCAAACTGTTCATCACGACTGGGATTCTTTAGTTTTAAAGATGGGCTGAAGTTAAAATACAGACTACGGGTGTTGCGCTTTGGGGGTTAATTGGCTTGTTGCACGGTGTGGCTATGCTAGTTCCTCTGACCTGAAGGTGTGAGCGCCAGGACTTCCTGTCTGTTTTCTTTTCCTGGAATAATAATAATTTTCTAAAGATTATGTTGTGGGAGGTGAGTTCCCGGTAGATGATCATTTACTGTGTTCAAATCATGATGTAACGAGTTCAGATCAGACGCCTGTGATCATGAAGGATCGATAGTTTGTTTTGAAGCTAAAGGCTAACATGCTATAAAAAAAAATATACATAAAAAGGCACTATTTCAAATTGTGTAATGCATTAACCCCTTAACTCCCACCTGAACCGAGCACATTTTCTCCAGTTTGGCTTTACCCCAATCCAAAAGCTACTGGAAAAAAGGTGAGAAAACAGCAACAAAACAGACGAAAACAAGGATGGAAATGTGACAAAAAAGTGAGAAAACATTGACATAAAAGTGAAAAAAAATTGATGAAAAAGAGGCAAAAATTTGGAAAAAAAAAAGACAAAAATTTGATTACAAAATGACGAAAAAACTGACCAAAATGTGACAAAAATGTGATACAAATTTGACCAAAAAAAATTACAAAAAAATGGACAAAAAAATTACAAAAAATTGACTAAATGTGACAAAAATTTGATAAAAAATTGACGAAAAAAATGAAAAAAAATGTGACAAAAAAATGACAAAAAAGTTACAAAAATGAGTTGAATACCCGACAAAAAAAATTATGGAAAAAAAAATCTGATGAAGTGAGGAAAAAGATCCTCTCGGTTCAGGCGAGTTTAAATTAGCCTTTAACTTCAAGACAAAGGAACTCACGGGTCTGAGCTAATCTTAATGGAAATGAATACAAACAGGAAGTACTAGCGCCCACAGCTTCAGCTCAGAGGAACTAGCGTAGCCACATTGTGCAACAAGCCTATTACTCAAATTCCGCTGATGACCAAATATTTTACAATCAAAAATGTTGAAATAATGGGTGTTTTAGTATTGGATCCACACCGCAAAACATTTCACCCTTTAACGAAATAAAATCCGAGCATTTATTTCATTACAGATATTTTTGTTGTTGAAAAATGGCCAAACAAAGTCTCCTCAGACCACACTACAAAAACTAAATACCAAACATGGAAGGAAGTAACGCTGCCAATGGGACAAGTGCAAGTTTCTTCCCCCCCCATTGGCAAATGAATTCACCTGAAATAAAGATTAAACGTATTGAAATGAGTCAGAAACATCTCGGAACAAGTGAAATAATGTAGGTCAAATGCCCAACTAAACCTCTTAACTCCCGCCTGAACTGAGAGGATCTTTTTCCTCACGTCGTCATATTTTTCTCCATCATTTTTTTGTTTGGTATTCAACTTATTTTTGTAACTTTTTGTCATTTTTTTGTCACATTTTTGTCATTTTTTAGTATTTTTTTCGCCAATTTTTTATCACATTTTTTTGTCATTTTTTAGTATTTTTTTGTCATTTTTATCACACTTTTGTTTTTTTGTCACATTTTTTTTATTTATTTGTGTCATTTTTTGTCACATTTTTTTTCTTTTTTTCATCAATTTTTTTAATCATTTTTTTGTCACATTTTTGTAACTTTTTGTCATTTTTTTGTCACATTTTTGTCATTTTTTAGTATTTTTTTCGCCAATTTTTTATCACATTTTTTTGTCATTTTTTAGTATTTTTTGTCAAATTTTTATCACACTTTTGTTTTTTTGTCACATTTTTTTTATTTATTTTTGTCATTTTTTGTCACATTTTTTTTCTTTTTTTCATCAATTTTTTGTCACATTTTTTTGTCACATTTTTGTCATTTTTTGTCATTTTTTTGTCACATTTTTGTCATTTTTTGGTCATTTTTTGTGACATTTTTGTCATATTTTTTTGGTCATTTTTTGTGACATTTTTGTCATTTTTTTCGTCAATTTTTTGTCAATGTTTTCTCACCCTTTTGTCACATTTCCATCATTGTTTTCGTCTCAGTTTTGTTGCTATTTTCACAGCTTTTTTTCCAGAAGCTTTTGGACTGGGGTAAAGCCAAACTGGAGAAAATGTGCTCGGTTCAGGTGGGAGTTAAGGGGTTAAACTAAACGAAACAACTCAAATTTAAATTATACATGCTCAATTTTGAGACATTTAACCTCTTAACCCCCACCTACACGAGCACATTTTCTTATTATCCAGGCATCCACGCATTACCTAAATCTAAAAGCTTCCTGAAAAAATAACGTCAAAATAGCGTTAAAAATGAGAGATACAGTAAATGAGGATTAAAAAAAAGTAACAAAAATGTGACAAAGAATCAACGCATGGAAACACAAAGACACATCTTGGATCAGTTTTGTAGGTCTGAGCTTTCAAATGAGGCGTTACCCTGGCCTATAGGCTGTAAGAAGTTTTTAGATGTGGGTAAAGCCGAACTGGAGAAAATGCACTCCGTTTAACCCCTTAACTCCCACCTGAACCGAGCACATTTTCTCCAGTTTGGCTTTACCCCAGTCCAAAAGCTTCTGGAAAAAAGCAACAAAACTGAGACGAAAACAATGATGGAAATGTGACAAAAAAGTGAGAAAACATTGACAAGAAAGTGATGAAAAATTGATGAAAAAATTGCAAAAATATCACAAGAAATTGACAAAAATTGACAAAAATTGACGAAAAATTGACGAAAAATTGACGAAAAAATTACACAAAATTGACCAAAAAATGTGATAAAAATTGGACAAAAAAAATTACAAAAATATGACAAAAAATGACAGAAATGTGATGAATAAAATTGATGAAAAAATGACAAAAATGTGACAAAAAATGAGTTGAACACCCAACAAAAAAATGATGGAAAAAAAATCTGATGACGCGAGGAAAAAGATCCTCTCGGTTCAGGTGGGAGTTAAGAGGTTAAAGTGGGGGTTAAGAGGTTAAACTAATCTATTAATTTTTTTCTTTTGAGGATGATCTTGGCCCTGGGCATCTCCATGACCTTCATCAACATCCCAGTGGAGTGGTTCTCCGTCGGCTTCAACTGGACCTGGATGCTGCTGTTTGGAGACATCCGCCAGGGCGTCTTCTACTCCATGCTGCTCAGCTTCTGGATCATCTTCTGCGGGGAGCACCTCATGGTAAGCCCCCCCCCCCCCTCCCCCCCGCCCCCTCTCTCTCTCTCATGGTGTCAGTGATGGCTTTCATGATGGCGTAGCTTGATTTGAACTTTAACTCTTCCAGGACCAGACGGAGAGAAACCGATTCTCCGTTTACTGGAAGCAAGTCGGGCCCATCGTCTTTGGATCATTCTGCCTGTTTATTTTTGACATGTGTGAAAGGTAAGTGATATATATATATATATATATATATATATATATATATATATATATATATATATATATATATATATATATATATATATATATATATATATATATATGTCTTACTTCCTGTTAGTTAGCCATTTTAGATCAATATCGCATTTTCTAATTCAAAGTCTCCCCAAAGTCCCCCCAATAAAATGACAAAAAATGACAAAAAAACCGACCAAAAAATGACAAAAAAAATGACAAGAAATTGGACAAAAATGTGACAAAAAATGACAAAAAAATTGACAAAAAAATGACAAAAAATGACAAAAAATTTGACAAAAAAATGACAAAAAGTGACAATACAATGACAAAAAAACGACCAAAAAATTACAAAAAATGACACAAAAAATGACAAAAAAGTGACAATAAAATGACAAAAAAATGACAAAAAATTGGACCAAAAAATTACCCAAAAAAAAGACAAAAATCCATTTAGATGAGTTTTGTAGGTCTTAGATTTCAAATAAGGTGTTACACTGGCCTACAGGATTTGGGTAAAGCTGAACTGGAGAAAATGCTCTCGGTTCAGGCGGGAGTTAAGAGGTTAAAGTACAGAAACTCCTGGTTGAATATTATACTCCAATAAAGGTAAAAGTGGCTCAAAGTGCTGAGAAATTTGTTGTAGAAAATACTGAAGTATCAAAGTAAAAAGTACAAATCCGTTTCCAAGTGTTGTCAATAACAACATCACGACTTCAAGATGCGCTCGAGTTCCCCGTCTTGAGTCACTGGCACCGACCCCACGCCTGTGTAAACTGTTCCTTTAAAAGCTCAAAAAGGCGGGAAGCAACGAGCCTCCACAGTGCTCCAGAGCCTGTCCGTCATAGATTTAGGCTTCTACTTTTTCCAATTTACCAAAAACGGCATGGTTAAAAATATGACACTTAGCCCAGCGTTGTCACATGGAGCCAGGCTTTTACGCTGTTTAACCTCTTACCACCCGCCTAAACCAAATGCATTCTGTCCTCTTTGGCTATTATATAGGCCTGTGTAACACCTCATTTGAAAGCTAAGACCCACAAAACTGATCTTTTTCCTTGCGTTGTTGCTGTGTTGTGTCACCTTTTGTATGTTTCTTTTCCTTTCTTTTATTTTTCATTTTTGTCACATTTTTATTGAGTTTTATTGACATTTTTGTTGAATTTGTCACATTTTTGTCAAATTTTTGTCAAATTTTTGTCACATTTTTGTCACATTTTTGTCACATTTTTGTTGAGATTTTGTCACATTTTTGTCACATTTTTGTTGAATTTTTGTCACATTTTTGTCACATTTTTGTTGAGATTTTGTCACATTTTTGTCACATTTTTGTCACATTTTTGTCACATTTTTGTTGAGATTTTGTCACATTTTTGTCACATTTTTGTCACATTTTTGTTGAATTTTTGTCACATTTTTGTTGAGATTTTGTCACATTTTTGTTGAGATTTTGTCACATTTTTGTTGAATTTTTGTCACATTTTTGTTGAATTTTTGTCACATTTTTGTTGAGATTTCGTCACATTTTTGTTGAGATTTTGTCACATTTTTGTTGAATTTTTGTCACATTTTTGTTGAATTTTTGTCACATTTTTGTTGAGATTTTGTCAATTTTTGTCACATTTTTGTTGAATTTTTGTCACATGTTTGTTGAATGTTTGTTGAATTTTTGTCACATTTTTGTCACATTTTTGTTGAATGTTTGTCACATTTTTGTCACATTTTTGTTGAATTTTTGTCACATTTTTGTTGAATTTTTGTCACATTTTTGTTGAATTTTTGTCACATTTTTGTCACATTTTTGTTGCGTTTACATCCTTGCTTTCTTCTTATTTCTTTGTGGCTATTTTGGTGTTTCTTCCCAAGAAGCTTTTTGATTAGGGTAAAGCCAAACTGGAGAAAATGGGATCCGTTCAGGTGGGAGTTAAGAGGTTAAACAAGGTCCAAAGCTACATAAGAAATCCTGTTTCCAAAGTGACTTGTGGAGTTGCCCCTGGCCACTAGGGGGTGGCATTACAGCAATGTTAGCTCCCCGCCATGAGGACCAAAGAAAGCAGCCTTCCTCTCCCACTGAGTAAAAGGCATAAAAAAGTGTTAAAGTAGGCAGCCAATGTTTCCTACAACTCAAATAAAGTAAATATTGTCAAAAACTCGACTGGGATGCAGCACTTTAGTGAATTTGACCATGTTTTCGGGGATTATTAACTGCCTTAGTTACTGTTATTTCTCTCCACTCTGAAAGCCATTGAGAAACTACACTAAATCAAAAAATCCACTGAGGTTTTTACTGAGTACAAAGCTTTGTGCACATGAAATCTAATGGAATGATCTTCTGTCCGCAGAGGTGTCCAGCTGAAGAACCCCTTCTACAGCATCTGGGCGTCCGAGGTGGGGACTGAGCTGGCTGTATCCTTTTCTACCACGTGGCAGTTCCACATTACCAAGAAAATTGTGAATGAAAATCATCATAAATGCAGTAGAATTTTTTTTTTCCCTGACGGTAGCTCCGCAGATGGCCTTCATCATAGTGGCCGGGATCTGCGCCTGCCTGTACTTCCTCTTCCTCTGCTTCATGGTGTTCCAGGTGTTCCGGAACATCAGTGGGAAGAGGACCTCCCTGCCGGCCATGTCCAAGGCCCGCCGCCTGCACTACGAGGTACTGCTCCACACGGGCCCGATGTTGTTGGTTTTTTTACTCCAATCCAAAAGCTTCTGGAAAAAAGGTGTGAAAATGGCGACAGAACTGAGATGAAAACAATGATGAAGATGTGACAAAAAATTGAGAGAACTTTGACAAAAAAAGTGATGAAAAAATGACAAAAATGTGACCAAAAATGACAAAAAAGACAAAAAATTGACCAAAAATGACCCAAAACCCCCCCGAAAAAAGACAAAAAATGTGACAAAAAGTACAAAAAATGACAAAAAAAAAAAAATGAGTTGAATACCCCCCCAAAAAAATCTGATGACGGGAGGAAAAAGATCCATTTAGATGAGCTTTGTAGATCTTAGCTTGAGGCGTTACACTGGCCTACAGGATTTGGGTAAAGCTGAACTGGGGAAAATGCTCTCGGTTCAGGCGGGAGTTAAGAGGTTAAAAAGGATCTACCAGTTATGTTTTATGACATTATGTTGAGTGTCGCTATCGAGTTTTTTTTCTTTTTCTGAGGGATCTTCCAGCCTGATTGCCCGGATTTTAACTCCGAAAAAACAAGATGAAATTGGAATTTTCACAGATGTTTTCACAAAAGCTTATTCTAAAAACAAACAAGATCCAAAAAAAGGCATATGCAGGATATGACCAATACTCCTGGAAACTGAACGAGGCAAAATTAGTTGCGATGTGCAGCGGAGGAATATATTTAAAGGGGGGGTATTATGCAAGTCGACTTTTTCGAGCTTTACATCATGTTATTATGTCACTCCCTGATTAAAAACATGCCTGAAGTGTTGCCTTGGCACATTCACGTATTTTTAAGTAATCTGTAAAACCTCTGATGGCGGCCATTTTAGGGATAGGTTTGCCTGAGTCCTCCTAGGAACGCCCCCACCTCCTGGAGACGCCTCCGAGCTTTCGTCACCAGCCGAGTAACCAACCACTGCTCCTCAGCAGAACCCCCTCCCCACTGATGCCACAGACAGCGTGTGGAGGGGGCGTGTCGGAAAGGCTCAGAGGTTCTTAAAGAGACAGAGGCCTATTTCAAGACATTCACTACAGCCATTTTGAGAGAGACATTTCATACAAGGCAGTTATTCTAATTTACTGCATTTACAGACCAACAGAAGGTTTGGTCATCATTGTAGTGTGATATAGACTGGTGCTATGTGATTGAAAAAAGCAGAAAACATTTGTGTGGACAAGTCGGGCTCTAGCAAAGTTGATCTTTTCTTATGTTAGTCCAGTATTGATTAAAGGGATATTTCAGGATTTTTGACATAGGGCCTCATTTCCTAGTTATCCAGAGTGTTGCTGATTTCTGGAGATATTTTTGGGGGGGGAATTCATGCAGTTCTTAGAAGAGTTTCATGGCGCTAGGCTAGTGCGAGGCTAGCACATTTCTATGGTATCAGCTAGCCCGCATTAACCCCTTAACTCCCACCTGAACCGAGCACATTTTCTCCTGTTTGGCTTTACTCCAGTCCATAAGCTTCTGGAAAAAAGCTGTGAAAATAGCAACAAAACTGAGAAAAAAACAATGATGGAAATGTGACAAAAAAGTGACGAAAAATTGATGAAAAAGTGGCAAAAATGTCACAAAAATGTCACATGAAATTGAAAAATTTGACCAAAAAATGACAAAAATGTGATTTAAAAAAAATGGACGAAAAAATGACAAAAAAGTTACAAAAATGAGTTGAATACCTAACAAAAAAAATGATGGAAAAAAAAAACGACGTGAGGAAAAAGATCCCCTCGGTTCAGGTGGGAGTTAAGAGGTTAAAAACAGTCTGACACACATGCCAGAGTAACCATATAAATGTCTGTCGATAGAATCATTTTTGGAATATAACTGACCTTACATCACATGAATGATCACATTTTGAGGGACTATTTTGTAGCAGATCACTCCGCCGCCGCTGCGTAGCTTATACAACCACGAAGCTGGTTTGAATGATTCGACACAGACATTTATATCATTAATCTGGCGTTATAAGTGATTTTGTGGAGCGGGTCAGACTGTTTTTAATGCAGGCTAGCTGATACCATAGAAATGCGCTAGCCTTGCACTAGCCTAGCACCACGTGACTCTTCAAAAATAAGAACTGCTATGTATTGCAAAAATACCTGTGCTTGGTTTACGATACTGATACTTGAACAGAACTCTTACCGATACTCTTTATAATCTAGAATCAGAAAACGGGGGAAGATATGTAAATTTACAATATCGGTTTCATCTCCAATGTCAAGACATGTGTACAAAGTTGAGAGTTTTGGGGAAAAATGGAGTTGTTGCCAATGTATGTCTGTAGTTTAGATGTTCATTCAACCCTGTTTAATGACATCAAGCATTTAATATCGGCCTTAGTTACCAGGACGAGCTGTTTCAAGGAAATAAATAAAAGTAAAGCTGAGAAAAAAATATGCTAATATGACCAGAAAGCAGACGTAGACCAATCATAATCATAAATGTTTTATTTGCCATTGTTAATGAACAGGTTCATTGTTAATGAACAGGTTCACAACCAGGAATTCTTTCTGGTTCATTCATGCAGCATAAAACATTTAACACATAACTTGGATAAATAAAAAACTATACAAATAGTGCAATAGAGCAGTGCAAACGGTATAACATCACAACAGAAGTCGCCTCACAGGGCTGCACCGAACACTAAGGCAATAAAACAGAGCAATAAATATGACAATGTAAAGTTCGGGTGAATGAAGTCTCCAGGCAAACATAATGTCCAAATAAAGGTCGACGTGCGGCGTGGGTGTCCCCTGTCCTTAGACTCTCCAGTACGGCAAGGAAAAACTCAAAAACCCAGCAGGACAAAAGAGAAACCTTGGGGAGAACCACAGAAGGAGAGATCCACTCCCATGGACGGACAGGCTATAGAGACCCAGGGCCGAAGGGTCCCTCAGCAGACGGGCCAAGATTGCAGACCGTTCAGACCTCAGATTCCAGTATGCAGGGTTCTTCTGTTCAGCCGAACGATCCGCCCCACACGCCTCCGGGTCCTGGAGAGGTGGGAGTTTACAGCCAATCACCTTCTCAGCAGAGTCAATGCTGGTCCCGGTTTGTGGCGCCGGGAACCACACGGTGATGGAGGAGGTGAGGATGGTCGGAAGATTCTTCAGCTACCGCAGGGAGGACATATTTGTTTGCATTCTTTATATATAAAGCAAATAAGGGAGGGGGGGGAAGTGACGGGGCTGATGGGAGTCCCTCTGTAGGCGGGGCCAAGATCGTGGTGGAAGAACGTCCAGTTGTTGGAGATTCAGTCCTTGTGGTTCAGTCGCTGTTGGACGGTGGTAAACCGTGGACTGGCGTGAAGAGTCACATCTGAGGAGCGTGATGTTCAGCGACGAGGACACACAGGTTCTGCTTGAGGTCAAAGAGACGACAGGATCTGTTGGTGAGAGAGAGGAGGTCTGCGGATGAGAAACGAGATGGTTTTCAGGAGAGGATGGATGACGAGTGGAGTGAAGAGAGGACGGGGAGAAGGAGAGAAGACAGGAATGGAGAGAAGAGGGGGAGAACAGAGAGAAGGGAAAAAGAGAAAGAAAAAAACACATTCACACTCATTCATACACCAGCGTCAGACACTGGAGGCAAGGCGGGTGAAGTGTCTTGCCCAAGGACACAACGACAGTGTGCGCCTACAGGACATTCCGCTTAAGCGACGACCCAGCGCCACTGTCACCCCAGAAAAAGAAAAAAATGAAAGAAGAGAGAGAAGGGGAACTGGTGAATGGTCCCATATATGTATCACCTTTTGTACTTGCCTGAGGCACTCAAAATGCTTTACATCAAGGAACCACTCACCCATTCACACTCATTCATACACCAGCGTCAGACACTGGAGACACTCCGCCCCCTCAGACCTCGTGAGAGATCCGTCCTCCTCAGAGAGATCCGTCCTCCTCAGACCTCGTGGGAGATCTGTCCTCCTCAGACCTCGTGGGAGATCCGTCCTCCTCAGACCTCGTGGGAGATCTGTCCTCCTCAGACCTCGTGGGAGATCTGTCCTCCTCAGACCTCGTGGGAGATCTGTTCCCCTCAGGCCCAGTGACCGTTTCTCCTCTGACCCTGCTCCTCCTGGCGTCTCCTGTTAAAGCCATTTTGCCTCCACCGGCCTTGAGCGTTGGGCATCTCATGGTCGGAGTCATTCCTCTGCTCGTTCTGTCTCCGGTTCCTGATGTCTTGTGAGGCATAGTTGTTGGTTGCCCGTGTGTCCTGAGGTGCTGTGCTTCTCTCTGGCTCCACGGTTTTCAGCAGATCTGGTTGTTTTTCGTTGGTCTCCTGCTGTGTGGCTGCTGCCTTCGCTGCCTTCTCATAAGCAATGTTTTGCCGTAAAAAGCTAATGTTGTCTTTCCGAAGTGCCTCTATGTCGCCCTTCATTTCCACATACACATCCGCGCTGTGTGCCAGATTCTCGTACAGCTCCTTATTCTTTCCCTGGAGATCACTGGCTTCTTCCCTCCACTTGTCCGCCTCCTCCATGGCCTTATCAAGGTCCGCCTTCATCGCCAATTTCTCCTCTTCGAGTCTGCGAAGGATCAGGTCGGTTTCAATGTTCGGCTGCAGCTGCAGTTGTTGTTTCTTAGATTTTTCCAGCTCCGTTTTGGCTTCTTGGAGCTGGGTTTCCAGGCGTGATATGGTCCCAGATGTTTGAATTTTTGACGTCTTGAGCTCTTCTGAGAGGACGCATTTTTCAGACTCAAGGGACTTGTTTTTCTCCTCAAAGTGGCTGATTATTTTGACTTTCTCGTGGAGATTTGACTCCAGTTGTTTGAGATCAGCTGTAGTTGTCTCACAGGCAGCTATCAACACTTGTTTCTCTGTTTGAAACCTCTCAAACATGCGATGAGACTCTTGGAGAGCATGGAGTCTATCTCTCATGCTCTCTTCCAGGTTGTCGTACTGTTTGGTAACTTCATCTTGAAGCGCGAGGGACTTCTGATCCTCCTCCATCAGTTTTTGTCTCGTCTGATGGAGCTGGTCTTGTGTCTTCTTGCAGGAGACCAATTTTTTGTCCAGGGTCAGCTGCAGAGTCTGGTTCTCTCTCTGCTGTGAGTCCAGCTCTGTATGGAGGACATTGACCTCTTTCTTCAATGTAGAAATGGTCTCCTTAGCTTCCTCTGCGGCAGTTTTATGGGCCTCCTTCATGGACAGCTGCTCCTGTAGAAGAGTCTTCATTTTCCCCTCCATCTGGTGGACTTCTTCTGCCAGGGCGGCGTGTTTCATCTCAAGCAGCGTGAACTGTTCAAGCTTGAGATGATTTTTGGTCAGCTCCTTGTCCTGCTGTTGTAGCAAAAGCGTTTGCTGTCCGACCTGGTTTTCCAGATCTTTAATCTTCTCGCGAAGACTCGCGTCTGCTACCTTGAGCTGACCATAGTTCGTCTTCAGGGCATTGATAACCAGCATCAAACTGTCTTTCTGATTATCTTTTTCCTGTTGCAGGAGGAGAATTGTGGCATCCCGCTCTGACACGGAGACTTGCAGCCTTAAGTTCTCCTCGTTCAGACCCTGGTTTTGGGCGTTGAGAGCCTGGACTTCGGCTCTGCTCTGCCTCAGGGCCTCGCGTTCGACGAACAGTTCCTCCTGTGAACGCAGGGTTTTGTCGGCGAGGTCCTTCGCTAACAATGCTTTTTCTTGGCGCTCGCTCTGCACCTGCTTCTGCAAAGAGAGATTGACACTCTCTGCTGAACAGAGCGCAAGCCGGAGCTCCTGAACGAGCGCGGCGTCGGAAGAACGCTTCTTCCCAAACATTTTCATGGACTGAGCTTTTTTCACGAAGGCGTTTGTGAAAAAAGCTGGAAAATGCTTTGATAAACCACAGAATGTGTCAGAGATTGTGGCTGATGCGTTGAAATGCAACAAAATGCAGTTCAATGCGTCAAAATACGTCAAAATGTGTCGAGATACGTCAATGTGTGTCAAATGCGTCGAAAGGCTCATGGGTGTGTGAAGGAATGACTGACTGGAGTTCTATCACAGATGTGTGGAATGTTTACAGCTGTTCTAAATGTGATGATGTCATCATCTCTGCATGACCTCATACCTCAGAGGCGTTACCATGGTAATCCATTGGAACCAATAGATCTACAGTAATATTATAAATACAAGGAGGTGTGGCCGAGCTCTCATGGGAATCTCAATTTTTCACTCTTTTTAGCCGTTTTCTAAATCTAACGTACTGTAAACATATTTATCACACACCAATAACGTCGAGCCAAAATAAGCTCCATATGGATGTTATCTCACAGAAAATGTTTCAGTAGAAGCGAAAAACTTAAATTAAGTATGTAGCATGCTAGTGCTAGCTATATATATTTTTTTTTAAGTATTGGCACGGCAAGTGTGGGCTTTTGAACCACTTTGTCGCACTCCATGCCTTTGTGTCTTTATTTATTACAAAAATATATTCATAATTCAGTGTTTCTTAAAGTGATGGTTAAATGACTATTAATGTTAATGCATATTAAACCGTGGTCAGTGAGAATTCTAATGCTAACTGCTGTGCACTTATAACCACACAGTTCGTCCGGCAACAGTTACATAAAGATTTAAATCTCACTCCATTGCAGCTGTTTCCATCGTAATGACAAACTAATAAGCTGGAACTAGTTTCAGGTAAAACAGCAAAAAAAAATTACAACTCCTGCCCAGGATTAAAAAAAAAAAAAAAAAAAAGGCACACAGTCTGCTGGAATAGTGACGCCCTTTAACCACAGCTGCCAACTGTTAGAGGATAACATTAAATCACCATTTATCACACTGGGTCAGGCTGTACAGTCGTACTATCTCTGTCATAGCCTTGACTGTGGGGCTCAGACTCTCAGCCACTGAATGCTGGCGTATCAGTATGACGCTCTGAGAGGGTATTTATCCCTCTTCTCTGGAAGCATAGACAGACTTGAATGGTAGGACTGGCGCAATGTCACAAGTTCATGTCTCCGGGTCCCGCACCGATGGTAAATAAACTTCTCCTGCATAAGACATCCAGACTGCTGCCTGTCATTCATCAGCCATTGTTATTTCTCTAACACCAACAATACACTCTTGAGGTCCCATCGAGATTATTGCCTTGTATTAGAATCATTGAATAAAGATATTATTATAGATTATATTCTTTCAACACCCTCAACTGATCATAGAGCTGTAACTATTCAAAATATTTATTTATGGTGTTGGAGACATGAAGCTCCTCTTATTGGAAAATGAATAACGCTCATTAGTAATGAGTTGGTAGTAAATTATATAAAGTGGGCAAAAGTATTTGAGCTGAAACGACCGAGTCACTTCCTTTTAATTTTTACCTTTGAGCATCAAAACTCGGATCGAAAGATTGAAAAAAAAAGTTTCACACCTGATTTTCGTACCTGCTTTCGATACTTTCATTTCACCGATACGGGTTTTTCCCCCGATACCAGACTGGTGTCATGTAACGGTACCCAGCCCTACTGCTGCTATGATGCCTCGCAACATTTTTGGGGGTCTTGCGTGTGACACAATAAGAAAATAACAGGAAATGTGCGGCCTCATTGTTTTTCACTCTTGTCAGAATGGTTTATTCTGTGGTTTCACCAGAATGTGACATCATAATTATAGAAAAATGTCCTTATATCTGGTCCATGCACTTTGAATCACCCTTTGAAATCCTTGACTTAGTTCTTTTCCCTCCAAACTAGTTTAACCTGTGTCTAATTGTAGGTGTCGGTGGTATTTCTCGACGTAATTGACTCCCCCCGCTTTAGGATGGAACCAGATCTGATGACGATGTTGTGCTTGTTGTGTTTCCAGGGTCTGATCTTCAGGTTCAAGTTCCTGATGCTGGTGACTTTGACGTGCGCCGCCATGACGGTCATCTTCTTCATCATCAGCCAGGTCAGAACATGAGGAGCATTCAGTCTTTTAACCTCACGAACCTCCAGCTAAAAGACCTGCGCCCCGGGGACTGGCACGAGCTGCGACCTTAAGTCAACCCCCCCAGTCTTTCCCTGCCATTGTTCTGAGTGTCCGAGACGGCGCAGTGCGGGATCATCTCATCTAAACACTGCCGCTTGTGTTCAGGCTCTCGTCATAATGGCTGTATTTGTAAAGCTGTTTTAAGTGACACATTTCAACACTGGGACGGTCACAGCAGAACTGGTGATAATGGAGTTCGGGAATGTGACGTCATACCGCTAAGCATTATGGGATTAGCAGCAATTGTAAACTAATGGAGATTTTAGAAGTGAAAATACTGGAGTTATTGTTCACATTAAAACACTTGGACACCACAGTGAGTTAGATGTATTTAACAGCAGTAACTCAGCAGCTAACGGAGCTGTTCCACAGCTAATTTCTCCACTTTATAAACTGTTTTTAGCTAATGTTAGTCAATGGAAATGTATGCTAACAGCTGCAAAGATGGCCGATCTCCATGGTAAACTGTAGACTTTCCCGAACTCTATTGAACGACTGAGTTGGCCATTGAAAGAGGTGATGGTTACCGAAACTCGAGCATGTACAGACAGCATCTTTGGAACGGCCCATATTCGAAGCAGCCAGCCACTTTTTGGTCGAGTTTTTTTTGTCACTTTTGTTGAATTTTTGTCACATTTTTGTTAAATATTTGTCACATTTTTTGTCAAATTTTTCTCACATTTTTGTTGCGTTTACATCCTTGTTTTCTTCTCATTTTTTGTGGCTATGTTTGTGCTTTTTTCCCCAAGAAGCTTTTTGATTAGAGTAAAGCCAA
This sequence comes from Gobius niger, assembly GCF_951799975.1. NCBI lineage: Eukaryota > Metazoa > Chordata > Actinopteri > Gobiiformes > Gobiidae > Gobius > Gobius niger. Next base: position 27,612,997 of record NC_136864.1, read on the forward strand.
ACTGGAGAAAATGGGATCCGTTCAGGTGGGAGTTAAGAGGTTAACAGTAGTATTAGTTTAAACATTAGTAATAGTTTACATTTAATCGCCTGGGCTTCATGCTATCGACCTCTGCAGAGAATGTAGTCACTAATGCAAGGACTGGACGCCATATGTGTTCAATGTTATATTTCCACACTGTAACATCCACTTCATATATGTCATACTAATGCGTATATGTTTGAGTTGTAATCTGTGCCGTGCTGTTCCAGGTGAACGAGGGCCACTGGCAGTGGGGGGGCCACACGGTGGAGGTGAACAGCGCCTTCTTCACGGGGATCTACGGCATGTGGAACCTCTACGTGTTCGCCATCATGTTCCTGTACGCGCCGTCACACAAGCGCTACGGGGACGACCAGTCCAGCGGCCAGTGCATCACGGGTAACTCTCCGCCCCCTCGCCTTCTTATCGCTGTCTGAAATCAATCAATCAATCAATCAATCAATCAATCAATCAATCTTTATTTATAGAGCGCTTTTCATACACAGGTGCATCGCAAAGTGCTTTGACATTTAAAAAAGACATTAAAAACATTATCGCCCGTCAAACCCTCCCAATATATACAGTTATCACAATACACACACACACACCTACACCCCCCACCCTTTACTCTACACTCACACACACGCTCACACAGAATCAAAATCAAGTACATGAGGCTGGTACAGATGACCACGGTGAGGAAACACCATCAGAGGAGCCGTCCTCCCCCGGGAGCAGCAGACCAGCTGCGGCCGCCCGGGCCCCGACACAAGGGCCCCCATAGGAGGCGCGGCAGAGACACCACACCTCCACCTGGGCACCCGCAGGGCAGCACCCACACAGCCACACCACCACCTGGGCACCCACACAGCCACACCTCCACCTGGGCACCCACAGGACAGAGACACCACACCTCCACCTGGGCACCCGCAGGGCAGAGACATCACACCTCCACCTGGGCACCCACAGGACAGCACCCACACAGCCACACCTCCACCTGGGCACCCACAGGACAGCACCCACACAGCCACACCTCCACCTGGGCACCCGCAGGGCAGCACCCACACAGCCACACCTCCACCTGGGCACCCACACAGCCACACCTCCACCTGGGCACCCACAGGACGGCACCCACACAGACACACCTCCACCTGGGCACCCACAGGACGGCACCCACACAGACACACCTCCACCTGGGCACCCACAGGACGGCACCCACACAGCCACACCTCCACCTGGGCACCCACAGGGCAGCACCCACACAGCCACACCTCCACCTGGGCACCCACAGGACGGCACCCACACAGACACACCTCCACCTGGGCACCCACAGGACGGCACCCACACAGCCACACCTCCACCTGGGCACCCACAGGGCAGCACCCACACAGCCACACCTCTACCTGGGCACCCACAGGGCAGCACCCACACAGCCACACCTCCACCTGGGCACCCACACAGCCACACCTCCACCTGGGCACCCACAGGACAGCACCCACACAGCCACAGCCAGTCACCGCTCCCGAGGCAGAGGGCTCCCTCAGAGGAAACACTGGAGATTCTAAAAATATAAGAAGCAGTATGAAAACATTGATAAAAAGTTTAAAAACAAAGTGAAGATCAGTAAGAAACTAAAAAAAAAAATCGATATATCAATAAATATCAAGTTATCAAAATTAATAAATAGATAAATATCAGCTAAAAGCTAAGCTAAAAAGGTGGGTCTTGAGCCTTGGGAATGGGGAACACAGGGAATGACATTTATGAACCTCATTCATTTCACACTTTATAAACAGCGATTTAGTGGAGAGGTTAAACACGCTCACAATTTATGAAAAAGCCTTTCCATTTTTTTTTTATTACTTGAATTTACTTGCCCATTGTGGACCGTTTCAAAACCCGGGACTGCACTGGATTAGCTTCACTCACTTTCATTTCCTGTGCATTTCCCAGAGCCGCTTCATTGTGATGTTAAGCCCATAGTGTGGATCATTCGGGGGTGAGTGTGTTCACGGAGGGGGGGGGGGGGGCCGTCCGCACAGAGAGGTTCCCAGGGGAAAGCAGGGCTCCGCTTGGCCCAGGAGGGTGACGCTAATGGAGCGCGGGCTGCAGTCCAAAAGAAGACGACAGACTTTAGAGAGCACGAGGAGGAGGAGGAGGAGGAGGTGGTGGCGTAATCTAAAACATCCATCCTGCCTCAGTGCTCAGCGACACTAATGCTTCCCCAAGATTCTCCAGGATTCTGCAAGTTTTAGGAAAAGGAATGTGTGGGATTTATGAGCATTAGAGTCGGTAATAAGAAGAGGCACTACAGGCAAGTGTTCAGGCTTCAACAAGGTGGATCTTTCAACCTGTGCTTTCACCTGCAAAGAAATGGCAAAATTGACTTGACAGAAACCAGATTTTACATTAGAGATTTTTTTCTATCACTGTTTCTAATTCCTGATTTTTTTTCAATCTTTTAGCCCCTGTCTTAATCGGGCAGATTTTCTTTGGCATTACCCAAAATACAAGCTTCTTGAAAAAAAGCATCAAAATGGTGACAAAAGTGAGATGAAAACATGGCAAAAGAGCAACAGAAAGGCCACAAAAGGGCAACAAAGAAGTCACAAAAATGAGATGAAAACAAACAAACACAACAAAAAGCGACAGCGTGAGAAAAAAAGATCCTTTTTCAGTTTAGCTTCTGTAGGAAGTAAGTAAGCTTTTCTCTTTGGGTAAAGCCGAACTGGAGAAAATGAGTTAGATTAATATGGGGTTTAAGAGGTTAACCTGCAAAACTTGAGTTTTTTCAGTTATGGCAAGTTTGTTTAAAGGGTTAAACAAAATGTTAAAACTAAGTATTTTCCTCCTCCTACATGTTCCAGCCATGTCCTAGTGTGTAGAATGAGCTCAGACCTGTTCACCACAACTGCCTCTAAAATCCTGCACTGTCACTCACAAAGTGAATTCAGTCTGAAGTGCCGTCATGCACGAGCTTAATATAGAAGCTGCAGTTACATGTAAGACCTGATGTGGCAGTAGTGAGTATAAAAATGACCAACTTGCATCTAGTCTCTTTAAAGACTAAAGACTGTAAATTTGAACCTGGCTCTGTCCATTATGATGATACTTTTAACAGAATGTACTGTGTTGAAATTGTTTTAGTAAAGGCGCATTATGTAACTTTTTATCCTGAGGAAAAAGTTGATGTTGACGTGTCTTTGACCTTTCTGGTTTCCATGGTTATGCATATGTTCCACTCGGGAAACCTACCCGAAACCAAAAACGTTTGATCCCCGATCGTCCTAGAGGCCACCATTATGGAAATAAAAGGCGCCTTGTTAACCACTCATACAGCCACTGGGTCAATAAAAGCTCAAATACACTCAAATATCAACTTTTTTTCGTTGCGGCACGGTAGTGCTTCACAGCTAGAAGGTCCGGGTTCGATTCCCACCAGGACGGGGCCTTTCTGTGTGGAGTTTGCATGTTCTCCCCGTGTCTGCGTAGGTTTCCTCCGGGTACTCCGGTTTCCCCTACCACTAAAAACATGCACAATAGGCCAGGATGAATGATGTGTGAGTGAATGTATGGTGGTGGTCAGAGGGTCCGTTGGCGCAGACGTGTGTAGTCGCGAAAGCGCCTCTAACTGTCTCCCCCAGGGGAAACTGAATTTACAAACGTAGTTTACCACCACCGAGTATGGAGTGAATGTACAATTGTCTCATGTAAAGCGCTTTGTGACCATGTCTGTGAAAGGCACTATATAAATAAAGATCTTCTTCTTCTTCACATTTACCCCGAAAATCTTGAGCAGTTTTTATTTCTGACAAAACTGATCGTATTTTTGTTGTCACTGCTTTTTTTTTTTTTAAATCACATTTTTGAAGCATTTTGTCTTTTTTTTATCATCGCTTTTTTGTCACGTTTTTTATCACAGTTTTGTCACGCTTTCTCTCATCACCCGTTAGTCATGTTTTTGTGGCTTTCCTGGCCCGTGTTCGTCGCTCTCACTGCTCAGCTGCTAATGCGAGGTTTGCCCCTGTGTGTTCTCAGGAGACACCGGAGCCAACAGCGGCGAGGACATCCAGCTGACCACCACCATTACCCACGTGGACGGCCCCACTGAGATCTACAAGATGACGGGCAAAGAGGCGCAGGAGTAGAGCCCCCCCACACACTCTGCTCCATCCCACCTCCACACCCCGCCCGCCCGCGCTCCACAGACATTGTCCCACCACCAGCTAAAGTTCAAACGTTCCAGACTGAAGCTTATCTTATCAAGTCCGTTCATTTCATTGAGAAAACGCCGCGTTGCACAAGCGTGGGGTTTTGAAGTGCACACATGCCTCCCATTGTCGAGAGCGGAGCGTTTTCCCAGGTTTTCATGGAAAGAAATGCATCACGCGTTTATTTTACTGCTTTGTTTTTGTGCAATCACTGTCTTTGACCATCGCGATAACGTCATCATTGCGAAATCTCACTAAACTTTTTTTTTTTTTTCTCCATCATCCCGAACCCAAACCCCAGCACATTTTCTCCAGTTCAGCTTCACCCGAAATCTGAAAGCTTCTCGACTGGAGCTTACAGGCCAGAGTAACGCCTCATTTGAAAGCTAAGACCTAGAAAAGCTGATATTCCCTTGTTCTAGTCATTTTTTTGTCGCTTTAAAAAAAAACAAAAAAACTTTTCATCACTTTTTGTTGCCTGTTTTCTTGCATTTTTGTCGCTCTTCTGCTGCTTTTTTTGCTCTCTATTTTGATGCTTTTTTTTGTGGCCTGTTTTGTTGCTTTTCAATCTCTCTCCTGGTGCTTTTTTTTTCAGCTGCGTTTTCATCCTCAGTTACGTCTCGTCTTTTTTTTTCCAAGAAGCTTTTCGATTTGGGTAAAGCCAAACTGGAGAAACTGTGCTCGGTTAAAGGAATAGGCCACCGTTTTTACATACTGAGATATGTTCTTACCTTTGCTTTGACGAGTTCATTTGTGCCTGTCTGATCTTCCCCCGTGCCTTCAGTCACGTAAACACAGCGCAGACGACGTTAGCGTTTAGCCTCTCCCTCTCTCCTCTATAGCTCCAAAACAGGTCAAGATAGAAGCTACCAAGCTCTTCCACGTTTTCCCTATTTAAATATGGTTACGTGAAGTGTTCCACTACAAAGTATAATTACACAAAATTAAACAATGTGGATTTTCTAAGCGGATAAAAGGGGGAACTATATTGTAAGGCGTAATAATACCAGGAGTAGTTTGGCATCCGCACAGTAAAGTGATGATTACAATATAGTTCCCCCTTTTATCCGCTTAGAAAATCCACATTGTTTAATTGTGTGTAATTATACTTTGTAGTGGAACACTTCACGTAACCATATTGAAATAGGGAAAACGTGGAAGAGCTTGGTAGCTTCTATCTTGACCTGTTTTGGAGCTATAGTGGAGAGCGGGAGAGGCTAAATGCTAACGCCGTCTGTGCTGTGTTTACGTGACTGAAGGCACGGGGGAAGATCAGACAGGTCCTATAGAACTCGTCAAAGCTAAGGTAAGAACATATCTCAGTATGTAAAAACGGTGGCCTATTCCTTTAAGGCGAGGGGTAGGAGGGTATATGATACAAAATCAGGACCAAAACAAGTTTAAAAAGCAGCTAAATTTGGAAAAAAGCATGACTTAAACTGTACTTTTGCACACTTTCAAGTTACTTTCCGTTTTCATTTCATCTGTGTTGGCCCAAAAATGTTTTAAAAAAGTAAGCGTAAGCCATTTAGCGATACATTGTGGCTTCTTGTGATTAGGATATTGCGGATAAAATAATCTGACTTCAGAAAAAGAGGTGGAAATAGAACACTTTCACAGTGAAGTGTTCAAGAACCGGTACGGACGACAACTCTCAATCAGTTCTACGTTTTTTTTTTAGATGAACTTGAACTTCTTTTTGTATAAGAATAAATGACGTGTACTCCTGGACGCACAAAACCGATAACACACATTCTCTATTTGACTTTAAAGGTATTGTTTTTGTCTTTCTCCGTGGTTTAAAGCCGCTACACTCCTGTCTTCAGTTCTTTGTAACATTTCACTCGTGTATTCTCCATAGTTCTTAGACCATGTGGGCATCATAGTGTTTTCTTTTTTTATATACTGTGGGGAAACATGTACAGACTGCTCCATACTGTGCGCCTATTATGTTACATTGTAGATATCTATTTTTTATAAACCGCTCATGCCGACTTCGTTAGATCCACACGAGCTGGGAATAAACGAAGTTGCCTGTAGCCTATTACACTATTTAGTTTATTATTGTTTTTTTGGGCTTTTTATGTTTTTATTTAAATAAACGTTTACATAATAATCTTGTTTTGTGTGTGATTAATAGGGCTGGGTACAATGTCAGTATAGTCTTGCAGTTTTTTCCTTTAGTTGTATTACTAATATTTCCCCTTTTTCTCCCAATTTTTCCAAATGTTCTTATTTTTGACAAAAAAATGTTTTCGTTTTCCAATTATTTTTGTCACTAATATTTTACCTATTCACCACCCCCCCCCCCCATTTTCATTCCATATTTTTCCCAATTTTTGCCCCATTTCCCCCCCAATTCTTTCCTTATTTATGCCACAATTCCCCCCCATTTTCCCCCCATTTCTTCACATTGGAGATGAACCTGCAGATCTTCCACACATTATTGTTCTGTTTTCTTGTTCAAGGTGTGAAATATTTTAGTCTAGGTATCGGGGAAAAAAGTATCTGTATCGCAAAACCAAGTATCGCTAAAGTACCGTTTGTTTCTTTTGCGTTTGCTGCCTCCATTTCAACTCTTTATTTCTAGACGTAGCCTTTAAGTCAAAAACAATTCAGTACAGATGACAACTTTTTCAGAATGTTTGACGTCTTGGCTTACATGAACGTCTTAGTCTGGGATTCCTCCTCCTCTCGGAGACAGCGCCTCTCAATGGCTCAGTGAAGAATTGCAAGAACTTTCGATTTCTCTCCGTTGTCAAGTCAGAGGAACTAAACAGGAAATGGAGATGTTCATGTTAAAACAATATTATTTTTAGGGATTTTAAGAAATAGGAGGAGGCTAAAGATGTACTGGGGTAACGTTGGTAAAAAATAGTGAGAATCCTGCTGCAGAACTGATTATTTGAGCTTAATCAACCTTAACCCCGGCCAGTGTTTTGTTGCGTTTTCATCCTTGTTTTTGTCTAGTTTTTGTTGCTATTTTGATGCCTTTTTTCGAAGAAGCTTTTAGATTTGGCCTAGCTGGAGGAAATATGCTCGATTCAGGTGGAGGTTAAAGGAACAGGCCACCGTTTTGCCATACGGTGACATGTTCTTACCTGAGCTTAGACGAGTTGATACGTACCTGTCTGGTCTTTATTTGCGCCCCCCGTGGGAGAGGATGAAAACGCTAACAACATCTGTGGTCGTTTTGCGTGAGTGAGGGCACGCACAAAGACCAGACAGGTACGCATCAACTCGTCTAAGCTCAGGTAAGAACATATCTCAGTAAGGGAAAAATGGTGGCCTGTTCCTTTTAAAGAGGGGGTATTCTGCTTTTTTCAATCACACAGCACCAGTCTATATCACACTACAATGATGACCAAACCTTCTGTTGGTCTGTAAATGCAGTAAATTAGAATAACTGCCTTGTATAAAATGTCTCTCTCAAAATGGCTGTAGTGAATGTCTTGAAATAGGCCTCTGTCTCTTTAAGAACCTCTGAGCCTTTCAGACACGCCCCCTCCACACGCTGTCTGTGGCATCAGTGGGGAGGGGGTTCTGCTGAGGAGCAGTGGTTGGTTACTCGGCTGGTGACGAAAGCTCGGAGGCGTCTCCAGGAGGTGGGGGCGTTCCTAGGAGGACTCAGGCAAACCTATCCCTAAAATGGCCGCCATCAGAGTTTTTACAGTTTACTCAGAAATACGTGAATGTGCCAAGGCAACACTTCAGGCATGTTTTTAATGAGGGAGTGACAATAACATGATGTAAAGCTTGAAAAAGTCGATTTTGCATAATACCCCCCCTTTAAGTAAAAATTTGTCTGGGCAACTTTAACTTGTATTGGAGTACTATTTTACCAGTAGTGTAAGTACTTTTATTCAAGCAAGTAGGAGTTGAGGGGTAGGTATACTACTTTTTCCACCAAATGCATTTTCTGGCACTGCCTCAGTCATATCGTTTAGTTTTTATTTTGAAAGACTCGGCCGGATGTTGCACTTCTTCCCTCGTCCGCCTTGGCGCACAGTCTTCGGAGATCCGCCTCGCAGCTTCGCGCAAAGTCGGCTGTGCCCGATCGCCAAGTGCCTGACTCGAGCGGAGGAGGAGGAGGGAAAAAAGAGCCAGGGGCTGGACTCCTATATCACAGACAAACATTCAAAAAGAAAAGTCAACCCTGTCCAAATATTCAAGAAAGGAAGAGCGACTGCGACCTTTACGCACGACAACTCCACAGTTTTCCTCGTGGCGCGCCTTCTTGGGGAGAAATCAGTGACAGTGCGCGCAAGAAAAGGTCCCCTCCCAGTTTGTTGACGGATACAGCTGAGTCTTCAGTGGACTTCTTCTTCTCCGCGGGGGAGGGGGGGGAACACGAGAACGAGACGAGTGTGGACGTTGACGCGGACAGGTAAGGCGATCATGTCCAGGGAATGTCCAAGGGGCCGCGCTGTCGGTGCTGGTGCGAAGCGCAGTGACTTGGAGCAACAGTTGGGTGCTGCTGCCGACTGCCATGTTTTTACAGCCTGCCATTCCGAGCAGGGGCGGAGCTGGACCCGAGGCCGCGGGGGCAATGGTGAAGAGGGAGGGGGGGGGTCCAGTATGTTGCAATGTGATGATTATTGACTAATGTTTTTTTTATTGTATTGATCAGGATTAAACCTGCATAGGCCGAAAGTTAATTTAGTAATTTTGTATTGCATTTACTCGTAACTTAACCTCTTAACCCCCGCCTTAACCGAGCGCATTTTCTCCAGTTGAGTTTTACCTAAATCTAAAAGCTTCTGGACTGGAGCTTGTAGCCTATAGGCCAGTCTAACGCCTCATTTGAAAGCTAAGACCTACTAGGGCTGGGTATCGGTTCCGATACCTGAACAATCCTTTTTTCGGTGCCGATGCTTTATTATATTTCATTTAGAACCATAAAACAGAAGAATAATGTTAATTTATTCTTTTCCTTCCATTTAATTTATTTTACATTTGTATTCGTTGTTTGAGATGAAACTTCCTGTAACAACAGGCGGAAAAAAACTTTCTACGTTTCTTATTTTTTCCCCCCATTTTTAACAATTTAAAAGAAAAATGTCCCCCCTAAATTTTTCTTCAATTCTTTCCCCAATTTTTTTTTTTTTTTTTTTTTCTCCCAATTTTCCCCTTTTTTTTCCCTTCTAATTTCCCCCAAATTTCCCCCCCAATATTTTTTCTTCCATTTTTTTTCCACGTTTTTTCCCTTTTTTGATATTTTTGATTCCCCAAATGTTTCCCAAATTCAACCCACTATTCCCCACTATTTTATGTTTTCTATTTACTTGTCTTTCACTTTTTTTTTCTTTTTAAATTTGTATAACCAACAGCATAAAAACTTGAATAGAAAGATTTTATATTTCTTTTCGGTACCTGCTTTCGATACTTTTCTTTTTCCGATACCGGTAGTACCTAAACCTTCATTTGCGATACCGTACTGGTATCGTTTTACGGTACCCAACCCTAAGACCTACAAAATCAAAGATTGAAGATTTTTCCTTACGTTGCCGTCACTTTTTCGTCGTATTGTTGTTGCTTTTTGGTTGCGGTTTTGTCGCTTTTAAAAAAAACTGTTTTGTTGCTTTTTCGTCACTTTCTTGTCACCGGTTTTGCTGGGGTTTTGTCGCCTGTTTTGTTCCCTTTTGTTTTGTTTTGTCTCTTGATGCTTTATTTCGCTGCGTTTTCATCCTCACAGTACATCTCGTTTTTGTTGCTATTTTGACGCTTTTTTCAAGAAGCTTTCAGATTTGGGTAACGTGGAACTGGAGGTGGGGGTGGAGTTGTAAAATATGGGTACAAGTATGTGTATAGTGTCCTGGGGCCATTGGATTGCATAAAGTATGTTGTTTTGGGTTTTCCTTTATTGCATAATAGAACTCAGAGTCACCAGGGCGGGACACATGAATCGACTGCATTTTGTTAATGTTTTGAACAACTACTGTTGGTGATTCATGAACATACGAGGGGGGTCAGAATTATTAAACAAAATGAAATGATCAAAATAGTTACATCAGAGAAAAGCCTACAGGCGCAGAAAAGATCTCTTTATTTGTTGTATTTGAATATTTACTGGCCATTATTTTTCTTTTGATATTTTGATGCTTTTGTGGCCACCCCAGTAAGTAAAATCGTGGCTCTGCCCCTGTTTCTGCGCTCAAAAGTGTTGTCCTCGCCGCTCCATAGATTTGTTGCCGTGCTGTTAGCCAAAAATGGAGGCCTGTGACTGCAAAAGAAATCTGTAAAAACTCTGATGGCGGCCATTTTAGGGATAGGTTTGCCTGAGTCCTCCTAGGAACGCCCCCACCTCCTGGAGACGCCTCCGAGCTTTCGTCACCAGCCGAGTGACCAACCACTGCTCCTCAGCAGAACCCCCTCCCCACTGATGCCACAGACGGCGTGTGGAGGGGGCGTGTCGGAAAGGCTCAGAGGTTCTTAAAGAGACAGAGGCCTATTTCAAGACATTCACTACAGCCATTTTGAGAGAGCAATTTTATACAAGGCAGTTTTTCTAATTTACTGCATTTACAGATCAACAGAAGGTTTGTCATCATTGAAGTGTGATATAGACTGGTGCTATGTGACTGAAAAAAGCAGAATACCCCCTCTTTAAGACATTGGTTAAATGCTGCAAAAAGTGCAATTTCCTCTCTGTGCCTTTATTCACGTATAGGCTGATATTGTTCGCTGCGCCTTCATGTTCAGGTCCTACGTATGCGGTTAATCTGCCCGTTGAGCGAGTTCGGGGATGCCGGCTGCATGCTGAGCTGCGAGTGGGTTAGTCCTGTTGCACTGAGGAGATGTGTGGTGCATGTTAAGTGATAGGGAGAACACAGGGAGGGTGGGATTCTATTCTTTGGCTATAGAGTTGAGTCAATGTAAGGGAAGTGCTTCCTGAAGACAACCAGAGAACTGCAAGAACATGAACAAATACAACGTTGTCTTGTGTTGGCGAGGGCTCAATGAATCGGGATCGGAATGTATTTGAAATATTGAAAAACAATTGTTTAGTAAAAGATTGGAAACATCTGTGCATATAGGTGCTACTAGGTGGTGATGTCTGGAGTATTGGCACTCTGCTTTGAGGATTCTTTGGGATTTCCAGTGTCCTAAACTCTGTCCTGGTGCACCTAAATGAAAAACTAAGGCCTCCAGATCAACTCCAATGTTGAAATGATCAGCTGAGAAAATAAACTTTAAAATCCCGGCGGTGTTGTTTCTTGTAAGAGGAGGGAAGCGCCTCATGAACATTATGAGATTGACTGAAGACGCGAGTTTACTCAAAATGCATTCCCCAGGTGAAGCATCTGACGGCAGGGCAACATCTTTTTGTGATACTATTTCTTTGACTCAATAAGTCAGAGGCAGAGCAGGGTGTGACTGAGACTGAGGCAGAGTTTGTGGTCAGCCTTGTGATGAACAGCGAGAGGCACAGAGATAGAGAGTGAGAGAGGAGGGAGGATATGTGCACATACCTCCATAACGGTCGATGCATCTCCAAAGATCACCAGATCCAAAACGTGGAGATAAACACTGAGCCTAATGACTTCTACAAACTCCAGTCTTCAAACACCCTCTATGTAGGACGTCAAGTTTGAAGCAAATCCGAGATTGTCGAGCAGAATGTGTGTGGACGCGGAGTGACCCATTTACAGGCTGAGGACTGGCTTTATTTGAATGACTGTCGAGTGCGTTTCCAGTTTTGAGTGGTTGTGCGGCGAATTGTGTTGGAGTTGCCGTGTCCCGATCCTTTAGTGTTCAATGCGTTCACGTTTTGGATCATGTGTGCTCCGAGCAGTGTCTGAAAATAACGGAATACATTTATTTAGAACACTCATTTTCAGTAACAATATTCTGGAGGGTGTTTAGTCAAAGGGACACTGCGTAACATTTTGGACTATGCTGTTGCCATTAGTGCAAAACATGCTCCTATTGACCAGCTCGACACAGAAAAATACTATTACTGCAGGGAATAATCAAAGAATGGATTTGGATGAGGACCTAACCTATTTTAATCTCAAATCCTACTGACTTTAGTCACATCTCCATGGAGACGAGCTGGAGACGTACCCACTCCCGGTAAAGTTACAGTCGTCCTTAAGAGAGCTGAGCCGCTCACAGCAAAAACGCATGCGTGTTTGTACATTTATGAGGTATTTTTCCAATTATCTGTCATAAAATAAATGCTAGTGTTTCAATTATATTTATAAGTAAAATTCCACGTGGTGTGGCTTTAACTGTGACATTTCTGACCTACGACGAGGAAAAATAGCTTTGAACGCTGCTTGAAGTGGTGACTCGGATATGGTCAGAGTAGTCCGGATTCAGATATGTGAAGAAGACAGCAATGGCGTCTCCCATTGGAGTGACGTTAACGTTACTTTTGGACACAGCCTTTAAAGGGGGGGTATTATGCAAAATCGACTTTTTCAAGCTTTACATCATGTTATTATGTCACTCCCTCATTAAAAACATGCCTGAAGTGTTGCCTTGGCACATTCACGTATTTTTGAGTAATCTGTAAAAACTCTGATGGCGGCCATTTTAGGGATAGGTTTGCCTGAGTCCTCCTAGGAACGCCCCCACCTCCTGGAGACGCCTCCGAGCTTTCGTCACCAGCCGAGTAACCAACCACTGCTCCTCAGCAGAACCCCCTCCCCACTGATGCCACAGACAGCGTGTGGAGGGGGCGTGTCGGAAAGGGTCAGAGGTTCTTAAAGAGACAGAGGCCTATTTCAAGACATTCACTACAGCCATTTTGAGAGAGCAATTTTATACAAGACAGTTATTTTAATTTACTGCATTTACAGACCAACAGAAGGTTTGGTCATCATTGTAGTGTGATATAGACTGGTGCTATGTGATTGAAAAAAGCAGAATAATGTGATTTAGTTTTGAATCGTACTGGTGTGAAGAAACGTTCATATATAACGCATTGTATTAGCAACTGTTGTGGCTTAACATAGTGTTCATAGTGTTTTGTTTACATAAAACTTTTTTCCGCTGGAATCCCAGACACTAGTTACAGTTACTTTCCTAAAAATCAAACCAATACATCACAGTACTCAATTATTAAATGTACTAAGTATACGTTTGTTAAGTGTGACGTTACGACTTCCGCTTCCGGGTACTAGCAGACCGGCAAAAGAAAAAAAACATAAAAAAAACTCTTAAAACAACCATCAATGTTTCTGAAACTCAACGGAGAGTTACTGAACCTACTTATTTCTCAGACTCATCAGCCAAAAATTCCGCACCTACTGCTAAAAAAGTTATATTTTAAAGTCACTACTTCCGGGGTTAGCGTAGCTGCTGCGCCGTTAGCATTGATCGGCGCTAACCAGGATGTAACAATTTTGGAAAATATGACTTTTATAGCAGTAGGTGCAGCATTTTTGGCTAATGGCCCCGATAAATAAGTATGTTCAGTAACTCTCTGTTGAGTTTCAGAAATATTGATAAATATTGATTTTGGTATTAAAGAGTTTTTTGTTTCCCGCACATCTCAGTTTAGCTGTGAGCTGTGAGTATTCAGAATACAGCAGTCTGATTGGACACAGTAAGGGAATATGTTGCAAAAAATGTAAAGCAACTATTGAGTAGGGCTGCTCGATTATTGAAAAATAATAATCACGATTATTTGTGTCATAATTGAAATCACGATTATTCAAACGATTATTTGTTGCCTTTAAAAAAATCCATCAAGAAAGTGACAAAAATCCATCAAGAAAGTGACAAAAATCCAGAAAAAAAGTGACAAAAATCCAGCAGAAAAAAGACAAAAATCCAGAAAAAAAGTGACAAAAATCCATCAAAAAAATTACAAAAATCCAGAAAAAAAGTGACAAAAATCCAGCAGAAAAAAAAAACATCAAAAAAATTACAAAAATCCAGCAAAAAAGTGACAAAAATCCAGCAGAAAAAAGACAAAAATCCAGAAAAAAAGTGACAAAAATCCAGCAGAAAAAAGACAAAAATCCATCAAAAAAGTGACAAAAATCCATCAAAAAAAATTACAAAAATCCAGAAAAAAAGTGACAAAAATCCATCAAAAAAATTGCAAAAATCCAGAAAAAAAGTGACAAAAATCCAGAAAAAAAGTGACAAAAATCCAGCAGAAAAAAGACAAAAATCCAGAAAAAAAGTGACAAAAATCCATCAAAAAAGTGACAAAAATCCATCAAAAAAGTGACAAAAATCCAAAAAATTTTAAAAAAAAATTGAAAAAAAAAAATTGAAAACAAAAAATTATAATCGTTTTTTTGCGATTATGCTTATTTTGTAATCGTTTACTGTTGTAATCGAAATCGTAATCGGATTTCGATTAATTGCACAGCCCTACTATTGAGTATTCTCTAACTAAATACAATTTCAAAACACTGGCTATGAGTATAAAGCCTGTTTCCATGAGCTGGAATATATCCAGGCGTTTGCAAAAGGAGTGGTTTTGAGTCCTGTTTTTGAGAAATGTGTGCAGTGAGTTGGATGGAATTTTGTGTTGAGGAAAAACTGCAAATACTAATAATTTGTGTGTTACTTTTCATTAATGGTGACTACAGGACATTTACACTCTGAACCTGCATCTGTTCTGCCGGTGCTGGTGGGAATTCTCCATAATGCTTTTAGGGACCGCAGTGATGTCACAAACGCCGGTGATGTTCCCATTTGGCTGCATGTCAAAAGCTCAGCAGTTGTCAGAGCCGTAGGTCCGGTCCGGCGACATTTCTGTGTCAACACTTTGCATGCATCCTCCTTCAGGACGTCCCGGCCAAAACTCCAAAGACACTGCTCCATGTGCTCAGCCCACATGATCCACACAGGCTGCTATTGTTCAACAAACAAGCAAACAGTCTGATGTGGAGGACTCATATCTCGTCTGTGCATTCCCCGCTGCAGGCCACGAGCTTTCCCATTTTATTACTGAAACGTGTAGCTTTTGAACACTATATGTTTTGGGAGGTTTTTGGCTAACATCCTGTTGGCCAGCATAGGGTAAAGACAACTTCCTGTTCACATTTTAACAAAAACATAACATAAAAACAAAATAAGATTAAAATAAAACTTAACCTAAAACGTAAATAAACGTCAAGGCAAATGTGTATTGTAAAAAAAAAAAGTTTAGATGATGGTGCTGATTGAATATTTGTTGGCGTTACATTAGCATCTTAACTTCAAGGCTACGTTCATGATTTCTATCTGGGCTTTGACCAATACTATATATGATGGGTTGACAACAGCTGAAAACATCTGGATCTTTCATAATTTGCGATGTTTAGTGGCTAATGCTAACAGCTGTAGGAAAAATACATTGAGCAGGCTAACAGACTGAAAGTATCCCAGACTAACCTACTTGCTAACTGTCTGCATAGTTAGGATCGAACGGCACTTCTCCTTTTTATTTCTATGTGTTAGCCTTTAGCTTCGAGGCTGTTGTTGGAAGTATTTACATCCAATACGTTGTAAGTTTTTATCCAACAGCTGCTTGTTTTCTGCCACGTATGGTTCAAATATTTATTTATTCCGACAAGAAGCTGTACGAATTGGTTTGTTTAGTGATGACGTCATCACTCCACAGGTTTAGCCCTATTCACTCTAATGGGACTATTATGGGCTAGCATTACTTAGCTACTGTGGAGCCGACTGCAAGGCTCTTTTTAAACATCATTTACTCTGGACTTTCTTTAGTAAGGCTTTACTGACATTCATTTTTAAATTACTTTTTCCATACACAAGGACGGCTTATTTTAGAGATAAAAATATTTTCATTTTGCCTGGAGAAATGGTGAGATATATTATTCTAGTTAGGTGCAAAACGGTTTTCTCTTCAGATAAATTGGCTGTTTTTGGTGTTTGTCAATGGTACTCTCAACAGTTTGGATCCAGAAGTAGCTTATTATTGTGAGTGATGTCACCCATGACAAACGTATAAAACACAGACAGGAAACAGTCGCTACGCTAGGAAGTTAGCATCATGTTGTTATGCTACATTCCGTGCAGAGCACGGGCGTAAGTTTGCGGGGGGACCATGGGGACATGTCCCCACCAATATTTCAGGATGGCCAAGTTGTCCCCACCAACTGCAGATCTTCACATTGTGTGATCTTTCACAAAGACTTAAAGCCACACCGTGTAGAATTTTACCCAATAAATAAAATACAAATGCAAACATTTATTTTATGACAGATATTTTCACCATTTTCATGACACCTCATAAATGTACTTAAAATGATGTGAGACATAACTGTAACTTTGCCGAGAGTGGGTCCGTCTCCAGCTCGTCTCCATGGAGATGTGACTAAAGTCAGTAGAATTTGAGATTTGACTAGGTTATAAGTTCTCATCCAAATCCATTCTTTGATTACCCACTGCAGTAATAGCATTATTTTCTGTGTTGAGCTGGTCATTAGGAGCATGTTTTGTAGTGATAGCAGCAATATAGTCCGAAATGTTACGCCGCATGCCTTTAACTCAGATGTGGCTACTTTAGGCTTGGGGAGAGGACGATCGGCACCGCAACACTTTTTGTTTCGTGTTGATTGGTCAAATATTCGCAAATGTTTGAGATATTCATATTTCCGGGTTGCAACAGAGCTTCAGTCTGTTTTTAAAAAGTAAAGTAAAGTGTCCCCACGAATACTAACACAAAAACGACACCCTTGGTGAAGAGTATTGACTGTTACAGCACTGAGCCTCATTAATATGCAATGCATGATGTCATCAAACATATGGGCAGAATAAGTATTGGCATTGTGACGCTGAATATACAGATCAATCACAAAATCAATATTTTGGCACAGCCCTTAAACTCTACCCCGGGGTTTTGTCTTCATCTTCCGTTATCGTTGTGCCTCCAGTGTCGCATGCATTGGCCGGCTTTGCACCAGGCCTATAGATGTTGGAAGGGTGGATGCCGTGTGTGGGCCAGTAATGACATGTTGGAACTGAAGCATGTTCTAACTTAGAGGAAACTCATTTTCATGACTCACATAAAACTTCTGTGTGTCTAAGAGTTGTACATTCAACTTTAAATGTGCAGTGATGCTGCGCTCTGATTGGACAGCACACAGGAAGTAGGTGTGTAAGTGGAGCGGAGGTGCACTGGCTGATCGTAAGTCTGATAGAACAGGAACACTTTAAATAAGCTGATTTTGACTGATTGGAAGTCAGAGTTAAGATATACTTTGCAGCCTCTGTAAACCTGCATTCATTCCATGTTGAAGCGTATTGAGCTTTCCATTGATATTTTTAGACTTGATTGTTTTCGGTGGTGCTGGGGAAACCGATCAGGAGCACTGTCAGAGTTGAGGCCTGTCTCTATTAGCTGCATACAGTAAACCTGAAACAGCCTCACCGTGTTTAGTCCTGACTCTGGGACCAGCTGGAGACCTCTCCCTGAGGTTCTCAGAGCTAACATGGTTCATATGGCTCTAACATGTCTTTGGTGTGAGACCAAGAACAGACTTGTACTAGAGCAGCGTTGTTTTAAAGTCTGTCTGACGGGAAGCTAGTGCAGACCTGAGCACTGGGCTGGATTAGCCTATTGTGCATGTTTTGAGTTGTTGTCAACCACCATTTATTATTATCTAATGACACCTTATTAAATGCAGAGTTTCTCCTCTCTCCTTTTCAAACTTTTTGCTTTGTTTATCTTGGGTCGGTGCAGACGGTGAAGAGTCACATGATGATTTGCGGAGCTGGTGAGTAAATATTAGTAAGTATTGTATCACCACCACCTACTGCAGACCAAAGCCTCTGGTGCGGCCCAAGTATCTAAATGGTGTGAGTAAATGGGACTAAGCATCATCATTGTTGTTGTGGTTTGCAGAAGAAATGACTGCTGCAGCTCTTTGTGACTTTCATGTGGTTTAAAACGAGCGCTCTCTTGATCTGACTTTGAACACCACAGACTCTTGACCTGATATAAAAATATGACGTCGACGACATTTCAGTCTGAAAATGTTCCCACGGCAATGTCATTTTTTTTGGGTGTTTTCCAAATCAATCGTCATACTATGGATTTGAAATACAGTGTAGTGATATTTCGCTCCTGTGTGTACTTCTGTTGTGTACGTGTACGTGGGCTGATGAGGGCTATTTCTGCGCCCTGAGTATTTGCAGTACTAACAGTAGTGCAGCATTTATAGTCCTGTCCCCTTCATGTGTCCACTCATGTCCTCTGCTGCTGTTGTCAGGACAAACACTCAGAGGATGTGGAGGGCATAGATGTTAGTGCGGAGACTGTTACACACTTGTATTCTTCTTTACTGTTGTACTTTTCAGAATATTGTGGATAGTGGTGAATCCAAAGCTGTAGTATCCTGTATCTGTACTTTACGTTACTCTACACCACATGTGTCAGCAATTGAATGTGGCCCTTTTGAGGAGCATGAGTTCCTGAGCAGGTCAAAAACAAAAGTAAGTCTCAAGCCCATTCCTGCGCGGAGTTATGGATTTTTAACGAAATAACCAGTTTGCTCACTCCAGCCACTCGGGGGCAGCTTAAAGATACACTATGCAATAGGGCCGCTCGATTATTGAAAAAATAATAATCACGATTATTTTTGTCATAATTGAAATCCCGATTATTCAAACGATTATTTGTTGCCTTTAAAAAAAAAGTCTTTGTTTTTTTCATATATTTATTAATAAAAAAAACAATGCTGAATATTTTCTGTTTTCTCAACAGTCATAAAAGTACAAATGATTTTAAGTTTGCCTCGATTAAGGAGAGATCCCTGTTTCACACCTGCCCCCTGCTGGCCAGCCCTCACACCTGCACAAGCAAACTGAGCAGCGCGGCCTGATGACATCATCACACAGCGCTGTTTTTATGTCAGGCAAAAGCATGAGCCGTGGCAGGTGAAAAGCGAAGGGAAAATAATCCCAGCGCCATGAAATAATGCAAGAAAAAATAAATAAATAAAAATAATTAAATTTAAAAAAACTTTTTTTTCGATCATGCTAATTTTTTAATCGTGAAGTGTAATAATCGAAATCGTAATCGAATTTCGATTAATTGCACAGCCCTACTATGCAACTTTTTATGTGAAAAAAAAGACGTGATATTTGTGCGTTTTTGACCTTTTAGTGCCTCAGTGGCATTATGGGTGCAGCTTAGCACCCTATGCTTTCCCTCACAGTGGCCTCTGTGTTGCTCCAGAATTCATTGTTTTGGGGGTTTCTGGCACGTTTCCGGTACAAACTCCTAAAGACTATTGATGCTGGAGTGTCATAAAGTCCACTGTGAGGGAAAGCAAAGGCGCCATGCTGCACCCATAATGCCACTGAGGCACTAAAAGGTCGAATATGCACAAGTGGAATTATTTTTTTCCACTTAAAAAGTTGCATAGTGCACCTTTAAATTGACCTTTATTTAACCAGGATAGTCCCTCTGAAATTAAGAATCTCTTTTTCAGGGGAGTCCTGGCCCCAGAGGGGAATCTATTGTACATGTTTTTAGTGGTAGGGGAAACCGGAGTACCCGGAGGAAACCTACGCAGACACTGGGAGAACATGCAAACTCTACACAGAAAGGCCCCGTCCAGGTGGGAATCGAACCTGGGACCTTCTAGCTGTGAGGCGTGAGCGCTAACCGCTGCACCACCGTGCCGCAAATTAGAAAAGGAAATAATTCCACACGTGTCCAGCAGAGGGCACTGACATATTAAGAGATCAGGATATAAACAGCATATTATAGCCACGTGATAGATGGCCAGTCTGCCCCAGGGCGGCTGTGGCTACAATAGTAACTTACTACCATTGAGTGTGGAGTGAATGAATAATGACTTCATGCAGCACTTTGAGAAACATGTGACACAGGCTGATGGAGCACAATAAGTGTAAGGCGTTATTTATGAGGCCACAGTCCAATAAATGCGGCCCGCGACCCGCCGTGGGGGCTGAACTTCACCCTCGACCCAAACGAGTTCGACACCCCTGCTCTACACTGTACCTCATTTTTGTTGTATGTTAGGAAGTTAAATTAGCCACATCTAATTATAAAGCATTTGTATTAATTTCTTGCCAACTTTGTGAGCAGTTCTGGGACACTGACCCTGAAAAGTGACCCTGCGTGTGGTCAAAAGTGCTCATGAACTCATCCCGGTGAAGAATTTGGAAGTTAGGAATTACTTTAGACACAGCTGATCATTGAGTTTACTTGTGCCTCAAACCCTGCATGATAAATAATGAAAAACAAATAGAGACTCCGCCCTATCTTCTAGGGCTGGGACAAAATATCGGATTGCAATACTTACTTGCTGCAATACTTTCTATACTTGTGTTCGGGGGCATTTTTGTCCTGCACTCCTTTGTTTTCCAGTAACAGTTACACAGCACTTTGTTACTATTTGTATGAAGGCATTTTTCAATCTTAACACTTCAATAAATGTCCAGTGGCATTTGGTTTATTCACTTTGGACACATGACTTTTCACACATTTTAAGTTAAACATACTCCTTATCATAATTACTTACTGTATCGCAATACGGATTAATTATGCACCAATGTAGGCAACATCTGATGAGTGAGTTTGTAAATCACTTGTTGGGACATTGTGTTTGTGGAGTCACACTGCCCTCTGCCTGCGTGGCTGCGTATTACACATTCTGTAAAGAAGTTTGATTACTTTTCACCCAGAGCCAATGTCTTAACAGGAATCTGATGATCTGAATGTACAGGCGCTGCAGCAGAGAGAGGTCAGGGACAGTCTAATAATGCAGAGGTTCCCAAAGTGGGGGTCGCGGGACACCGAAGTGGGGGTCGCAAGATGATTTTGAAACATTGATTTTAACATTTCTGACATGGAATCAGTGTTAATTTTGACAACATATTTTAATTTAGTTTTAGTCTTAGTCTTTTGACGGAATTGTAGTTCGATTTTAGTCTAGTTTTAGTCAAAAAAACATCTTCAATTTTAGTCTAGTTTTAGTCGACTAAATTTAAGACTAATTTAGTCGACTTTTGCATTGATAATATTCATTATAATCATATTTAATCTTGTTCCTCTGCTTCATGGAGCTGCTCCACATGAACAAAGCTCAGAGTTGATCCTTTGGCAGAGAATTTACATGATCTGAGGCTCTTTCAGACGGTCAATAGAAGTTTGGATGATTTTAGTCTCTCCCTTTATTTAGTCTTATTTTAGTCGACTAAAACATCTGGACATTTTAGTCACAGTTTTAGTCTCATGAGAAACTTTTAATTTAGTTTTAGTCCAATTTTAGTCGGAAAAAATAACACTTTGACTAAAATTAAGACTAAATATTTTAGTCGACGAAATTAACACTGCCTGGGATTTGATGCATTTTTGGCTGAAAACAGCATATTTTAGTTTTGCAGCTTAAATTATTAGAACTGTTACTTACATTTTACAGAGGGGGGTTACCCTTGTAATAATGGACTTAAAAAACCGAAGTACAGAGGCAACTGCAGAGTCTGGTTTTGCCACATGGTGGTGCTCTATCACCACTTTAGTCCTTAGTTGGTGTCACCACAAAGGGAGAGAACTGCAATAATCCTGTTTCTGCAGAGGAGAGAAACCAAAATGTTTACTTGACATTGACACAACAGTTTCTTCAAAAAGTTACTCAGACACTTGTAGTTGAGTAAATGTAACTGAGTATTAGACGCCTAGAAAACTTGCAAAACATTTTCCCCTCATATAAATCATTAATCAAATACAGCAAACGCTTCAAATTGAGATCTGTAAATGTTAATATCCCCCATTCACCTTCAATGTCTCCCTGTAATATTTCCATCTCTCACTTTCGCCACTATTTACATGAACGTTTGCAGATTCTGGTGGTGATTACTCACAAAGAATCGTATGTGTAAATGATGTGACTTGATGCTTGAAGACATGCAGCAGTTTGGAGTTTATAATGCTACGTGTGCAGTACTCTCTAAAGCCCTTTCGTCCATCACTCATCGTTTCAAAGTCCAAACATGTTCATATGATTTGACCAAAGAATAGACCGTTTGTGACGCGGGACAATGCAGCTCGTCTCTATATCATAACCTTCTGAATGAGACTTTGAGGTCGATTGACGCTGACAGACAAAGTATGTTCATGATATAAACAGAAGCATGCAGCACAAAGTTAAGTGATGGCACAATGCTCCCATGTTTGTCCCCGTATTGACCTTTGAATCTTTGCATCTCTCCCACTTTTCCTGTCATGTTCTTATATTTTGTTCATTATATTCTACACATCCAGATCATTTGAGAGTCAAGTGAAATATGAGCTTCTTAAGGCGAGACACGGCAGGTGTGTAGGGGAATCTTTTTAAATGTAGAGATTTCAGTTTGAAACTTTTGCTGTAGATTTCTGAAAAACAGTATTGCAACTTTTCTGTAATTTTCTGATATAAAAATAAGACTTCGAGCTTCGAACTTCGAACTGCAACAAACAAGGTCGAGGTTTTTCACTTCTAACTGGCTCATTCAAAGATCCAATAACATCTTTGTGACTAATATGTCAACAAAATAAAACTGTAAGTTTAAATCGGTCACAGGTTCGTACTCCTCAGATCATATTTGATATATTTTTATGTTGCAGACTTTTGCTTATAATCGCGGAACCATAAGAGATACAGACCTACCATTTTGTTGTTTTGGAATCTGATGATTTTTGTCTTTCATACGAGCTCCCTCTAAAGTACTGGTACTTTAAAGCAGTACTAAGTAACTTATTTACTTTAATAAATCCTTTCCGTAGTCTCTCTGGGGGTAACACAAGTGTTAATGGGATGATTGGAGGGTCTTTCATCCCCCCTGACGTCTCTGGCCAGAAAACCACAATCGTAACTTCGCCGCCACCGGGTCGGAGTCACCAATACACACTAATGGAATCACGAAGAAGACGCTAACAGGCTAACGGGCAAAGCTAACTGCGGGCTAGCGCCACTTAAACAGTATTTACAGCCAAGTTTGAGTGAAAAAAAATGATCTCCATCGTGTAATTGGTTGAACAATATCCCTCTGTCCCTTTGTCTTTTCTGTCAGTGTAGTATTTATTCTCATGGACAATGAGTAAAAAAAAACGCAACATGCCACGACACCTGCAGTGGCGTTTATGGCCTCTAAGAGTTACTTAGTACTGCTTTAAGAAGGAAAAAATAATCTTTTATCTTGCTAATTAATGCTGTATTATTTGTAGACAAACTGGAGTAACAACATAGTCTCCTTTACTAATGGGTTCTAATATTAGCCATTTTATACTCACTACCGCCACCTCAGGTCATACGTGTAACTGCACCTTCTATATTAAGCTCGTGCATGACGGCACTTCTGATCCGAATTAACAACTTTTTGAGCGACAGCGCAGGATTTTAGAGGCAGTTGTGGTGAACAGGTCTGGGCTCATTCTACACATTAGGACATGGCTGGAACATGTAAGGGGAGGAAAATACTTAAGGCTGATATATTTATGTTTAGTATAGGTCAATACTAAACATAAATATATCAGACAAGACATTTTAATCGGCCGTGCATATCGGCATTGGTCGATAAAAATCCCTCAAAATCAGCATCAGCCTTAGAAAAGCTCATATCAGTCTAGTTTCCCTTATTCCCCTGCAGTGTCTCACCTGAACTAATACAAGAATCACATGCACTGTATACTTTAGATGGATATTTTACTGTTTGTTTGCAAAGGAGTCATTTCAGAATTGGAGCTTTTTGCAATCTAAAGATATCTCGTTTCCTGCCATGTCTGTAACTTTTTTTTTGGTCAAAACTCTTTGCTTCAGTACAAAAATATCCAGTTCATTTTTGTGTCACAGCCTGAAAGAACCGGCGAGCTGAGCTGTCAAATCCCGATAAGGCTCGGACAAAACGTCTACTGTCCTGATAGCGTTAGTCCTGCCTGATATTGTCATGTCAGAGGAATGCCTGGATTCAGTGGCACAAAGTTCACCTCCCCCTCACGCAGGAAGACGGTTCAGCGGCACCTTGTTAGAAGTATTTCACCTACTTCCTCCACGTACAGGATTGCATTAAGAACCCCCGGGTCCAAATATGGGCACATCCCGGTCCCGGGGAGAGGCGGCTTTCTGTCAGACAGGTAGCTCCGACTGTAAATGGACAGGTCTTTCTTTCATGTATGGATGGATTTGTCAGAGGAGTCTGGTGGGTGGCGTCAGCGCCGTCGGGAAAAAAAGAAATGCATTCTTGTTGTAACAATCAGTTTTAAGGGCCTGACTGAGCTGCTTTGGGCATAAGGGAGGGTTTGGCAGGAGCTGAGTGATTTATCTGACGGTTATTGCACGGTTGATCAAAGCGAGCAGCTGAGGGGTTCCTGTGGGATTTGGGTTTCTCCCCTGGTTCCACAATTTCCCCCATCCACTTTCACAAACATGCAAAAAAAAGCATTTAGTAAGCATAAGTAAATAACTAAATGCAAACTTAAAACATGAGAATATCAAATCAGATAGCACATTGCTATCTTAGAACTGAATAAAGGCCCATAGCATGATAGGTGAGCGACAGAGCAAGACACTTATCCAGTGTTGCCCTTGTGTGAATGTGGTTGGTGTGCGGTTGGACAGGCTGATGGGGCAGATTGACAGGGTTGCTTTTGTCATTTAAGGCGAGACACTGCAGGTGAATAGGGGAAAAAACATTGCAGATATAAATATGAGAAAAAAATGTGCTGCACTTTTTCTGTCATTTTATGTTTTCACATAAAAATAAGGCATTTTGAGCATTAAAAAGGTAGGCCAAAATTATAGGCCAAAATTGCCTCTATTTTGGGCAAGAAAATCAAAATAATGAATTGAGCCAGATTAAAATGCATGGTTTTATTTTATTGACATATTAGTAAGTAAGATTTTGTCAGAGGGGATTTGGGATATTTTGTTTAGTTTTTCAATAAACTAATCATCAGTGAAAAAATCTGTAAAAACTCAAATTCCGCCTGTTTTTTTGGTTTCAAAGCTGAATAAATCAGGCTAGGAATTAGATATTACAAAATCCCTCTGAAAAAACCTTCAAAATATTGTTGTGTCTCAGAGTGTAAAGTTTGGAGTCTGTGGGAGCTTCTATAAGGGCTCAGGCTCTGCCCGAGTGCGGCTTCTCTCATTCAGAGAAAACCAGCCATGAAGTTTTGTAACGAGTGCGCATGCGCGGCCCTTTCTTCCACTTTTCCGCTCCAGCGTCTCGTAGGAGAAAAAATACCATATTTGAGTGAAGGCGTCATCACGAGGACCCTTAGCAGGACACGTGGATGTCAAATATGTCAATATTTATGAATGAATACCCGCTTGAAAGACGGCCTTTCTATGCAGCGCAGCAGCTACTTCCGGGTTGCCCAAACCTCGCAGACAAAACATCATAAAATAAACATCATGCGGGTGAGTTTTGTCATTTTTATATCTGATATATATATATATATATATATATATATATATACTAGCTGAGACCCGGCCTTCGGCCGGGCCTCGCTAGTCTCCACATTTGATATTCTGAGATTATGAGTGATTACAAAGAAATGTCCAACCCGTCACACAGTTCAGCTGTAGACCAGTGGTTCCCAACCCATGCCAAAAACTATGGCCACTACAAATGAGTAAAAGAATGAATGCCAAAAAAAATGTCAAACAAACTGCAATTGGAGTGTTTGATGCACCCGTGCTCCTTTCTTATAAACTACAACGACAATATTTTCGCTAAACTCAGGGAATAGAATTCAAGAGACAGTGGAATAATTATGGATAAATATGAGGGGTTCAGCTCTAACGCTTTGGTTCAAAGTGCAGGACCCGTGGTTTGGTGCATCACGGTAGTTTACAATCCAAAAAATAATGAGTAGGTTTAGAAATGAAATAGCCTAATGATCGTTGTTAGACAGTATTTATAACCTTACAATAAAATTGGCAATGCTTTCCAAGCTGCTTTAGAATAAAATGTACCTCTGGGCTCAATACGTGAAAGCAAAATAGAAAACAAATGGTACAGCAGCAAAGTAAAAAAAAAGATAAAAAGAAAAAAAACTACGCAGTGCAGGCCATGCGCTCGTTAAGTTGTAGTGTCATTTTCGCTTTTACTCACACGGAGGATAAATCAGTCGGAGCAGCGCGTGTGATTAGAGGCTCGTGTTTGAGCAGGTTTTGGGCACGCACGCACACGCACACACATACGCACACGCACACGCACGCACACATGGCCCTGTTTGGATGCGCACGCGCACACATACATACACACACACGCACACACACATCGCCCTGTTTGTACGCGCGCACACGCACGGCAGTCAGATCTCGTGCACTCGGGTTTTTGTGACAGCGGGTTGTCCTCGGACAGCAGCACCGCGGTCCATATGGACCCGTGGCCAATGCCCGCGAGCTGTGGGACTCGTCACGTGGGGGCCGGCCGCGGATGTAATAACACCAACCACGCACACACTCAGTACTGTCGCCAGGCTTCCTGATGTTCCCAAACGGTCTCCCATCCCAGTCCTAACCAGGCCTTTCCCTGCTTAGCATCGGAGGAACGGTCTCCCATCCCAGTTCTAACCAGGCACTTTCCTGCTTAGCTTCAAAGTCGGTATGGGAAATAAACATGGCGGCGCCCAGGCGGCGGCCATTGAGATAGCGTTTTCTATAATAGATAACCAACCACTATATCTGTAGTTGGCATTTGGCCTCTTCAAGCAGTTCTTATATTTGAAGAGTTTCGTGGCGCTAGGCTAGTGCAAGGCTAGCGCATTTCTATGGTATCAGCTAGCCTGCATTAAAAACAGTCTGACCCGCTCCACAGAGCACCTGAGGCAAATCACTTATAACACCAGACTAACCATATAAATGTCTGTGTCGATAGAATAATTTTTATATTTGAGCAGCATCAGCTTTGTTGCTTGTATAAGCTACGCAGCGGCGGAGTGATCTGCTTGAAAATAGTCCCTCAAAATGCGATCATTCAAGGTCAGTTACATTCCAAAAATTATTCTATGGACACAGACATTTATATGGTTAGTCTGGCGTTATAAGTGATTTGCCTCAGGTGCTCTGTGGAGCGGGTCAGACTGTTTTTAATGCAGGCTAGCTGATA
The DNA here is from genome assembly GCF_951799975.1 of Gobius niger. NCBI lineage: Eukaryota > Metazoa > Chordata > Actinopteri > Gobiiformes > Gobiidae > Gobius > Gobius niger. Next base: position 27,640,275 of record NC_136864.1, read on the forward strand.
CCATAGATATGTGCTAGCCTTGCACTAGCCTAGCAACACCAAACTCTTCAAATATAAGAACTGCATGAATTACAAAAAAAAAGAAAATCTCCAGAAATCAGCAACACTCTGGGAACTAGGAAATGAGGCCCTATGTCAGAAATCCTGAAATATCCCTTTAAGGCCTATATCATCAAAAATTTGATTAAATCTAAATTTCTTGGACAATAATGGCATTGCTTGACTATTATTACTGCATACTGCATTTCATGGCCTAAAACTGTAATGTAAACATATTTTTTGCTCAAACGTTGCCTCTTTGGTCCCATATCCTTTTGAATATCAAGAAGAGCTCCTCTTTCCTTTTTTGCGCTCGTAGCATTAAAAATGGCTTATAGTATTTGGGGATTCAAATGGCATCAAAAAGCATTAAATTTGACCCGTGCAATCATAGCTTACCACCTCTAAGTATGGAATGAATAATTACTAATGTGTTGCGCTTTGAGCAATTTTTAAAGCAGAATACAGGGTGAGTTGAAAAAAATAAATAACAAAAAAACATTGCCTACATCTTATTGCAATGACTACATTTATCTGAAATATACAAGTTGGGCCCTGCCACAAGTTTACTTTTCCTTGGCTCTATTATGCGCTACATTTGACATTAGCATAGCCCATAAATTAGCATACCAAAAGGCGTTATCAATGTTCTCAGACACAGCCCCTGCATTTAGCCTCGGTGACAACTCCATCTTTCTCTTTATGCCCCGAATCTGCTGGCTGCTGGGCACTGTCACTCAGATGGACGCCCCGATCTGTAGACCCCTTCATTTCTTTATGGCAACTCCAACAAAAGTTTAGTGTGCGTCCCTCACCAAGCCCCAGTCAGAGGAGCCATTTAGCTCTTGTCAAATAGCTGCTAACACCTGTAGCATTAGCATCTTCTTTCGCTAGCACTTTAGTTTGCAGCCCTTTTCAGGACTCTCCCCCTTCAGAAAGGCCCCCCTAAGTTTTTTGTTTCAAGGTTACAACGCAAGTCTGTTAGCTCAGAAGTCAGGTGTCCTATTCACTTGTTTTGATTCACAGACTCTTAGAGATGTTTTGTTGAGGGAGATTTATAGCTTCTTTGGGACAAGAGGGAGTCCTGTGCAGTGACCTCCTGAGCCGACACAATGCAGGCTGTGTGTGTTTCTGCCATTCAGGTGCAAAGTTAAGTGCCGCCATATTGGAATTGCAAATAGTTAATTCTCGAAATTATTTAAAGAGGGGGTATTATGCTTTTTTCAGCCACATAGCACCAGTCTATATCACACTACAATGATGACGAGACCGTCTGTTGGTCTGTAAATGCAGTGAATTAGAATAACTGCCTTGTATAAAATTGCTCTTTCAAAATGGTGGTAGCGAATGACTTGAAATAGGCCCCTGTCTCTTTAAGAACCTCTGACCCTTTGCGACACGCCCCCTCCACACGCTGTCTGTGGCATCACAACAAACACTACGCTCGTTGTCTCAACTGTATTGAAACTACGATCGGTGCATTTTACTTTTTATTGTTGGAAAGGACCTACTGTTTATCACTTTGTGAACAATGGCCACACAGGATATTATTTGGAGACAAACCTTCCACACCGGACGCTTGGAAGGGGCTCTTGCCTGAAAAATAACTGCTGTTTGGAGGCTCTCTCTTTGCATCTGCCATGCCCTATGGATCTCTAACTATACCCCCATGGACGACACCAGGATCTGCAGGAGCCCATACGATTCAAAGACGGTCATTATCTGTGCAGGTGGACAGTGGTTTTTCGAGGTTACCCGTTAGCTTGTTATAATCGACTACAGCTCATTGTTGATGAAAAGTCTGCAATAAACCACAAATGTGTAAAGCCAGGCTCATTGTGTGATCATCGTAAAGGCTGCTTCGAGTAGTTGCTGCTTTATTGACGTTATTTGTGCATAATATGCTGCCTGTTTTCAATGAATGTTGTGAAGGTGAAGGTTGTTAGCTTGTCGCGGCTAATAGTGCCTTAGCTCCGGGAGAAACCACTCGGCTACGACTCACTGTAGATGAAATGTGAGCAATAAACTACATAATCAACAAGCCAGGCTCCGTGTGTGATCACCATAAAGGCTGCTTCAAGCAGTTGCCTGTTTTAGTGACGTTTTCAATGCATAATATGCTGCTTGTATTCAGTGAATTTTCCCGTTAGCTTGTCGCGGCTAGCTTGTTAGCTCCGGGAGAAAACCACTCGGCTATGACCCATTGTAGATGAAATGTGAGCAATAAACTTCCAAATCAACAAGCCAGGCTCCGTGTGTGATCATTGTTAAACGGTTCTTCATGTGTGTGGTGGTTTTATTGACTTTATGTGTGCATATTTCTCGTTTTCACGTGATGACTCGAGGTTTAGCTTAGCATTAGCTTTCTCCGGAGGCTCTGTGCATCATCAATGCCCTATATTCCCAGCGCAGAACCAGACACTGAAATAAGTGTTCTTGTCACCGGTTTTAATCCTGGGTGTTTAGGTAACAGAAACACTGATGTGTGTCTTTGTAAAAGTCTGCTGTGGCTCCGGTTCACAACACATGAAGCTAATCCTCCATGATGACTCTGTTTACATCTTAGGGCTAGACACTGCGGGGAGGGGGTTCTGCTGAGGAGCAGTGGTTGGTTACTCGGCTGGTGACGAAAGGTTGGAGGCGTATCCTGGAGGTCGGAGGCGTTTCCTGAAGGAATCAGGCGTTTTATCCCTAAAATGGCTGCCATCGGAGTTTTTACAGATTACTCGAAAATACGTGAATGTGCTAAGGCAACACTTCAGGCATGTTTTTAATGAGGGAATGACTTAATAACATGATGTAAAGCTTGAAAAAGTCGATTTTGCATAATAGGCCCCCTTTAAGTGAAATAATTGAAACTGTCATCATGAGGTTTTAATTTGTGTAAAAGCCTGCTATCTACAACTTATATTAAGTCTATAGGTTATATAGGTCTATAAGTTTATTGTTGCATGCACATTTTACCTATACATGAGTAAAATGTTTATCTTGACTTCCAAAATAAAATTGCAATTCTAATCACTGTCTCAAAAAAACTGCAATTAGCTGTTTGATGGATGGGCCATTTTTGTTTAGTAAATCAGTGTCAAAACAAATAAAATATTTCAGAGCTCTATGTCCACAACCACTTGTGTTCTCTAGCCACTTGCTGTGACATCATCTGCATACTGTCTATACTTTCCAGGGATGACTTGGAGCCATAGGCTGTAAAATCCTCAATCCCTCTGGAAATGCACATGAACGCTCGCTCAACTGGGGCAAACGACTGAGGAACGCAAATCAAAACAAGCCTCCTGACGTCCGCACCTGACATGGGGAAATCGGCCGAAATGTTTTTGACCAACACACGCGGAGGTCAGAATGACAGGCCTGTTTTCAATAAGGGCTTCGATATGGGGGTATCGGGTCATCTCATGATCGGAAGGTCGGGGGTTTGAACCAATGCCCGATGGCTGCTCTGCTTTATGACCACGACACTAGAGGCCGTGGTGTCATGGTCATTGCTGTAATTGGTGGCCTGTTCCTTTATATATTTCAGGATTTTTGCCATAGGGCCTCATTTCCTAGTTATCCAGAGTGTTGCTGATTTCTGGAGATATTTTTTTTGTAATTCATGCAGTTCTTATATTTGAAAATTTTTGCGGTGCTAGGCTAATGCAAGGCTAGCGCATTTCTATGGTATCAGCTAGCCTGCATTAAAAACAGTGTGACCCGCTCCACAGAGCACCTGAGGCAAATCACTTATAACATCAGACTAACCATATAAATGTTTGTGTCGATAGAATAATTTTTAACCATTTTGCATTTAAAATAACTTATATTTGAGCAGCATCAGCTTTGTTGGTTGTATAAGCTACGCAGCAGCGGAGTGATCTGCTAGAAAATAGTCCCTCAAAATGCGATCATTCAAGGTCAGTTGCATTCCAAAAATTATACTATGGACACAGACATTTATATGGTTAGTCTGGCGTTATAAGTGATTTGCCTCAGGTGCTCTGTGGAGCGGGTCAGACTGTTTTTAATGCAGGCTAGCTGATGCCATAGAAATGCGCTAGCCTTGCACTAGCCGAAGGGCTTCGATATGAGGGTATCGGGTCATCTCATGATCGGAAGGTCGGGGGTTTGAACCAATGCCCGATGGCTGCTCTGCTTTGTGACCACGACATTAGAGGCCGTGGTCATCTAGTGTCATGGTCATTGCTGTAATATCTTCATATAGCCACTAGTCTCCCATTAGAAATCATTACACTTTTACACTGTTAGACACGTTAAAAACAACTTTAAAGGGGCTAGATGCAAGTTGGCCATTTTAAGCTCTCTGCTGCCACCTCAGGTCAAATGTGCTCATGCATGACGGCACGTCGGACCCGAAGTAACAACTTTTTGAGTGACAATGCAGGATTTTAGAGGAAGTTGTGGTGAACAGGTCTGAGCTCATTCTACACATTAGTACATGGCTGGTGCATGTCGGGGGGGGGGGGGAATACATAATTTTACCATTTTTAAACTCTGTATAGTCCCTTTAAAGCCTGGTATTTTTAAAAAAACTTTCTACAGCTAGATATGGCTCCTGTGGTAACGCTGGGTTAGCTACAGTTAAAGGCTCCTGCAGGTGCACACCCACCTTGCCTCCAGTGTCTGCGTACATTGGTGTGTAGGCCTGGGTACCGTTTGTTTTTTTTCGATACCACTACTTTAACGATACCTGCTTTTCGGTACCGGTGCCTTAACGGTACTTTTTTCGATACCTATGTTATTTTAATAGTTAAAAATAATGTGTATAAAAAGTATTGTTCAGGAGAAGAAACAGCACAGCGGCACAAACACGGCACATCAGAAAACAGGCGCAGCAGCGTCACCTGTAACTTCATTTTTTGAGCAGAATTCCCACTAAAGCAGCGATAAAAAGAGAGAAAGGACATGATTACCTTCTGAGCTGCAGGAACAGACCAGATCCACATCAGGCACCGTTTTCCTTCAGCTAAACTTTTCTAAACACACTGCACTGTTCGACAGTGAAAGCGCATAAAATTAGCACCGAAATTAGCACCGAAAAAAAAAAAAAAAGTTTTCCGATGCCGCCCCCTACCGGAGCTTTTCGGTCGGTACCAAGTAGGTACCGTTTAACAGTACCCAGCCCTATTGGTGTGTGAATGACAGTGTGAATGGGTGAGTGGCTCCTTTCTGTAAAGCGCTTCGAGTGCCTATGTAGGTGGAAAAGTGCTATAGTATATCATTTACCATAGTGGCAAAATTGTTTCAATGGAAAATCCAATAGAGCAAGGAACTTCCGGACCCTGTCCCCACTTCCCCACATAGCAACTCAAAGCCACTGTGCCGTGTCAGTGCAAAAGAACTCTTACTTTCAGAATGACAGCATTTCATGTTTTGCTAATAATTATTTGATGGGATAATGCCTGTGTTGTCAATGATCTTTTTATACCAGCGAACTGTTGGAAGTGTTCCTTTAAAGTCCGATTTCTTTGCACAGATTTAGCACATTGTGTTCTTTTACCAGAAAATATCAATAACATGAACTTGTCTTTGAAAATAATATGCAAGTGTTCAAAGGTCGTTCAATGGGTCATCTAATCAGTACTTCTTTGTTCCCTAAATAAGCCAAAACCAATCTGTGCTCAGCCTGTGCATGTGTTTTTTTTTTTTCTTGACAGTTAGTGATTTTGTTGTGAATCAATAGTACTGTCCTTTGTTGTTACTAACTTATCTGATGTCTCACCCGTGTCCGCGCTGCAAAACCAAGTGTGTCTTATTGTTTTCAGACTGAGACAAGACGAGCAGTGCCGGAGGTGACTCAGCTCTTACAAATGCTCCTGGACTTGTATCTAAACATGTTTTTCACTTTTCTTCATTCAGCAGAGGAGAATAATGCTGAGTAACCGGACTGTTTAATTCACTCATTGCTTACTTAATGGACTTAATGGTGGCACGTGGATTTTTTGGGGGGATAAAGGTTATTGTTGTTTGTAGAGGTCCAAAATAACTACGAAAACATGACCAAAAAAAAGTTTGGTCTGGTCTGAGCTTTCAAATGAGGCGTTACACTGGCCTGTTGGCTGTAAGCTCCATTTGAGAAGCTTTCAGATCTGGGTATGATTTGATTTTCACCACTTTTGGGCCCTGAACTGCCAATCGTGAACCATTGATTTACCCTTAAAATATACTTTTCACATGGAGAGCCCCTTTTTGGTTTTGTTTTTTTTGCGCGTGTCCAGAAGCTGACCTTAGTCCTTCCTCTGACCTGCCCGTGTGCTGAGGGGGCCCCAGTCAGGCCCCGGTCACGCTAATGGCCCCCGGTTGTGTGCGCTGTAAGATAATCTGCCTATGATCACAGGGGACATGTTTGAGAAAGTGGCTCTGGGACCGTTGGTTGCAGACTGTTAATGCCTCATTATAGACAGGTCCCGGTGCGATCCCAGACCGCTTTATGTGCTCTCACTCGTGTTGGGGTCATGTGGGGTCAGTGGCTGAATCATTTGAAATTAGATTCGCGTTTCATGTATTAAAGCAGGGGTAACCGATTTATTTCTTGTTGTAGGGGTCAATTTCATTTCGGGACTGGGACAAAATATCGGATCGGATCTGCAATACCAAGTATCGATACTTTATCAAGTATCGCAATGCTTTTAATGCTTGTGCTTGGAGGCGTTTTTATCCTGCACTCCTTTATTTTCCAAAGCACTGTCACATTTTGTGTTAATGCACTTTTCAATCTTAGCACTTCAATAAAAGTGAAATGGCATTTGGACACATGAGTTTAAAGAGGGGGTATTATGCTTTTTTCAGCCACATAGCACCAGTCTATAGCACACTACAATGATGACAAACCTTCTGTTGGTCTGTCAATGCAGTAAATTAGAATAACTGCCTTGTATAAAATTGCTCTTTCAAAATGGCGTTAGCAAATGACTTGAAATAGGCCTCTGTCTCTTTAAAAACCTCTGACCCTTTCCGACACGCCCCCTCCACACGCTGTCTGTGGCATCACAACAACACTCCGCTCGTTGTCTCAAGTATTGAAACTACGATCGGTGCATTTTAATTTTTATTGTTGGAAAGGACCTACTGTTTATCACTTTGTGAACAATGGCCACACAGGATATTATTTGGAAACAAACCTTCCACACCGGACGCTTGGAAGGGGCTCTTGCCTGAAAAATAACTGCTATTTGGAGGCTCTCTCTTTGCATCTGCCATGCCCTATGGATCTCTAACTATACCCCCATGGACGACACCAGGATCTGCAGGAGCCCATACGATTCAAAGACGGACATTATCTGTGCAAGTGGACAATGGTTTTTCGAGGTTACCCGTTAGCTTGTTATAATCGACTACAGCTCATTGTTGATGAAAAGTCTGTAATAAACCACAAATGTGTAAAGCCAGGCTCATTGTGTGATCATCGTAAAGGCTGCTTCGAGTAGTTGCCGGCTTTATTGACGTTATTTGTGCATAATATGCTGCCTGTTTTCAATGAATGTTGTGAAGGTGAAGGTTGTTAGCTTGTCGCGGCTAATAGTGCCTTAGCTCCGAGAGAAACCACTCGGCTACGACTCACTGTAGATGAAATGTGAGCAATAAACTACACAATCAACAAGCCAGGCTCCGTGTGTGATCATCATAAAGGCTGCTTCAAGCAGTTGCCTGTTTTAGTGACGTTTTCAATGCATAATATGCTGCTTGTATTCAGTGAATTTTCCCGTTAGCTTGTCGCGGCTAGCTTGTTAGCTCCGGGAGAAAACCACTCGGCTATGACCCATTGTAGATGAAATGTGAGCAATAAACTTCCAAATCAACAAGCCTGGCTCCGTGTGTGATCATTGTTAAACGGTTCTTTATGTGTGTGGTGGTTTTATTGACTTTATTTGTGCATATTTCTCGTTTTCACGTGATGACTCGAGGTTTAGCTTAGCATTAGCTTTCTCCGGAGGCTCTGTGCATCATCAAGGCCCAGCGCAGAACCAGACACTGAAATAAGTGTTCTTGTCACCGGTTTTAATCCTGGGTGTTTCGGTAACAGAAACACTGATGTGTGTCTTTGTAAAAGTCTGCTGTGGCTCCGGTTCACAACACATGAAGCTAATCATCCATGATGACTCTGTTTACATCTTAGGGCTAGACACTGCGGGAGGGGGTTCTGCTGAGGAGCAGTGGTTGGTTACTCGGCTGGTGACGAAAGGTCGGAGGCGTATCCTGGAGGTCGAGGGCGTTTCCTGAAGGAATCAGGCGTTTTATCCCTAAAATGGCTGCCATCAGAGTTTCTACAGACTACTCGAAAATACGTGAATGTGCCAAGGCAACACTTCAGGCATGGTTTTAATGAGGGAATAACATGATGTAAAGCTTGAAAAAGTCGATTTTGCAAAATAGGCCCCCTTTAAAAATGTTAACATTTTTGTATTTTCCTCCCCCTACATGTTCCAGCCATGTCCTAATGTGTAGAATGAACCCAGACCTGTTCACCACAACTGCTGCTAAAATCCTGCACTGTCACTCAAAAAGGTGTTACTTTGGGTCCGAAGTGCCGTCATGTATGAGCTTAATATAGAAGGTGTAGTTACACGTATGACCTGAGGTGGCAGTAGTGAGTATAAAATGGCCAACTTGCATCTAGCCCCTTTAAAGCAGTACTAAGTAACTCTTCCCCCTAGAGGCCATAAGCGCAACTGCAGGTGTAGTAGCAAGTTACGATTTTTTAACTTATTAATTGTCTTGGAGAGTAAATACTACGCTGACAGGAAAGGCGAAGGGAGAGAGGGTTACTGTGCATCCAATTATACAATGGAAATATTTTTTTTTCACTCAAACCTGGCTGTAAATACTGTTTAAAGTGATGCTAGCCCGCAGTTAGCTTTGCCCGTTAACATGTTAGCTTCTTCTTCGTGATTCCATTGGTGTGTTTTGCTTTCTCCGCACTGGGGCAGTCAAGTTGCAAACATGGTTTTCTGGTCAGAGACACCAGGGGGAGATGAAAGACCCTCCAATCATCCCATAAACACTTGTATTACCCCCACAGGGACTACGGAAAGGATTTATTAAGGTAAACACGTTACATAGTACTGCTTTAACATAATACTTAGCATTATTACTTACTGTATCGCAACACGTACCTGATCGGCTCCTGAGTATCATGATACGTATCGGGTCAAAAGATCGTCCCAGCCCTATGAGGCCCATACTGTAAATGCACAGAATGTTTTTGGCTAGCTTCCTGTTGGCCAGTGGAGGGAAAAAACGACTTCCTGTCCACACTTAAATCACATATATCAAGAATGAAATAAGATTTAAAAACTGAAGAAAACTTAAATAAAATTTGAGTGTGTTTCATGAAAAGTTAGTTCAGGTGGTGGAACTCTTTTAGCATTTGCTAGCATTAAATTAACATTAGCCTTTAGCTTCCAGGCTACTTACAATTAAAAACACAGAAGTTTCCCTCAGTCAAGTATTTACATTCTGAGTAAAATATTTTCTTTTAGTGACCCGGCAGCTTTTTTGCAGTGTCTGGCAGGTTTTCTTTCTCCAGAAAACCTACAAAACAGTTGATCCTTGGGCGTTGTAGAGGCCACTGTGATGGAAAGTAAAGGCACCACGCTAACCACTCATACAGCCATTGGGCCACAGAAAGCTAATTTACGCACAAATAGCAAGTTTGTTTTTTTCCCCATGCAAAAAAGTTACCTAATGCACCTTTAAAATAATGCAATCATTCGGTGTTATTGCTAAGTATTATGTAGCTAGTAGCAGCTACATACAGCACATTTTTATACCATCTATTACAGGGTATGCACATCTTAATTCAAAATTGAAATAGAACCTTCAACATTGCAAATTGAGTGACATATCACTGAATAACAATTAAACGTGCAAGCCTCCTGCCACCCCGGCCCACAGCCATATAGGGCATCTTTACTATCAGTGTAAATTATGTCACGTGTGGTTGTGTGTTTGATAACATGGGGATTGACGTATTCTTGTGCGCACCCACTCCCTGAAGCCTTATATCGGCATAAGGGTTATACTGGAAAAGTCAATGCTATAAATTCACAGTCAGATAGTTCAGTGTAAACATGAGCCATTATTTAATCAGTGAATGGTGCAGTGGTTGGAGTTCACTTTCCATTTGCAACATCTGCTGTAAACAGGATTGTGTAATGTGGAATTCACGGTACCTTTCCACTACCTGAGGTAACATTGCTAAGTGGAAAGCAAAAGTTGCAAATCTCATTCATTGTCCCATGATTGAAACGTGATCGAAAAGAACATTTTAATTCCTCGGTAATTCAGGGACTTTTTTTGTTTTTGTTTTTTTTTGTGTTAAAGATGGGACTTTTAATCAATCTGTTTTGTATAGATCCGTATCACAAGAGCGATCATCTCACAAACTTTTTACTTGCTCAAAACAAAAAGAAAAGTCTGAAAGGCAAAGTCAATAATGAAAAGTGAGTAACTGGAGAATTGTCCGTAGACTCTCCTTCTCTGCAAAGAAAACCTCTAAATTACCGGCGGGGGCAAAAAGCAACCTTGGGGAGCACCACATTGAGGGAGCGTTCCAGTGGCGTAGACGGACATGGATGGCTATATCCATTTACAGATGGAGTTCAAATCTCTACATCTGTGTTCTTTTTATGGGCATTGAATCCGTGGTTCTGAGTTCGTAGGTCGGGACCCAAAAGTGGGTCGCGAAACAATATTCTTAGTCTTTCGTTGTTTATCTACTGAAAAAGATTGAAAACACATCCTGAGTCTATTAAACTTACTGCTGCTGAGTTGTTTTGAAAATGAATTCCGCTAGATGTGGTTATCCAATAATAAACAACGGATAACTTCAGTGTTTTACATTGTATATTACATTAAATTCTCTTTATGTGGCAGAAAACAAGCAGCTGTTGGATAATCACCTGCAACATATTAAGAAATTTACTTGTGATGCAAATACTTGAAGGAACACTGAAGGAAGGTTTTTTGTTTATTAACTGTATGTTTGCCTTGAAGCACATTGGTAATACAGCACCACAAGCACCACAATTTAAACAATTTTTTATGAAACATTCTCAGTAGGGCTGAAACAACTAATCGATTTATCGACAACTAATCGATTACTAAAATAATTATCAACTATTTCAGTAATCGATTAATCATTTTCTAGTGAACACAGACCAAAATAGAGCAAAAATGACATGACAATTATGTATTTTGGATGAAAACCTACTTTGTTTTTAAAGTGAGGGTCTGCAGTGTTTTGTACATTGTAAATTTCATAAATATCTGTCTTTGCCTCGTCCAACCAGAAAGCAGAATTAGCACAAAGAGTCTCCTACAAACGTTTACTTTAAGTTTACTCCATCAACATGTCCTCCAGCGGCGCCACTTTAGCTTTATGTGGTCAAAAAACGGAAAAAATACAATTTCCATGCACCTTTCACAGCCAAGCGATTAATCGTGAAAATAATCGGTAGATAAATCGGTTATCAAAATAATCGTTAGCTGCAGCCCTAATTCTCAGCCTTTAATGAATTTAATTTACGTTATGAAGTTGTCTACTAAGGCCAACAGGAAGTTAGCCAAAAACATTCCATGCACTATTGCGATTACATTTGTGATGTATGTTTGTTTCGTTATATTAAGCATCTTTACCAAATCCCACTTTCAATTTGGGGCCAGTGAATGATTTGGTAAAAAATATGAAAAAATCTGTCCTGATAATTTTTGCGATTAGATTTGTCCCTAAGGCAAGATTCAGTTCACTGTGCACAACGTTTTACATTTTCTAGAATATTAACTGTTAAGCAACATGGGAAAGAGCATGTTTGAGGAGGTGTAAACCAGTGTTTCCCAACCAGGGGTATGGGAACCCTGGGGGTAATTCAAATTAAATGAAACTGAGACAATTTTCAATATTATTTTTAAAGGAAAGTTAGTTTGAATGATGCTTTTCAGTAAAAGGTTTGAGTTTGAGAGTATTTTAGCTTCATTTTGAACACTATTAAATACTGAATAATCTTAGTTTAGTTGGTCACTTTGTAATAATATTGCCAAGATCTTGGCCCTTGTATCGACGACCCAAGGGGTACGCGGGACAAAAAAGGTTGGGAACCACTGGTGCAAACTACAAGGTTAGCAGGTTTCATACACACCCCACTAAGACTCCATATAGAGACAATATATTTTGTAAATTTCCCACAGCTGAAGGAAACCAACATTCTTTTTTGCAATTTCCTCGTTCCGTGTGACCTCTTTATGCAACCTGTACAGCGACATACTGTAGTGTACATCCTTGTAAAGTTCTTTTGGAAAATTTCTAGAAAACCGACAAACGAAACTGATCGCTGAAGAATGCAAGTTAAGGAAAATGGGTTTATTGGTTCTTCCGCTTGGCCTTGTGTGTTCAGATAATCATTGACAAGGTTTCCCGTAAGATTGAAGCTTATCGTGTCCTTGACCACGAGGGGAAAAAAAAACAACCTCACCTCACGGCGAATGAATGGACAGGTATGAGAAACGTATATATTTAACTGTAGCTTAGAGGAGATTCCCAGACATGTTTGGCAGTTATGGTCCACGCTGTCATCTGAAGTCACGTGTCGCATTCCACACACTGTTTACCCAACAATGTGTCTGGGGTCACACACTTGCCCTTTTTACCCTCGAGCCTCGTCAAGGTGTCTTTGAACTTCACAGGAAGATTTAGCGAACTTTCTTTTTCACAATGTCAGTCCAGCTGATTGTCCATTTTGACCCAGACGGCATCTCGTCATAGAAGGGGGCGTGGCCTCGTCGAGGGGGAAAATAGAATCTTTTGGGAAACACAATTTTCCACTCTTTTTAGCCATTTTCTGTTGGAATATGAACTTATTTATCACATACAAATAAAGTCAAGTGTAAATCGGGTCCATATGGATATTTTCTCACAGCAGATTGTTCTGTAGAAGTGAAAAAACGGCAGTTGTAGCTAGCGCTAGCTAACCGTTGGCATTAACAATTGTATTGTGTAACAAGTGAATTTCTCCTTTGTGAGATCAATAAAGTTTTATCTTTAGCATTAGCATTAACATGTAGCATCATGTTAGCATTCTCCGTTTTTTTATGTATTTATGGGCTGTTGAACCACTTTGCTCCTCTCCATGTCTTTATATATTTATTTAGTAGAAAACTATATTCATGATTTAGCATTTGTTAAAGTAGTTTTTGAATAATTTGAGAAAGTTTAGATTTTTTCAAAATTGTTTTCCCCCTTAACTGTTTTCAAACATGACCATATATGGGCGATTCCAGAGATGCCGTCTGTATCTATGCCCAGAAATAGGGAAGTACTGCCATCACTACAATGCAGGATTTACAAATAAGCAAAGGTGTCTAACTAAAAATACATTTATTTGAGAACTCTTTATGTTTTCCACATTTGAAAGAAAAATAAAATAAAAATATAATACCTTCTGCTTACCTACATTTCTATAAAGTAAAAAAGTAGACATTTACAGCATTTTTCAAAGGCCTTTTGATGTACACTCCAGAACAGTAGGTGGCACTGTGCAGGTGTAGGCCTACTGTTAACCTCTTAACCACTTAACTAAATGCATTTTCTCCAGTTCGGCATTGCCCAAATCTAAATGTTTCTTGGAGAGCTTGTAGCCTATAGGCCAGTGTAACGCCTCATTTGAAAGCTAAGACCTACAAAACCGATCTAAATGGATCTTTTCCTTTGTGTTGTTGCCGTTTTGTTGTCACTTTTTTCAAGTTCTTTGTCATCTCATTTTGTCACGTTTTATGTGGCTGTTTTCTTGCTTTTGTGTGGCTTTTTGCTGCGTTTTCGTCATATTTTTGCCACTTTTGTGTGTAGTGTTAGTGTTTTTGTCGCTATTTTGACGCTTTTTTTTCAAGAAGCTTTTAGATTTTGGTAAGGCCAAACTGGAGAAAATGTGCTCGGTTCGGGTAAAGAGGTTAATGCTAGTGACGCACAACAGAAAAGGTTTGTCCCAGACAGTCGTGTTGCCGCAACTTTTTGATTTCAGCATTTTCACCGATTCTCTCCAATCCCCGCGCCCTCTGCTGGCCACAAAGACGTTTTGTGTGAACAGACGTTAGCGACACATGAATAGTCTTATTATTCTCACCTTGTCTGGCAGCTTCTGTCTAAAGATCTATCTACAGTAATTACTAGAGACACATCAACAGAGGTGATAAAAAAATCCAACCCATTAATTAGTGCATTCAGGTCAAAGAAAGACGACATGGAGTACTGTAAACAGGCAGCGATCTGGTTAAACAAGCTGCACATGAGTATGGGAAGCACACGCCTAATGTTTTTCTCTATTACAGACCGACAACGCTGATTAAAATCACAAAAGGCTTTCACATTCCATCTTTTATCCGTGACATATGTGTTAGCTCTTACTAGCCCATGACGCCAGAGGATGCTTAATTATAGCCAACATTTAGCAAGTAGAGTTCAATGACCTGAACTTGTCGTCAAACATGTCGTGTTTTTGTAATGGATGATAATTAAGATTTTTCACACAGTCCATGATGACGAGATTTGTACCTAGTTCTCGCCCTTAACATGTTATTAGTTTTGATGTCAGACTAAAAATACACCAAACCCACCCTGCTTGGTGGTTTGTCAACGGTGGCCAGGAGGCAGCACTTACATAAATATGAAACATGCCTTGAAGGCCTGGTCAAATGGTCTGGCGAGCTGTTTACGGCTCTGTGGCTTGAGATTCCCCACTCATTGGTGTAGACCGTTGACCTCCGCTCTGCTCGCCCTGAGGGTCTGGTTGCTGATGTCCAGTGTCTCCTGCAGATGTGAGCAGTGGGTTTCCTCTCCAGCGAGGTCCTTTCCTGCCTCTCTGTCTGCAGCTGCTATTGCAAAGCGAGACTGATGTTCTCCGCTGAACTCATTTCGAACTGCAGCATCTGAAGAAGGCTTCTGCTTAAAGGGACTATACAGAGTTTAAAAATGTTAAAACCAAGTATTTTCCTCCCCCTACATGTTCCAGCCATGTCCTAATGTGTAGAAATCCTGCACTGTCACTCAAAAAGTTGTTAATTCGGGTCGAAGTGCCGTCATGCGTAACTATAGTCTAATATAGAGACTGCAGTTACGCATAAGACCTGAGGTGGCAGTAGTGAGCATAGAATGACCAACTTGCACCCAGTCTCTTTAAACAATGTCATTCTTTAAAAAAAAAGAAGAAAAAAAAGCAGTTCTGTGTTTAAGGTGTGTTCATCATGACACAATGGATTTGTTAGCATGCTCAGCTGAAAGTAAAAGCTTCTTTTCACCGTTTTATTATGTATCATTCCCACTGCTGCCTGCAGGGGGCGCTCCAGCTCAATTCCAAATCCTGACCAACCTAGTCTCTCAATCATCGCTGTCCTTTGGTCACATCTAGAAAGTTCCAACATTTAGAACGTAAAATACCAATACTCTGGCACGGAATGTTTTTATTATTATTTTGTTTTTTCAATCATGCAGAACATGTCCACTTCGAGTAACAATTCCTACAATTTAATACATTTTCTTCAATATTAAATGTGTACTCCACTGTTGTTTAAAATGCTATCGATCCAAAAATCCTGAATATTCTTTTTGTCGTTGAGTAATGACGAAAGTGCGTTTGAAGCTCTAGCTAAACATGATCCCTCTGGTCCCGTGAACATGTGAGAAGCTTCAGCGCTGTCTCCCAGTGAAATTTATTTGTCTCCAAACAATTGACCCCTGACCTGTGGGGTTAGAGCTGACGTTGCGCAGAGACTCCGGACGTACGCAGCGACTTGACTGTCTGAGCAGATCGCTTACAGACGAGGACACTCTACGCTCGCTGTTTTTGGACTGTTTTTGCTGCAATTTTGAGTCTTCCCGAGTCACAAATAGTTGAAAGCAGTCGTGAGAGGGACGAGGGTTTGTTGGTAATGGATGTGTGTCCGATACCGACCCCACAAAAAGCATAGGCTAAACTTAACAGAATATGAGTTAGCATTTAGCTTAGAGGTTTTTATGCTAATTCTCATCTTAAAGCAGTACTAAGTAACGTGTTTACCTTAATAAATCCTTTCCGTAGTCCCTGTGGGGGTAATACAAGTGTTTATGGGATGATTGGAGGGTCTTTCATCTCCCCCTGGTGTCTCTGGACAGAAAACCATGTTTGCAACTTGACTGCCACGGGTCCGGAGCAACCAATAGAGTTCGGGAATGTGACGTCATATCGCTAAGCATTGTGGGATTAGCAGCCATTGTAAACTAATGGAGATTTTAGAAGTTAAAATACAAGTTATAGTTCACATTTAAACACTTGGACACCACAGTGAGTTAGATGTATTTACCAGCAGTAACTCAGCAGCTAACGGAGCTGTTCCACGGCTATTTTCTCCACTTTATAAACTGTTTTTAGCTAATGTTAGTCAATGGAAATGTATGCTAACAGCTGCAAAGATGGCCGATCTCCATGGTAACTGTAGACTTTCCCAAACTCTATACACACTAGTGGAATCACGAAGAAGAAGCTAACATGCTAATGGGCAAAGCTAACTG
Organism: Gobius niger; assembly: GCF_951799975.1. NCBI lineage: Eukaryota > Metazoa > Chordata > Actinopteri > Gobiiformes > Gobiidae > Gobius > Gobius niger. The sequence goes on from NC_136864.1 coordinate 27,656,863, forward strand.
TGAGCTAACGTCACTTTAAACAGTATTTACAGCCAAGTTTGAGTGAAAAAAAAATATTTCCATTGTATAATTGGATGTACAATATCCCTCTCTCCCTTCGCCTTTCCTGTCAGCGTCGTATTTACTCTCCAAGACAATTAATACGTTAAAAAATCGTAACTTGCTACGACACCTGCAGTTGCGCTTATGGCCTCTAGGGGGAAGAGTTACTTAGTACTGCTTTAAGTAAACTATAAAAAGAGCTGTATACATCATTTCTAACCAGGCTTTGACCTAAATGTGGTCAATGGGTTGACAACATCTTTTATGATTTGCCGTGTTTGACGGCTAAATGCTAACGGCTAAAAGTACTTTGAAACGGCTCGCTAACTGTCCGACGTTTGGATCGATCGCCGCTTTTCCTTTTTATTTGCAGAGCCTGTTAAAACGCAAAAAAATACTGAATTTATCAATTAAAGCAGTACTAAGTAACGTGTTTACCTTAATAAATCCTTTTCGTGGTCCCTCTGGGGGTGATACAACCATGTTTGCAACTTGACTGCCACCGGTCCGGAGAAAGCAATACACACTAATGGAATCACAAAGAAGAAGCTAACATGCTAACGGGCAAAGCTAGCTGCGAGCTAACGTCACTTTAAACAGTATTTACAGCCTTCGCCTTTCCTGTCAGCGTCGTATTTACTCTCCAAGACAATTAATACGTTAAAAAAACGTAACTTGCTACTACACCTGCAGTTGCGCTTATGGCCTCTTGGGGGAAGAGTTACTTAGTACTGCTTTAAGTAAACTATCAAAAGAGCTGTATACATCATTTCTAACCAGGCTTTGACCTAAATATATGGTCTATGAGTTGACCACATCTTTTATGATTTGCCATGTTTGATGGCTAAATGCTAACGGCTAAAAGTACTTTGAAACGGCTTGCTAATTGTCCGACGTTTGGATCGATCACCACTTTTCCTTTTTATTTGCAGTTAAAACGCAAAAAAGGTACTGAATTTATGAATTAATCTGTCGGAAGCAACATGTAAATAATAATTAGCAATATCTTAACCTTCCCTTCGATCCAGTGCCGGGCGGAAACACTGTAGCTTGTGTGCCACCCACTTAAAAGAGATACTTCACATTTCCTCATTCAGATTTCACTCATTGAAGTATCCACGTTGTCGCCTGATTTCAAAGAGTATATTGAAAATCCAATCAATTCCCTGCAGCTTTTTCTTTTTTTTCCTCCTTTCCTCGTGGCACAATACCTTCCATGTGTTTTTTGTTGTTGTATAAGGTCCAGTGTTGTCCGCACACGCTCGCAGCCTCTGAGTAATCCCATTTCCGAGGCCGAAAAACAAACTGGCTTTTATGACGAGAGTTTTTTTTTTTTCTTTCTCCGTGGAGTGGAGTGACGTACGGGGCCTTATCAGAGGGCCCATCCATCCTGGCTGTTTGCGGGGCTGCAGCTGGGGAGGGGGCGGGGCCAGCGCGGAGGAGAGGGGGCAATGGACAATGCTCTGAAAAGTCCCCATCCTCGGGAGAGTCGTGGCATATGCATACACAATGCTATTGAAGGAAGAATAGAAGATCGAAGAACAAAAGTCTCACGATGTTTGAAGCACCGCAGATGAAGCTGTAAATTAGCGACACAGATATGAGGGGGAAATGAGCGACATTCAGTGGGTGCAAATAAGTTTCTGTAGACGTGTTGCTTTGCACAAGGAAGTCTCAAAGTGCTCCAAGTGGAAGGCAAGAGGGCGACTGATTTTTCTGCCTGATTGCCATGCTTTCAAATGCCATCATCAAAAAACAGTCCAAGTCATGTGACTAATAATAGTAGCTAAATAATGAAGCAGCCCCATGTTGACGACTTGTGACGACAATAGCTTATTAACTAGGGATGGGCGGAGAGATACCACAGTATCGATATATCGATACCAAACGGCCACTTTTTGAGCATCGATATTGGGCAAAAAGTATGGATACTAATTTGCATATGTAAAAAGTAGGCGTGGCAGCAATTTTAAACATAAAAGGACAATTTACATCCACAGCAGCAGGGAATTGAACTAAGCCAGCAATATCATTCTGGTTTAGATTCTGTTTGTCATTAAATAATAATAATAATAATAATAATAATAATAATAAGAAGAAGAAGAAGAAGAAGAAGAAGAAGAAGAAGAAGAAGAAGAAGAAGAAGAAGAAGAAGAAGAAGAAGAAGAAGAAGAAGTATTAGTTTATATAAAACAACCAGTTTTAGAAATGTATATTAAAATACATTCACCATATTTTAAATGACCGGCATCAGTGTCTGTATTGGTATTGAGAAAAATCACCCCAAAAGTATCGCTATCGTATCGATTCCAAAAAATGTGGCATCGCCCATCTCTATTATTAACTAGCTCTGACCATACTAGTTGCTCAGGTGAGAACGTGTGCAGTGAATATCATTTAATATTGTAATGTCAAGGTGCTTTGTTTCATTACGTTTTACCTCTAACCATTCACTGAGTTGCATAAAGCTACTAAACTGAATTAAACTGATGAAAAAAAAGTTTAAAAAAGTTAGCAAAAGTAAATTGCCTTTCTCCTTGCTTTAGGCACTCACAGCGCTTTACATCAGCCACTCACCCATTCATGTGCTCATTCATGCACCAGTGTACGCAGACACTGACGTATGAATGAGTTCAAGTCAAGTCAAGTTTTCGTAATTATTTTTCTATATTTATTTCATTTTAACCTTGCCGTGGTCCTTTAGTATTGTTTTAATTTTGTTATGATTTTGGTTCTGTGCGCGGAATGTTTGTAGCTAACTTCCTGTTGGCCAGTGTACGTCCCGTCCACATTTTAATGCAAAATTTAAAACTTGAAAAAAATTAAAGAAACAGAAAAAACGTAGATAAACGTCAAACCAAGTGTGTTTCATCAAAAATAATTTCAGATAGTGGTGCTTTTTAGACATTTGTTAGCGTCAAATTAACGTTAGCCTTTAGCCTCAATGCTAATACAGAGACGGTTATAAACACAGAAGTCTGTCAGAGAATATGCTGGAGGCAATTACGCAACAGCTGCTTGTTTTTGGACACGTACTGTTTGATTATGTATTTGAAGAGTTCATTTACATATCTCCCGTTTTGAATTTTTTTTAAATCGTTTTGGGTATTTGTTTTTGCACGCAACAGATGCCACTTATGAAGCTAAAGTTGTGTGAATTTAGTTTTGAACAAGTGACTTCATATTTTTATGGCACGAAACAAAAATGGTAATGAAAAACCCTGCTATGTAAAGAGAAATGTTGAAGCATACGTTGAGTTTTTTCAATGGCACTTATCTGTTTTTGCAAATGAACTCTTCATTTATTTATTTATTATATCAAGACATGGCTAACTCTTCATAGGAATACACAAGAAGAGCAAATTATGCAACATTCCGTGCACAGAGGCTATTTATGTGCATTTTTTCTGTAATATGTTACCATAGTTTAGTTATTGCAATATTCAGGACTTTATTAAACACAGTTCAATGTCTTGATAACAAGTTTAGCTTTGTTTATTGTTTATTTATTTAGATCCCCATTAGCTACACTGCAAAAAGTAATTTACTAGATCAGTATAAACATCTCAATTTCAGCACAATAATCTAAATTTTAGTTGTTTTGACTAGTTAAGAACTTCTTGGGCATTTGTCCTAGATTATTTCACTTGTTCTGAGATGTTTCTGACTCGTTTCAATACATTTCGTCCTTATTTCAGGTCATTTTCTTTGCCAATGGGGGAAGAAAATTGGTCTTATCTTATTGGCAATTTTACTTTCTTATTTCAAGCGAGATTTACCCTAGAACTGGTCTGAAATGTCCTCAAACAAGCAAAGCAAACTTGGTCCGATCAGGAAAAGTGTCTAAATGAGTGAAAACCGACAAAAACAAACACAAACACACAAACACGCACACACTATTTCAATAATCGATCAATTGTGGCTTCTACCATTAACAACGTCATCCTTTAAAAAAAAAAATCCATTCCTTTCTACTTGGAACAAATCTGCATTGAAGACGTTAGCTTTAACCTAGACGCTATACCTTTGGCCACACTGATGAGCTGTATCCGGGCGTGGAGCCGCGGAGACTGACTTTATTTGTTTATTGTCCCGTGCAGGCGACAGTGCGGCTCAGAGATGGTCGACCATTGTTGGCTCCTCCCCGAGCTCGCTGCTGCTGAATGGGGCTTTCACACATGCCACGCACAATAGAACCCGAGTTTTATGGCCTTTTTCTTGTTGGCAACAGCGGATTCTGGCTCGGTTCCAAAAGCCACGCACACACACACACACACACACACACACACACACACACACACACACACACACACACAGCTGCTCTGTCTGCGCTATCGCAACTCTGCAACGCAAGATTTTCCATCAAACATAACCTATGAGCCACACAGGACCCGCAGGCAATGTGAGAAGAGCTACAGTTTGATAATGAATAGATGTGCGGGAAGGGCTGGGCGATTTTGGAAAAAAAAAAAATCAGGATTATTTTCCCCATATTGATCAATCTAGATTTTCAATTCAATTTTTTTGTTTAAGAAAAAATAAATAAATGTCTTTCCTGGCCGAGCATGTAAACAGATGCTGCGGCAAAACTGAAAACTTTGTAGCTGATTTTACAGGTGAAATCACCAGGTCCTCTCCTCTTTGTGCCGCATGTGCCATCCTGTGCTTCCTGTTTGTTTGGGCCGAGTGTTTCCCTGGGATTGACCTGACAGGCGCTGCAGCTTTGCGCCATATTTTTTTTTCCAGAATGCGACAGGACAGGCCAATTCTCCTCAATTGAAACGCATGATTGTGATCACGATTAGGTTAAAATTTAATTAAATGCCCAGCCCTATGTACGAGGATTTTCAACTGTTGTTTCTTTTAAGGTCCAATGAACAGCTAAGTTGTCTTTTTTGAGTGTATTGCCACGTTTACATGATATTCCTAAAACATACACATCCTGCATATCCTGGTGTCTGTCTCCATCTGCAAGGCTCGAAATGCTCTGTTCCACCAGCTTATGTCTTAAAGTGGTGCCGCATCCTTCTCTAAATGCATATTCATGTTGGCTAACTTCCTTTTGGCTAGTTAGGCTAACAACTAGCCTACTTCCGGTCCACATTTATTTATTTTTTAACAAACTATGAATAAAACTTTAATAAGCAACAAGCCAAGTGTGTTTCATAAAAAATACTTTTTACGGTGGGGCTATTTCACCATTTCTTGATGCGATATTAGCGTTAGCCTTTAGCTTCAAGGCTAAACATCTACATTTGTTAACACAGAAGTCTCCTCCAGTTATGTATTTAGATCTTGAGTAAAGTTTTTAAACATTTCCAAAGTAATTATCCATCAGCTGCATGTGTTTGCCACGTACTGTTTTAATAAATGTTTGTTTCAACGAGACACGGCTAACTCCATAGGAATAAAAGAAAGCTGTTGCTAGCCTACTCTAGGAAGTTAGTACAATCCCTTCATGCGATGGTGCACAGAGCCTATTCCAATTTTTATCAGCATTATTGTAAAATATGTACTACTAATAACAGAAAGATCAAATATTAAGATAGAGGCCCTTAAACTTGAACTGCAGGACACCGAGGAGAGGTTGCCATACCCTACAAAAACACTGTGGGATTTATTGGCGCTCATGCCATCACCTCTTTCTCATACTACATTTGAACAATGCTGCACATTCATACTGGAGAAAAGAAAAACAAAATAACACCTGCTCTAAATGATCCTTAACTCATGCATAGGCTATAATTGTGATCATCATGACGACACACAGGCCTGAGTAACGTCACTTCCAAGAGGCCTGCGCCGGACTCGGGTTTTCTCATTTCCAGCAAACTCTCCGTATTTATTCTCCCTTTGTGCATTCTGCTTGACAATAGCCCCAGCGCTCGCCCAGTGGAGATGACTGGGGTGCGGGTGGGGGGGGGGGGGGGGGCACATGGGTGCCACCTCCTCACTGCGTCCCCGGTGACGTCATCTGGGGGCATGTTATCTGACCCGGAGCAATGTCAGTCTTGTGCTGCGCTCTGATAATGGGGCTTTGCAGCGAAACAAAAAAAAAGAAGTGGAGAGTTCAGAGCCCTCTCTTTATTGGATGACGCCCAGCTGGCAGAAGGGAGCAGTTTTCAGACCAAAACTAACAATGAAAACACGGGCTATTTTTAGGAGAAGGTTAGTGATGATAATGGGGGCTGGCTATTTGGAGAAGCCTTTAGATGTAGTTAAGAGAAAAGAGTTGCAAAGTAGTTGTGAGAAAGGCTTGCGTTTTTTATTTGGCATAAAAACATCCATTATTTACCTCTTCTTCTTTATTGTAGTGGAATGAAATATGTTTTATCCTTCCTTGTGTTGTAAAAAGGCTTTCAAAGTAAGGTCCATCTTATTGAAAGCCTTTTTATCTATGGGGAATTAACAAATAACCATGACCATATTGCTCCCTGATTGTTGTGAAATGCACTTATAAATGCATTAAAGTTAGGACTAAGTTTGGGCCACGACTAACAATTTAAAATATTTCCCTCCCCCAATAATTGTGAACAAAGAACTGCAATGTGACATTGTATTTTTCCGGATTGGGCATTTTGTGAATACGCATTCATTTATAAAGGTTTAGTCCCGATGTCAGTTTAGCTCTAAACTATACCTAGCTTAGGTATGGTAGCTTGTCCTCTGCATTTGACCCATCCTTCGATGCCGATTTGGCTGGAAGATTAACCCGGTGTGCCGGAAGACCCGGAGGAAGCTTTCTCGGCCCAGGATCGAACCAAGACTTTTATTCTTGTCTAGATCTAGTTAAAGTGATAACCTGTAAGATTGCAACATGAAATGAGAGAGAGAGATTTCAAAAGTAAACTATCAAGCCTCCCCCTCTCCTCCTGATTACACCTGAAAGCTCCCCCTCATGTTCTGTGCACGTGAGTGACAGAAAGCTTGTCCGGCAAAGTTGTGGCATCAGGGATTCTGATTTGTTGCTGCAATCAGCAAAGGGATGGACTTATGAAATACTGTATATCATTATTTAATATACTGCATCATATTGCAGGCCCAGGTGGCCAATACGCAATCTATTAAATATGTCAAAACATCGAATCGCTTGAAGTGCTGGTTTAGGCCCTAGTTTAATTGCATACATTGGGGCTAATGTCCCCTCCTGGAACCGCCACCTTAACGTGGTGGAGGGGTTTGAGCGCCCGAATGATCCTGGAGGCTCTGTTGTCGGGGGCTTCGTGCCCCTGGTAAGTGACGGGTCAGACAAAGAGCGGTTCAGAACGGGCCCGGTTGGAGGCCGTCTTTCTGTGGACCCACCACCTGCAGGAGGAGCCATAGGGGCTGGTGCAATGTGATTTGGGCAACTCCAACAGCTGCCCCCACGACCCGGAAACAGGATGGATGGATGGATGGATGGATGGATGGGCTGCAATACATTTAGTAATACATATATTAATACGTTAATACTGTTTTGCATATTAATGTATGCAATACATTAGTACAGTGGTACAAAAAACAATATTCTGTGCTCAGGCTCCCACTAAGTCTGTGGCCTTCTATTTCTACTTTAGCAAAAATGTAAAGAGTGCCTATTTTCTACAAGTGAAACGCACCATATCATTAACCCATCAGCCTCCAACATGTAGTGGCCACCCAGACTGCCCCGGGAGTGTCCTCATGTGAACCAGGCGCTCATGTTCTAAAGCAGGACACTTGTTGCTCCAATCAAACTTAATGCCGTTAGTTTTGGCTCGTGATTCTGTCATTTCTAGACGTGTAGCCCACTGCATCCAAGATTACTGAGTGCGATATTACCCCTGTCTCTCTCAATGTCCGTCCCTGAACTTCAATAACATCCTCATCTTCTTCCCGTCTGTGCAGTCAGTCAGACACTTTTAGGACCGGGTTATGAGATAACGCAGGAATGTACCGTTCTGGCTTCCTGACGTCTCACTCCAAAACGACGAACGGTTCAATTTCACAGAAGGAGGATCGTGATTGAGAGGCTGACACTTCACTTTGTTATCACTGAGAGCTACGTGAACATTTATTTGTCTCATTTCCTTTTTGTACCGTTGACATCCTTCGGCAGTGTTGTTGCAGACCTTTGGAAACCACTGCATTAAGCAATTCATCTACAAAAATATCTTACTGCTGCAAATACCTACGCCATGTCTCACTAATCCCAAACCATCTCTTCTTAAATCTCGCAGACAACTCTTCACCTCAACAACACGCCTCGCAAAAGTCATCGCAAACACAATGGGATCCTTTGCCATTCACCCGTGCTCCCGTCTCCTAAGCCCGAGGTGGCGTTAGTCAGCTCGCTTCGACGGCACAACGGCGCATTCACGGTCCACTCGCTAGCTTATAATTTGCGCTGATTTAAGATTGAAGAAGGTCTGGTCTCGTGTCTAGACTTCTCCCCGACGCTCTAACCGCGGCTTATCCCACCGCAAGGGACGACTGGATTCCGCAAAGGTTTCCGTGGTTTTTTTTTTTTCTTCCCGAGAGCTGCAGACAGAAAGGCCCTGTCTTTGTCCTGTTGGTTTTTTAGCTAGATTTTCCGTTAGCCCTAGCCAAACTTTCCAGGAATCCCACCCCGAGGTCCCCCTGCAACTGTACGGGCACAATGGGGCATGCAGTGTTGCAGGACAGGGTTGACTTTGTTGGCTACTTGTATTCATTCGTGTAGTTTTTTCAAATGGACTGGAGGTCAAAGGGTTCACGTTTCGCTCTGCAATTACAAATCCGCTCCCAGTTCCGTGTATAAAACTTGGTGAGAAATACTTTAGGTTATAAATAGATTCAAAACAGTGGGGACCCGCGAGTATTCTTGGGTGGAGTAGATTGAAGAGGCTTATCAGCGTGGCCACACAGGCATTAGGAGCAGGGCGGTGCGGTTTGTTTGGCTTCACGGTGGTTACTATGGCAGCCAGAGGAGGGCATTTAAAAGCTTATGGTATACACACACACGCACACACACACGCACACGGACACGCACACGACACGCCGAGGCAGTTTGGGAAAGAGCACTGCGAGGGCGGGAAGGCGGAGAAAGGTTTGTGCAAAGTTCAAAAATGCAAATGGGTTGCAAAGAGGGCCGGGCAATGAAGTTCAATATCAAGGGTTCCTGCAAGAGGCCACGCTCGACATCTTCAGAAACTGTTCTTGTTTTGTTTGTTGCACAATGCTGTTCAATAATACTAATATTGGGACGTATAGGCAAGGTTTCAGACAATGTAGAGATCTGCAGAGGACTTGCAATGCCGACACAATCGCTGCCACTCAAATCGCAATTTTGAGTAATGAAGGGTCAAATTAAGGGAATAGGGAAAAACATTAAATTGATTAATTTTATGTTGATGTCCAGAGGAGAAGGAGCGACAAAAACAGAGGTTATGTAACTTTGTGTGAACGAGCAAGAAAAATAGTGCTCAAGACAGAGCGAAATAGTGCTCAAGACAGAGCGAGTCCAAACACGACTTAAAAATAGTGCTCAAGACAGAGCGAAATAGTGCTCAAGACAGAGTGAATCAAAACAAGACTTAAAAATAGTGCTCAAGACAGAGCGAATCAAAACAAGACTTAAAAATAGTGCTCAAGACAGAGCGAAATAGTGCTCAAGACAGAGCGAGTCAAAACAAGACTTAAAAATAGTGCTCAAGACAGAGCGAAATAGTGCTCAAGACAGAGCGAAATAGTGCTCAAGACAGAGCGAAATAGTGCTCAAGACAGAGCGACTAACTGAAAGTATTTTATCTACACTCTTGCCTCTTACTGTAATTGATTAATTCTATGTTGATGTTTTTATTGATTGTATTTGTTTTCTTATATTTATGCAACTGTGAAGCCCTTTGAATTGCCTTGTGTATGAATTGTGCTCTACAAATAAACTTGCCTTGCCTTGCCTAAATTTAGAGATATCAATTTGACACTTTTGCTGAACATTACTGATATAAATATGAGGAAAAAAATGTATTGCAAGCTTTCTGTCGTTTTATGTTTTCATATCGAAAGTAGGCATTTTGTGCATGAAAATAGCCAAAATGGCCGATATTTCAGCCACAAAATCAAAATAATGGATAGACCCAGATTTAAATGTCTGCTTTTATTTTATTGACATATTAGTGACAAAGATATTTTCAGGGGGGTGTCGCAGAAGGGAAAATACCATATTTGGGTGATTGCGTCACCGTGGGCACCCTTCAGGACACGTGGATGTAAAATATGTCCATATTTGTGAATGAATACCCGTGGGAAAGACGGCTTTGCACACAAATATATAAATATAACATATTGTCCGGCACTCGAAGCTAGCGGTTAGCGTTAGCATGAAGCATTAGGGTTAGAATTGACTTATTATGTACAAATTTGTGCTGTTAAACCACTCTGTTCCTGTACCTGTGCCTTTATTTGGTAGAAAATGTCGGCATTTGTTGAAGTAGTTTTGGAGTAATAGGAGAAAACATTACACACAACACATTAAAAACATGTACAATAGGCCAGGATGAATGAGAGTGTGTTTGAGAGTGCACATTGGGGGACGACGGATGGAAATTAGGCCAAGGCTACAATCCGTCGTGGCTTGTTTACACGCATGAGACCCATGTATGTTCATTAACATGCACAGTGCCGACCAAATAAACCGGTAACTAAAACATAAACATATATGGGCGTTCCCGAAGATACTGGTCTGTATATAGGCTGTTCAAGACAAGACTCTGAAATCCTAATATAGTCATTTATTTTGTGGAAGACACCAACCGTGAGTTATCAAACACCTGCATAGATACAGTATCTATAATCCCCTCTGTATTAAAGCAGTACTAAGTAACATGTTAACCTTACTAAATCCTTTCCGTAGTCCCTGTGGGGGTAATACAAGTGTTTATGGGATGATTGGAGGGTCTTTCATCTCCCCCTGGTGTCTCTGGCCACAAAACCATGTTTGCAACTTGACTGCCACCGATCCGGAGAAAGCAATACAAACTAATGGAATCACGAAGAAGAAACTAACATGCTAACGGGCAAAGCTAACAGCGGGCTAACGTCACTTTAAACAGTATTTACAGCCAAGTTCGAGTGAAAAAAATTATTTCCGTTGTATAATTGGATGCACAATATCCCTCTCTAGCTTCGCCTTTCCTGTCAGCGTATTTACTCTCCAAGACAATTAATAAGTTATAAAATCGTAACTTGCTACGACACCTGCAGTTGCGGTTATGGCCTCTAGGGGGAAGAGTTACTTAGTACTGCTTTAAGTCATTGTAACTAATATCAACAAAATAAAACCCCTTTTAATTACATTTTTATCTCGGGATTGTTGCTGAAATTGTCAATTTTGTCAATTGTGTCTATGCATAAAACACTACTATACTATTTTCTCTCATATATTCGTAATCTACATGTTTCTAATTGATATTTCTAAACTATATTTTTTCTTTTTCATTTTTTACCTGCGATGTTTTGCCAGTAACAAAAAACATCAGACATACAGTCAAATAGATGAAGATATAAATGGATTTGACTGTATTTAAAGAGGGGGTATTATGCTTTTTTCAATCACATAGCACCAGTCTATATCACACTACAATGATGATGCAACCTTCTGTTGGTCTGTAAGTGCAGTAAATTAGAATAACTGCCTTGTATAAAATGTCTCTCTCAAAATGGCTGTAGTGAATGTCTTGAAATAGGCCTCTGTCTCTTTAAGAACCTCTGACCCTTTCCGACACGCCCCCTCCACACGCTGTCTGTGGCATCAGTGGGGAGGGGGTTCTGCTGAGGAGCAGTGGTTGGTTACTCGGCTGGTGACGAAAGCTCGGAGGCGTCTCCAGGAGGTGGGGGCGTTCCTAGGAGGACTCAGGCAAAGCTATCCCTAAAATGGCCGCCATCAGAGTTTTTACAGATTACTCAAAAATACGTGAATGTGCCACGGCAACACTTCAGGCATGTTTTTAATGAGGGAATGACATAACAACATGATGTAAAGCTTGAAAAAGTCCATTTTGCATAATACCCCCCCCCCTTTAAGTGATACAATCTTCTCCGCAAAAACATCAATCGCAAATCTAATGGCCATACCCAAAGACCCTGACTGGCGGCGCATGTGCATCACTAATTCCCGCTGACGTTTGCATGTGAGCCTCTTCCTCCCCTCTTCCTCATCACTATCTCCGGACAAACATTGGCTCACAGAGCAAACACCGTGCTCCTCTGGGAACACGCAGCAGTTCCCACACTCCTCTCTCTCCGCCTCGGCCTGTCTATAAACACACTGCCAGCTGATGACTGCTCAGAAAGCCCAACCGCCAACACGGAAGCTTTTGATCTGATCTCCAAAACACGGCCGCTACACGACTACGACCAAATACGCGCTGTGATACTTTCGATGTTTACCGCGTCAGCCCCGAAAAACGCTGACGCCATGGGAAGCTGCGTTTGGAACTGCTTTCGAGGGGAGGAGCTGGGGATGGCTATACTCTGAAAGAAGAGTACAGCCATATGGACGAGGTCGGCACATAAAAATGCAAAATGTTACATTTGCATATTTTAGGAGGACAATCATGCAAAGTCTGACTTTTTTGAGCTTTTAAGCATGTCATAACTTTGATCCCTCGTCACCTGGAGTAGTTTATATCTTAATCCACGCAGTTTTAGTGTTTCTTCGTCTGCTGCTGAAGCGCTTCCGTCTGTATTTTCTTCACGTTCCGATCGAACACAAAACATTTTCAAAGCCCGAAGTGCGTTCGTCACAGCGCCATTGATTGGGCAGCATGTTAGCATTTTATTTACACAGTTCAATATCAATGCTGAGGCGCCCAAAAGTATGTTTTTTAACCTCTTCACCCCCACATGAACCGAGCACATTTTCTCCAGTTTGGCTTTACCCAATTCTACCAACATGAAGGTGGCAAAAGAGTGAGAAAAATGTGCCTGAAAAAACATCAGTAACACAATAAAAAAAAGTGACAAAAACACGAGTAAAAGGTGATGATAAAAGCTATAAAACAGTGGCGAAAAACAAACGAAACATTTCCAAATGTGACAAAAATAAACGAGGCAAAAGGGTGATGAAAAAGTGACCGAAACACAACAACAAGAACGCGACAAGAAAGTTCAAATGAGTTTTGCAGGCCTTAGCTTTTAAATGAGGCGTTACTCTGGCCTAGAGGCTGTAAGCTCCGGTCAAGAAGCTTTTAGATTTGGGTAAAGCTGAATTGGATTAACACTCATCAACACATTACTAAAATCAAAAGCTATTTCAATCAAAAACATCTTAACAGGTCGAGTTATATTTTGTGATAGCAGCTTCAAAATTCTTAAATCCATTGAACTTGTGAGTTCTTGGAGAGTTTCTGCTTGGATTTCTTTGCAGGATGTTAGAATAGCCTCCCAGAGCTGCTGTTTGGATGAAAGGTGCCTCCCACCCTCATAGATATTTTGCTTGTTGATGCTCCAAAGGTTTGGTTTGGTTCTCAATAGGGTTGAGGTTAGGGGAGGATGGGGTCCACATCATGAGTTTCTCTTTAGGGGAAGCCGGATAGAAGGTTTATGCACAACTGCAGCCTCTGGAGGGTCCTACACCTTGATGTTTGGGAGACTCCAGAGGCACCAGCAGCTTCAAATACCTGTTTGCTGCTTTGTAGCAGCTGTTTTCTTAATCTGATGTATTTGTCTGGCAGAAACCGTCCTTATTGGGCCTTTATCTGCACCAGCCTGCGTGTGTGTCTGAATCAGCCACAAATCTCTTCACAGTATGATGATTACGCTTCATCTTTCATGAAATATCGAAGGTTTTCATACCTTGACCAAGGAATTCAACTATTTCACGCTTTTCATCAGCAGAAAGACCCTTTTTCTTTCCCATTTTGCTTAAAAATGATGATCTGCCTAATAAAGTGGAACATCCTTTTTCAGTAGTTTTTCCCTTTACTGGGCTTAACCTGACCACAGATCTCTGAGATTGATGTCAGTGATTCAAAGAGCCCTGAGACACAATACCATCCATGAGTTTCATTGAAAAACATTTTTTTTTTACCTTTTTGACACTGAAATACAATTTGCATAACACTACAATTTGTACTCTTATCTTTTCCTATTATGGCTACACTTCTGGCCAGTTCAGCCGTGGCACATTTTGCACTTCTAGGCATTTGGTTCTCTGCATAAAGCTTTACAATTGCAATCTTACATTTTTAATTGCAATGATCTGTTTTTGAACTGGCTGCGCTGGGAAAGTGCTGGCTTTCTTAAGAGAGGAATCGGCCGTAGACTTTACTGGAAGCAAATATACTAAGCCGGCGGAGCGGGTGAACATCTTTGAAGCAGAGTTTCTTCAAAGCGGCAGCGTCTAGACTCCGACCTCGCCGGAGGAGACGCCAGGCGGGAAGACAGTTCACACCAGAGAAAAAATATACAGGCAGTAAAGGCTGGTTTAAGGGGGAAAAGAGGAAAGTGAAGTGAAGTGAAGTGTAGGCTTTGGGACTGGACCCTTTTTTTTTTTTTGCATGAGACAAACCGTCCATTTTGAGCTAACAGTTGGGAAGTCAGAGCAGGTCAAGCTTTATTTAAACAGCTGCGCAGTGAAGGGGAGCAAGGGGCAAGCTTTGGGAGGGCTTAGCCAGGGTGACACCCAGGAAGTGAAACTACTGGATGTTTTGTCTAGCTGTTTTTTTTTTTTTTAAATCAATGTTGTATTATCTAACCAACCAAGATAGAGATTATAATCAAATACCTGCGAAAAAGCGTACACCCTATCTTTAAAGGTGCATTATGGAAACCTCGATATTTGTGCATAATTTTCCTTTTTGTGACCCATGCTGACCTCTCAGCATGGTGGTCAGCATGGTGCCTTTTCCTTTGTATAGGTTTTCTGGTGAGAGGGTTCGTCAGCAGTGATAACCTACCAGAAACTCTAAAAAAACAATTGATCCTGGAGCATCGAGGCCACTGTTATGGAAAGTAAAGGCGCCATGCTGACCACTCATACAGTCGTTTGGTCACTAAAAGGTCAAATACGCCAAAAAATATTAATAATATAGAACATAAAAAGTTCCATAATGCCCTTTAAAGTGCATATGACACTTTAGACACATTTTGTACTAAAACATAGTTAATGGAACAGGTCACCGTTTTTCCATACTGAGATATGTTCTTACCTTCACCCCTGTTTGGAGCTATAGGAATACATTGGGAGAGGCCCAATGCTAACAACGTCTTTGGTCGTTTTGCATAATTGAGAACACACACAAAGACCAGACAGGTACGCATCAACTCGTCTAAGCTCAGGTAAGAACATATCTCAGTATGGAAAAACTGTGGGCTGTTCCTTTAAGATTTTGCAAAAAAAAATTACCCAATTTGCGTTAGTTTGCCATTTTTTGTGATGTTTATAGTTTCACTTCCTTATTCGACACTAACAGGAGGTGACATAGGTTGAGGTGTTCTAAACTGCTGCTGTGCCGACCTTGTTATACCTGTGAGAAATGAGTGAGTCCGAATTCTATGGAACCTTACCTGTATCTATATCAATTAAATAAAAATTAATTAAGTCACTGCTTCACTGAAATAAATCACGTAAACATAAATAGCAAACACAATGTGAAAATAGTAAATGACATGATTTAAATAAAAGAAAAGTTAAATGAACTAAAATTATAGTCACATACAGCAAATGTAATCCATCAAACTAAGTCATAATGGCACTTAAACTAAAAGCACAGATACAGAAGCAACAAGTACCAGAAAGTAACTTGCAGTAAAGTATCACATTAAAACACTTTGACAGTTAATCCAATAAAAAAAATGATTTATCAATGCGCCACACTTCATATTTAGCTTGGAACCTGCACAGTATTTACCTTTTGCGCTCTCCCACTGAAGAGAGACAAAGACGAGACAATTAGCAAACATTTCAGTCTCCGTAAACCCCCATTACTTGTTAGTTTTTGCAGTAAATCTCTGCTCCTCCTCTGGTGCTGAGGTCAAGTCCTCACTCGTGGCTTTGAAACCGGGACCACACAGAGCGTGCGCTGACAGCAGCCGCTCAGCCTGCAGACCTTTTTTTTTTTCTTTTTTTTTTTTAATGGGCGTCTGAGGAGCTCGCTGTTCCCCGTAATGGCCTGACTCAGACCGGCTGCCGGGGCTAATGGGGAGCACGTGGAGGAGGTTCTCCGTAGTGGGCTGTGAAGGGCTGACAACAAGTGGACAAATATTGTTGTTACGTGGAGGATTATGTGCTTTCTTACTCCCTTACATTTCTAAAAAGTCTCCCAGCTGCAAAGTACATTTGGCCACGAGTTTTGTCCATTTTAAAAGCCTTCAAATGCACACTCCAGAACAGTAGGGGGCGCTGTGCAGATGTGCTGTCAAATGGCTCACAACAAGGAAGAGTTTTTGTCCCCGTCTTGTTGTCGTATAGATACAGAAAGCAATGGGGGGAGTTCTTTTTTTTTTTAAAGAAATTGATCAGGAATTTTCCGCCCCTTTGCAACCCTAGTCCCACAATGCATTAGCTGAACAAGTCTTATGTTGAGTCTCCAGTCACTACTAACCACATGCAGGGCGGGGGGGGCAGTCGTTGGAGTCGGCGGTGCAGTAGGTGGTCCCTGCAGTGGGCTGTGTGAAGGGGTGGTCTGCGCCTGTGTGATCTGCGGGGGGGGGTGTCTCCCTCGCTCTCCTGTTTTGCGAGGCTGACGTGGGCCGTGCCTCCCAGTGAGCGGCGGCGGGACAGTAGGAGGCGTGTGGGACAGGCTGGCATGACTTCAGAAGGTCGGGCTCTTTAACGCGAGATGTGAGGAGCGTTTGATTCCTTTATTAAACGAGTGCTCGCGGTTCGGTCGGCATCGAGCGTTGGCTGCCGCCTGGCACATGAGCACACAAAGGGGGATCTTAAATGGGGGGCGGTGGAGGCGTTTGAAGCCCTTTATTTGCTGAATCATCAGATTTGTGCTTTTTTAACCGTGTTGTATAGGCGCTCCCTCGTCAGAAACAGACCTGGAGTTTTGCTTCATTCATGCTCGCAGAGTAATCCTGCGTCATGCTATGATCATGTCAGCACTCGTGTTGCCTCTACTTCTATGCTTCAAAGCATTTTAGCAGCCGTAGAGTAGAGGAAAGTTCTGTGCTCATAAACATAGGCCTGCGATACTTGCTTTCCATACTTCCATACAATATTAGGTCAAGCTATATTTCAAATGCCACTGCTAATGTGTCTCAAGGCAACTTTATTTATACAGTGCATTTCGTACACAAGCAGTAAAAGCGTCTCATTATTCTATAAAGACAGAATAAACCATAATAAAGCATCTTAAACTGGGGACTAGAGGATTTTTAACTTGATATTGTCAGTGTGATTGTGTTATATGTATGTCAAGTCAGAGCCTTCCAAAACCGCTCGTTGTAAGTGACAAACATGGTTGATATTGACCATTGTTGCTTGTAATTTGAGCAGGGTCACTGCTCGCCATTTTGGTGCCCGAAGCAGAAATCTTTTGTGGTGCCCTCCCAACCCAAAAAGATTGTCTTCCCTGCCGCTGCGAGCACGGGCTCCAGAAAACACAACATTATGTAACGTTTTTTCAGGGAACTTATCTTTGCTGATGAATTCAGGTTTTGCCTGTTGTATGAGGTCTGCCTGCACGGCGTATTGTCAAACGCATCGGTTCACATTTCTTAAAAATAATAATAATGATAATGATAATGATAATGATAATGATAATGATAATGATAATGATAATGATAATGATAATGATAATGATAATGCATTGGTTTTATGTAGCGCTTTTCTGGACACTCAAAGGCGCTTTACATTGCATTATTCATTCACTCCAAACTTGGTGGTGGTAAACTACTAATACTACTATTGTAGCCACAGCTGCCCTGGGATAGACTGACGGAAGCGAGGCAACCAGTCTGCGCCATCAGCCCCTCCGACCACCACCAACCACTCACTCACTCACTCACTCACTACATTCCCCCAACTTCCTGGTGTTACGAAACGGTCTCCCATCCAAGTCCCGACCAGGCCCTTCCCTGCTTAGCTTCCAAGGTCGGTCGGGATTGGGCAGAGATATGGCCAGATCCAGAATGATTCCCCCTCTGTATATTTTTAAAACACAGGGACACCAGTAAGGATGCACCAATACCACTTTTCCTAAAACAGATACGAGTACGAGTACTTTGATTTGAGTGCTTGCCAATACCGAATACCGATACGAGTACAAGGCATTTTCAGAGAAGCTATATTCAGAGTTGAACATATGCCACTTTGTTTTATTCATTTTTCATTCATTGTCCATCATAGACGGAACCATGTCCAAAAGTCACTTACTTACTTCAACTTACTAGAACTCTGTGTGGATTTTCCCATGTGTTAGCAACTTTGCAAGTAGCCTACAGCATTTTGATTATTTCTGCTGCAGCTCAACATGGACATGCTGTATCTCTTAAGTACTTTTAAGTCAGTGAGTTAGTTTTGCAGATTAATTAAGCCTCTAGGCATTAAACGGCTTAAGAATCACCAGAGCCGTTAGCATAGTTAGCAACATTAGCGGCTGGTATGCAGACCCAGCACTGCAGCACAATGAAGACAACATTCAGCACTGGTTAAATCCAATCCAATTCACGGAGTGTAGTCTGTAATAAATCGCAACAAGATCGCGGATACAAGCGGCCGAAATGAGTTTCCTTCGCAGGGTGGCTGGGCGCACCCTTCGAGATCGGGTGAGGAGCTCAGTTACCCCAAAAAGGAGCTTGGAATAGAGTCGCTGCTCCTTCACATCGAAAGGAGCCAGCTGAGGTGGCTAGGGCATCTGTTTCGGATGCCTCCTGGTCGCCTCCCGCGGGAGGTGTTCCAGGCATGTCCTAGTGGGACGAGGCCTCGTGGAAGACCCAGGACACGCTGGTGGGACTATGTCTCCGAGCTGGCCTGGTGTCGCCTCAGAACAGCTGGAGGAGGTGTGCGTGGATCGGGAAGTCTGGGCATCTCTGCTGATGGATGGATGGATGGATGGATGGGTGGGTGGATGGATGGATGGATGGATGGATGGAGGATGGATGGATGGATGGAAGGAGGATGGATGGATGGATGGATGGATGGATGGAAGGATGGATGGATGGAAGGATGGATGGATGGATGGAAGGAGGATGGATGGATGGATGGAAGGATGGATGGAAGGATGGATGGATGGATGGATGGATGGAGGATGGATGGATGGAAGGATGGATGGATGGAAGGATGGATGGATGGATTGAAGGATGGATGGATGGATTGAAGGATGGATGGATGGATGGATGGATGGTCTGTAGTAAAGTCAGCTCTATGTGGAATAATGTATTTCCACTTAGAAATTCTCCAGTTTGTTGCTCTTTGCTCTGTGGCTCCTTTCGATCCCGTTGACATCCATGCGGAGCCCCTCGGAGCACTTGACGCCCGGCGACTCTTTGGGACAGTTGAAAAAGTGCACATTGGATTGCAAAGTCCAAGTAACAAGGTTCAAGCAGACGTCACGTTACTCAATACGCAATTTGCAAATCTCTCCTGAGTCAGACCATGGGTGACATTTCAACTAAGTGCATTGATTATGAAGTGAGCAATCACATTATGAAGCAAATGACGTGCGTAGTTATTATTACCCACTACAAACCAGGTATAAAACTGCTACATTTCCATCCATTTCCCTCTCACGCGTCTTATCGCCGCGCTTGTCCGTGAGTTACTATTTCCGGAATGGCCCAGTCATTGTTATCATTTTGCAGAGGGAACAGTGTGTGTTATTGACCCACTTGCTTCTTTGTTGTTTCATAATGGTGACTTCCCAGAAAAAAATACTCATTACACAACACTCTCTTTGTTGTTTGTAGATGTACCAGCTGTATTTCCTTTTAAGAGACACTGTAGGTGAAGACATGCAATGGTCAATGTTGAGATTGTTTTTGTCAGCTTTCTCCCTTAACATCTTAGTTCAAATGTCAAAGTAACTAAAAGTCCAGACCATTTGCAGTGCTTATTTTATAATGTTTCGTCGAGTGTTTCAGGAAATAACCCCTCCCCCCCCCCTCGTCTTTCCCACGCTCATTCATTCCAAAAATTTCAATGTTTGGTGTCCACGTGTAGCACGAAAGGCGACCTAGTTGACGCTGTAATCCAAATATGGTCATTTCCTTTCTGGGAGACTGCCACAACTAAAGATGGGAGACATATAAACGCTGGCAGTCAGATAGGCAGACACTTTGTTCATTCCCAAGGTGGAAGTTCACACTCATTACATAGAAAATCAAAAGTAAGAAGTTATAAAGAATTAAAAAAGCAACACCTTGATTTTTCTAAAGTCGAATATCATTTCTTTTGTTTAGCGAGGTCCATTTTAGTAGCTCCTACAGACTACAAACTTTCCAGTCATGGACTTTCCAATATTTTGGAAGGTTGTTTAATACCTAATACCTAATTCCTAGCCTGATATATTGACCTTTCAACTCCAAAATACAAGGCGAGCTTTGAAGTTTCAAAGTGATGTCTCTATAATTGATTTCTCGCTTTAAGTCCTGTTTTCTGATTTTCATCTTGGCCTGATGGAGCTTGGAAGGTAAAAAAATGTGAGCCACTGATCTAATGCAATATAAAATGCCAAAAGTACATCTTTTATGGGCAAGAGTTTTTCAGCCGCCTTTTTAAGTCTGCTAGGTTTTCGTATATGGGAAGAATTACCATAATACTTAATTTTCTCTCTTGAGCTGTGTAGGTCATGACTCAAGACCTCATCAATTACTACGGCCAAATGTGACCTTTTTACAAACAGCACAGTCTTTGATAAGATTCATTCAATCGCTTGTCTTCCCGCGATTTCTCCTTCTCATCCTTTAAAACTCTCCTTTGTACGGTTGGTGAACCGCAGAAAACACCTACAACAAAGTGACTTCGAACTCTTTATCTTGCCCCCGCTCTGAGGATTTCAAAGTTGCCGCATTTCACCCCCATTAATCCCCACACTCACATGAAAGAACCTTGTGTTTGCTTTACATCGTTTCCCCTTTTCATGCACCTCTGACTCAGCTCCACGTGCCGCCAGTCACTCAGCATTGTGTACCCTTCTATGTTTTTTTTTCTCCACCCCCCCCAATTTAAGATTATGGTAGTTTCTTGCACGGGGGTTAACATGGTCTCAAGAAGAAACCAAAGCGCTTTAATCAGCCGCTCCCCGGTCGCACTGTACGTGGAGTTTTTTTTTCCTGTCTCTTTGCCACTTCTTTCATGTCTCTGGTCTTTGTTGTGAGATCAATCCGAGCAGACGGACAACATCCTGCTTCGGCATACGGGCTGCAGACAGACGTGGAAATAAACGGCATGGGTTTTAGGCAGATGGAGGCAAAGATTCATTGGGGTAGTATTCTTTGATAATCGTGTGTGATTCATAAATCGCAAATCTAATCGCCATCTCGGGTCTTATCAGGATATTCGGTTGCAGGTAGCTGTTTACGTTTTTTTTTTTTTTTTGTTGTGCCAAGCTCTTGCAACCCCAGCCTTTAACGTGGAAGTCTGACAAATATCCCAGAGAAGTCGTTTGCAGAAATAAAGATTGCTCAAGATTAGGCTTGTCACAATAATCACTACATGGACTTCTCGTTCACAGACAAACAATTCATTTTTGGGCTCATTATTTATCAAAAATACTTTGCATCCATCCGTTTTTTCGGAGATGCCCAGACTTTCCGATCCTCCAGCTGCTCTGGGGCGACACCTGGCCAGCTCAGGGACATAGTAAAAAGTACTAAAAGTGGAAAGTGCTTTTAGTAATATATTCTAGTAGTAATATATCAAACTATCTGTATCATGCTTCAACTACATTGAAACCCTTATGGTCTCTATACAAAACAACTCTTAAGGTCTTTGACAAGAAACCCCGACACTGGCATCACTGTGACATTATACAGAAATATAATTTTTTTAATTTCGGGAACTTTATTAATTTTAACACTCTTAAACTATTTTATAAGTGTCTGAATTCTGACTCACTCCCACATTCAGAATTAGCCGTGCATATAAACTGTACCAACAGAGCTACAACAAGAGGTGTAACCAATGGTAATTTTATTGTTCCAATGTTTAGATCGATCTTTGGTCTGTCTGCCTACTCAGCTGTCGGAGCCAGGCTCTGGAATCATTTACCAACAGACATAAAACTAAAAACAAACGATACCACATTTAAGATGAAATTAAAACACTACTTAAAATCCACTCAACATTGTTCTCATAAATAACAAAAATGATTAACCTGTATGATTTCTTCTGTTGTCATGACTTGTGTGTCATGCATGTCATGTTTTAATATGTACTGTTGTTGCTTTAATGGACAGGTGCTGTAAATTAGCACTTGTGCTAACGCACTAAAAACATTGCATCTGGTTTGCCCAATGTACATGTGATGTCCGTAATAAACAAATTAAAAAAAAAAAAATGCTATTTTAGCCATTCCAAAGTAAAGTACAGGCATTTATGTGACATATTACCACTATGGAGTACCCATTTTTGTGAGCAATATAATAATATAAGGATTTTCTGGAGGTATTTTTCAAACCCGGAAGACAAGACGCTTGGATTCAGTTAACTCCGCCCCTCTCCCTGAGTTGATGCAGCCGATGCATCTTTTGCAGTATTACAAAAATAGACATAACAGCAAAAAGTGAAGTCACAATGCAGTTATAAGGAGTTGACGTTTGCAACACAGCTTCACAAATGGCTAACACACACGCTAGATTTGACTCACCACTGCTCTGGCCGCTCCATCATCGCAGGTTATAAAAGTTAATCCATTTTGATTCTGGCGAAGGTTCACCAAGCATCCATCAGTGAAGTGAAAGTCACAGAAAAGCATTATTTTGGCTGATAGTCGAAAAGTCGAAAGAAATTCCAACTGAAATTCCAACAACAGAAGGGTTTATTCAACCCTTCTTTACGAGGGTTGAATAAAGTCCTGTCCTCCCATACTCAAACGCGCATTTTTGCCGTGACATTATCGTTAGGTGAGAAAAAAGAACAGGCGTGTCCAGAGTAGGTTAGAAAGAGCTCCTTCGTCACAGCTTTCGGTGCAAACTGGGATATAAAACTTATTTATCACACACAAAGTCAAGTCTAAATCTGGTCCATATGGATCTTTTTTCAGCAGATTGTTCAGTAGAAGCGAAAAACCAGCAATCGTTACTAGCGTTAGCATGTAGCATGATGCTAACATTAAGCATTATGTTATTTATGTACACTGGAAAAAAATGCCATCTTATCATTGAAAAATTGCTTGATTTGTACTTGAAATAAGACTTTTAAGGCTGATTTGAGCCTGGACGGGGCCTTTCTGTGTGGAGTTTGCATGTTCTCCCCGTGTCTGCGTAGGTTAGTGGCAGGTTATAAAAACATGTGCAATAGGTGAATCCTCCAGCCAGGTGTTTCTGACCACCAGCCTGGCTCCACATCATGGAGATGGGTCCCCGAGCGCCGGCCCACGCTGGCAGCTCACTGCTCCTAGAGATTAATACAGTGTAACTTAAGTCTCATTTCAAGCACTTTTAAGTTATTTTAGTTTAAGATAAGATTTCATTTTCTTATGGGCTGTTGATCTACTTTGCTCCTATATTGATAATTCATTTGTTAAAGTCGTTTTGGAGTAATTATAGAATGATTTTGATTTTTCTCCTCTTTGTTCCCCCCCCAACTGCTTCAAACATGACCATATATGGGAGATTCCAGAGATGCCGTCTGTATCTATTCACCAAAACAACTGGCCAAAATCGCGGAAGTAAACAACAACAACAACAACAACAGCAATCGCTCGTATACTGTGTCATTGTCCAAAAAGTAGTTTCTTTCTTTCCTTACGCAGTTCTAGTATCAGCACATTTTACAACTTTAAGGGTCACTTTTCAGGTTCACTGTCACAGTAAAGCAAACAAAAACTAACTCATAAGCTCACAATTGATAAAAATGCTGTATATGCTTCATATTCAATAAATTGAAGGACAAAGCCATTTCCATTCCACTACAATGTGTACAGAGCCTAGTGCAGAGCCTTGCAACTTTGTAAAGTTATGTTTCCCTCAATAGTGCAACTTGTAGTCAAAATATCTATATTTCATTGCAATGTTTTTTTTTATTCTGAATGGCATTATTTTACTGAGTTCTGCACAATTCTGACGTTTTACACGTGCATGGACGGGCCTACTCAAGCCCAGTGCAGTAGATTAGATCTTGCGTCGCTGAGTTAGCACTGGGAAGACTGTCATTTGACCTCGTTGACACTAGAGACGAACGCATGCAGTGAAAGCATGCCTCTGTGCAAACAGTTCAACAGAATGTCACCACAGGCTAATGAGAACACCAGCCAGTTTTCCCGTAAACGCAGTTGTTGCAATAGGGCTGTGAATGAGCGGCTTCAGTATGAGGAAGTCCGTAGTGTTTTTGGTGAGAACTTACACAGCCAAGAGTCGTAAGAGGAAGTAGAGACTGGGCTTACCTGAACCCCAATTGGTCAAAATGTGCACAGTAGTTTATAAATGGTTAGTAGGAAGTTGCATAATTTCTTGGTTTCTTGGCAATTTAGTTCATGGAAACTGGAACACTTTCTGACTGAATATATCAGTAAGAAAACCACGGGAAAAAGTGATTGTCTTGAATCTATTTTTGAGGGAAAATGCCGCTCATTCTGAAACCAAATAAACAACAAAACGTCTTGTCTTTTTGTCTCATTTGTAAATGATGCTGGAATAGCCGTTTCTGCAGACTGAAATCAACTTAATTGCGCTTTGTCTTGTGTTTCAGAGTTGGCGAGAGTTAGCAAGCGGTGAGGATGTCTTCGAAGGCCCACAATAACCTGCTCCACAGCAAGAGGATAGTGCAGCAGCTCAGGATAGAGGCCAGCATCGAGAGGATAAAGGTAATCATGCAAAACTCTAACTCACCCTCCGCGGGCGGGGTATATGGGCAGGATTTCCTTTCTGTTTCTGTTTGGCTTTACCCTTCATCCTGATGTACAAAGTCTTCTGCCTTTCGGTAAATGTCTGTTTTTTAAATTTTACTCTCAATTTTTTTTCCAATTTTGCGTGGACATAGACATAATGTATTACCCAGACCCTCACCCCAAGGTTAGGGCCCCTAACCTTAATCCTAACCCTAATCTAAACCCAATTCTAACCCTAAAACCGCATCTTGACCCTCAAACAGTCCTTCAAATAAGTGAGGACCACCCAAAATGTCCTCACTTTACAAAAATGTCCTCACTCTGTTGGTTAAAAACTCAAACTGGTCCTCACAATGTTGTAAGTACAAGAACACACACACACACACACTTGTGAAGCTAAAGTTGTACAAATTTGATTAAAAACTGGTTACTTTATATTTTCATATCACTGAAACACCTGCTAATGAAATACACTGCTATGTAAAGAGACATTTGCAAGCATAAGTTTTTTCAATGGCACTTCGCCTATTGGTTTTTGCAAATGAACTCTTCAAATGTAACTGACACTAAACACTACACAACAGCACATGAGGAGAGCAGAAACCACAAATGAAAAGTTTAATCTCATCTCCCCTAGTTGCAGCCTAGTTATTTGTGTTTCAAATGAGTCCCACTGTAAGCATCAGTCATTTTTATCAGGATAAAATGAGTGATTATATAAAACCAATGGTTAAACATGGCTGCACAATGCATCCTTTTAAAGTGTTTGTAATTTAGATGTATAGATGTAAATTGTCACATTTCAGACTCCCTGTGCAGCACTTTGAACTGTCCCTGGGCATGAAAAGTGCTACACAAATAAACTTGTGTAAGTCAAAGAGACTTTTGAATATTGATGCTTGTTATTGATACATTAATGCCATGTATTTCTGTATTTGACACATTGTACTATGCAGGCGTGACCAATCAGCGCTCACGGCTTTCGTTCCATTTCTATTCCTTCTTGCAGGTGTCCAAAGCTTCAGCCGACCTCATGAACTACTGCAGCGAGCACGCCCGCAACGACCCCCTGCTCATGGGCATCGCGGCGTCGGACAACCCCTTCAAGGAAAAAAAGCCGTGCACCATTTTGTAACGGTCGCCCCCTCACCCTTAGCCTTATTAATATGTTTTTACTTTTGCTTATTGTTATTGTCGCTATGGCCTTTCATTGGGAGGGTGGTGCTCGGCTGGGGCTTGGATTTTGACTGTACATTCCAGCGGTTTGGCTACTCAATTGACATCCAGTTTTAGAGCTAGCCGTAATTGCGTTTATTTCTACAACGGAGGGCAGGCGGCAATAGCAAGAAACTCTTTTAGGAAATGTCAAGTGAAAGTATAAACCTCAGTCAGTAATTGGGTCTATAAATGTACTATTTTAAAGCTAAAGGGCGGCCATCTTGTGATTGGAGGACAAGCCAAATTGCAACCTAATTCAAAGTAAGTAATGTAAAAAGGATAGGATTTTAGAATATTAGATATTAGAGTTAAAACATACTTGATCAAGTTTCAAAGATACGAGAAACGTAAACCGAATAAAAGTGCAGTATTTGACACCGTATTGGCCATCTGTCTGAATTTTAAACAACTGGCTCATAAAAGAAACCTTTAATTATATATAGTCCTATAGTTTTTACAAAATATTTGGGAGAGTTTGAACTTTGACCACTAAACTTTGTGTAATTATGATTTTTTCATGAGGATGTAGCAATCGTATAACGTCACAATACGGGACCTGCGGGACACAACTACGCCACGCTGTATCAATCACCGATCAGGGTGCGATTGATAAGTATCACATGACTTATCCAAACATGGTGACCTCCACCAGCGGCCATCTTAGAGTTAGCTTGTTGGCTATGACTGTTGAACCCATTGCAAAGTCATATGTAGGCTATTAAAAATAATAATAAAATGAATCTCTCATTAACAACTACCCTCTGAGACTGTTATCAGAGGCACAATCATAAGTTTAAGTCAGTATTCTTAAAATGTTCTGCTGTTTTTAAAAGATTGCAACATGCTAATGGTTAGCCTAGTTAGAAGCTGAGGCTCCGCCATTTATCCGAGACCGTAAGCTATAAAAAACATTTCTATTGGACCAACTCAACTGTATTCAACACCCAACAACATTAATGTGATATAAGATACATTTTCGAAAGACGGTTAAGACAACGTGCGAAGAATTGGCGCTGTACATAGTTAGCTAGTAGCTAGTTGTGGTTTTTGACGACAATCGTGCTTCTGCCTCGAATTGAGCGGCCACACCGAGAATTACACAAGTGCTAAACAAACCGAACACTTGTTATCGCTAAGCTGAATCTTTGTTGAGGCTTTGTTTGGTTGTCATCGCTAAATTCATCTATTTGGTATTTTCACGTTCAAGCTTCGGACAATCCCATTCAGCCTTGTTCTGGTGCAGTCCACAAAGTGTTGGCAACATTTTTTTTTTTCCCTTTCTGATCAGGACAATGCAAGTATTAGGCAAAGAGCAGTGTGTCCAATTGAAGAGGCCCTCTTTCATTTTAGAAAGGAACTCCTCAAGCAGGAGGATCAACATATAAAGCCACACTGCGGAACGTTCCATACATGAAGCTGTTTTTCTGGATGAAATGTAATGCGCTGTGGTTTGAAAATGATTACAGACTCTGAGATGCAATTCTGTAAATCTACGTCTAAAACATCAAATCTAAAACGTTTTCACAGAATTAAGGAAAAAATACCTAATGTATCCAATGACCTGTAAAAGTAACCTTAATTTGATTTTTTTTTTCTAACAATGGTATTATCTGGACAGTAATTCGATCTGTTTTTGCCATGTTTGTATTAAAATTATTTCCCCAAGATGATTGTAGTATTTTTAGGAACTACTTGAATACCTCTAATGACTTCAGCCTGTTTATTGACATGGATTTAATAAACATTTGTTGTTGATCAAGACCAAGTATTTAGGCAATTTCCGTGTTGTCATTCAAAATCTTCTTACTGCACTACTGGGACACACCGAGAATGGACTTTACCAAGGACAGCCTAAGCCACATGACCGTGACTAACTAGAGTACAATTATGTTTATGAACACACTGTGACAAATGGGACCAAACCAAACCAACAAACTGCCTTTAAATCATCCATGTGCAGTCCGCCGTCTTTCTATGGTACAAACTGGAGTAGGTTTCTGTGACTCAGCTATCTCAAGTGTCTTAGCAACATGCACTTTCTCATATAGGTATGAAAACATGCTGGTCCACAAGACAGTGATACTCCTCTTATGTCTTTTTCTTATTAACTGTCTTGACTGTGTGGGGGGGGGGGGGGGGTTGGCCATTGACAGTAAAAGGAGTGGGCTGAGATAGCACAGACTTCTGTAGAATTGGGTGGAGGCTATGCTAGCAGCTACAACGTGCTTATAATATCCCATTAGCTTTAATTCAATTCCTTGGTAAGTGGCTTTTGTTTGTAATTAGGCTATGTCAGGCCAAGATTAATACATTTTATGGTTGATAGGTTTTTGTCGACCTTGACCCAAGAATTAAATATTCAAAAGAGTTCATTTCAAGTGCATTTTAGATCTAGCCTAATTGCATAACTGACTTCTGACTAGGGATGGGCGGATCGATACCAAAGTATCGATATATCGATACCAAACGGCTACTTTTTAAGTATCGATATTGGGTAAAAAGTATCAATACTAATTTGCATATGTAAAAGGAAGGCGGGGCAGCAATTGTCAACCCAAAAGGATGATTTATTCCTTTGTTCTGAGCCAAAACAGTCACAACAGCAAAGGATCGAACTGAGCCAGTCATATCATTCTGGTTTAGGTTCTGTTTGTCATTTAAGTATTAATTTTAAATGTTGTTTATGTATTTAATTTCACATTAACATTGTTTAATTAACCAGTTAAAGCAATATAATTTTAATTGACCAGTTAATTATATAAAATAACCAGTTTTAGAAATGTATATTGATTGAAATACATTCACCCATATGAAATGACCAGTATCGGTATCGACAAAAATGACCCCAAAAGTATTGGTATCGTATCGATTCCAAAACATAGAGTATTGCCCATCCCTACTTTTGACTTTCTCATGTATGGTACTGATCAAGTTCTGGGCTGGAACAAATGGAAAATTCTAGAGTCATTCGAATAACAAGCCCCACTGTTAGCCAAAATACACATGCGTGCAGTGTTAGCTAGCGTAGTGACTAGCATACAAAGACGTAAACTACTTGATACTGCCTTGCAAAGCACAGATGTGTTATAATTGTTTATTTACCTATTCACATTTGCAGAACTAAAGTTAGATTAGCTATTTTTTTTTGTTTTAGCTGAAGCAAAAATATGGAACTTTACCAATCTTTCGAACACCACCATTGCAACAGAATTTAAATTGTTGCTAATGCATTGATACAGACGGCATCTCGTTATAGAAGGGGGCGTGGCTTCGCCGAGGGGCAAAATAGAATCTTTAGAGAAACACAATTTTCCCTCTTTTTAGCCATTTTCTGGTGAAATATGAACTTATTTATGACATAAATAAAGTCCAGTGTAAATCGGGTCCATATGGATATTTTGTCGCAACAGATTGTTCAGTAGAAGTGAAAAAACGGCAGTTGTAGCAAGCGCTAGCTAACCGTTAGCATTAGCCCGATGCTAGCATGTAGCATCAAGTTAGCATTCTCCGTTATTCATGTATTTATGGGCTGTTGAACCACTTTGCTCCACCCCATGTCTTTGTATTATTATTTAGTAGAAAACTATATTCATAATTCAGCATTTGTTACAGTAGTTTTTGAATAATTAGAGAAAATTTACATTTTTTCAAAATTGTTTTCCCCCTCAACTGTTTTCAAAAATGACCATATATGGGCGATTCCAGAGATTCCGTCTGTATCTATGTAATAGCATAGCAATTTTAAAGACTGACTGTCCTAAACAGGCCTTCTTATCAACCCACACTTGGGGATATCCATTCCAGGTCATTCAAAATGCGATGACATTTTCCCACTCCTTTTCACTGTCGGTGGCTCTAACTTATTTTTTCTGGGATCCACTTTGGTAATGTCTTATGATGCACGCTAAGCCTTACTTGAGTTTGCCTACTATGAAGATTTTATGTGGATTTTAATAGGAGAAACTTCCTAGATATCTTCAGCTACATGTGTTTGTGGGATCATGTGGTTTGTACGAATAATACTGTGCCATGTTATTGTTTCCATGTTAAAATTGTACTGGACTAGCCTACGTGTTCTGTAGGTCTGCACGTGTTTTAACATCACCGGCACCGTCACGTTTCTAATTGCAATAAATCTATATGTCTCTTTAAGATGGAGGTCTTTGTGTTGTTTTGTGGTGGGGTTGTGGAGCATGAAAAAAATGTAATTACAATTTTGTTTTTTACATTATGATTAAAGTGTGATCACAAACGCACAGCAACCCACTGGACGATCACACAGGGAGGAGATGAATCCAGAGCTTAACAACAGGAGGAAGTCTTTTTTTTTTTTAATTGCCCTGTATCTTTACCGCGGGGCCACATGTGAGCACACTCTCTGTCATGACTTATTTTGCGTGACTGGACTCTGCGGTGGCCAATCCATGTGTGAAAATGACGTCTCATGCTCTCAGCGTGAGCCCAATCCAACTTTATTTATAATGCACTTTAAAAACAACATTTGACCAAAGTGCAGAACACGACGGCAAACAGTCACTGTAAAAAAAATAGGAGTACACAAGGACTACAAACAGGCAAACAAGATTTCAACCTGGATAGACTCAATCAGACAAAAGCAGCGATTAGGAAGATTTATTGACATGTATATTGGTTTTGCCGATCAGACCCCGGCGGTAGACATTGAAGTTAGGGACGTCTTCCCCTGGAGCCTGGACACTGGTGGTGGTATGGAAAACCCGTGAAGATGCAGCAGGGAGAAGCCGTGGACGGAAGAGGCGGAGACGGGGCGGAGGTGGGTCGCACCGCAGCTGGGAAGCAAACGAACCATGATCGCTGGGGCTTAAAAGCGGGACCAGGTTGGGCTCAAAGTTCCGAACTTTGAGTGGTACTATTGGGCAGCGCAATTGAGAATGATGATGTTTTACTTTTCTGAACAACCACCAACTTGGGTCGAGATAGAATCTTCCTTATTTCACATTGAGCTACCCTTGAGTATGTTTCTGTACTCTGCACCAATTAAAGAGCTTAGGAAGAGAAATCAAAGTCCTATTGTAGGTAATATGATCAACATTTGGTATAAGACTCATACAGTACTGGGACAAAAAAAATATTTTTCTCGTTATAATCCTATCTGGGGTAATAATAAGTTCAAACCTGGTTTATCTGATCCGGGATTTCATATGTGGGCAAAAAGGGGGCTTGGAAAACTTGAAGACCTATACCATGATGGTGTAATGATGTCTTTTGAGCAGATAAAAACTACATTTAATATCCCCAATTCTAACTTTTTCAAATATTTACAGGTGAGAAACTTTATTTCAACCTCACAAAATAACAAGTTAACTTTGCCTCCCCTCTCAATTCTTGAAGAAGCTGTTTTTGAATATCCTTATACCAAAAGACATGTTTCTTACTTGTACAATTTGTTCATTATTTCATCTACAGAATCCTCAGCTAACAGACTAAATGCTTGGAAAGAGGATCTTAGGGAGGACATTTCTTTGGACGAATGGGAAGCACTGTGTTTAAAAGCCCATACTCAGACTGTAAATACAAGATTACAACTTTTACAGGTCAACTGGATAATGCGTACATATATATCTCCTGTCAAACTACATTCATTTGATAATAATATCCCAGATACATGTGTAAAGTGCAATAATGCAAAAGGTACCCTGTATCACTGCATGTGGGAATGTGAGAAATTACAGGAATTCTGGGGGAGCATTGGACAGGCTATTAATACTATGCTAAACATTACAATACAAAGAAATCCCAAACTGTTCATATTAGGAATTTATCCAACAGATATTTTTATACCCAAAAATTATAAAACTCTTATTAATTTTGGTCTACTTCACGCTAAACGTTTAATAGCACTTTTCTGGAAAAAAATGGAATGTCCAAAAGAAGGGCATTGGGTACGAGAAATGGCATCAGCTCTAGCATTAGAAAAAATAACCTATATTTTGAAAGGTAAAGGGGATTCATTTGATCAGATTTGGCAACCTTTTATTACTTATTTGGAAAGGGTGGATCTGTCACATATCTTGATGGAAAGTGGAGATTTGTAACTTCATAAGCATTGCATAGCATTTGGAGTTTTGGAGTGATTTTATTTTATTTTATTTTATTTATTTCATTAATTATTTTTCTCATAATTTTTACTACTGCACCTTTGGGGGGGGGGGGTTGGTTTGTTGTGGTATGCTTGGGTCGGGCTGCCACTGTTTTGTACGCTTCCATACACTTATATTTTATTATTATTATCATAAATACTCTGATACATTTTGTACTTCTGTCAAAGCCTGTAAAACAATTCCTGCTTTTTGAGAAAATTCAATAAAAATATTGTTGAAAAAAAAAAAAAAAAAAAAGCGGGACCAGGGGCGATGATTGGCTGCGAATAAAGGCGTGGATTAAAATCTCAAAGTGGAAAGAACAGCTTTCACTTTAGACTAGCTGAATCTGGAAAAAAAACTTTACAACCGAGTTCACCTGAGCGTCAAGTTTAAGGTCACTGTCCAACTTCACACCAAGATCTGTTACAACAGGCTTCACATGCTGAGACAGCGACCCCACATCACCATGGGCAGAGGTATAGCCCAACACACAATAAAGCCCAACACCTCAGTCTTTTTATCATTTAACCCCTTAACTCCCACCTGAACCGAGCACATTTTCTCCAGTTTGGCTTTACCCCCAGACCAAAAGCTTCTGGGGAAAAGGTGTGAAAATAGCAACAAAACTGGGACGAAAACAATGATGGAAATTTGACAAAAAAGTGGGAAAACATTGACAAAAAAGTGACGAATAATGGATGAAAAAGTGGCAAAAATGTCACAAGAAATTGACAAAAAATGGACGAAAAAATGTCAAAAATGTGACAAAAAATTACAAAAAAAATACAAAAATGTGACAAAATATGACAAAAAAACATACAAACATGTGACAAAAATACAAAAAAATGACAAAAATGTGACAAAAAATGACTAAAAAATTGATTAAAAATGGACGAAAAGATAACAAAAAAGTGACAAAAATATGACAAAAATGAGACAAAATGTGACAAAAAAAATTACAAAAAAGTGATTAAAATTTGACTAAAAAAAGTACAAAAAATTGACAAAAAAAGAAAAAAAAAGGGGAAAAAATGACAAAAAAATGACAAAAAAGTTACAAAAATGACTTGAATACCCAACAAAAAAATTGATGGAAAAAAATCTGATGATGTGAGGAAAAAGATCCTCTCGGTTCAGGCGGGAGATAAGAGGTTAAGACAAGGAAGTTTAAAGACATCCATTTCTTAATTTCAATACAGTCTAAAAGCTGACATGCATTATCTCTCTTTAGGGGCCTGTAAATGTGTGAATATGTCCGTGCCGTTGGGGAAGAAGAAATACGCTGATGAAATAATCTGGTCATTCAGGATGTTCAGGTACTCGGCTGATCTCATTCTCTGAACCTAGACCTGACCAACTTCAGCAGCCCCAGACCAGTTCGTTAAATCCAGATAGCAGTGGCTGTAGCTCAGTGCTTTTTGTTATTTCAGTGTGATTAATGCCATGTGCTGGGTGTATAGCTTAGGACCTGGAACCTGGAAGCATGCAACGCTAAAGTCCATCACCCTCTCCGTACAAAATATACAAGCAAATATATGGGGAAAAATAAAGTTACTGTACTTTTTTTTGTATATCAACTTGCACAATCACCCTGGAGATAAGACTCTTTCCGTTTCACACCGTTAATCAAAGTCCAAATCTTCTAGACTGTTGTTTCCGCTGTGGTCACGCGCTCCTTTATTTATATCGGAGGGAAGTCCAGTCCTTCTTCACCACAGCTGTCTTCATCCTCTCTCCACACCCCCTGGGCTAAAAATAGACCTTGCACTTCCGTCGCGGAGGGAAAACCAGCTATTTATATCCTCCGTCTGAGAGCTCGGGACTCGGTGTCACGCGGGATTCCTTCGGCCTTGATCGAGGCAGCTGCTGACTGTGTGAAAGTTGCCGCCGGACAATGGGAAGATGTTTTGCAGTGAATGGGCATTGTATGTTTTAAAGTGTACGGGAGCGGAGCTGAAAGTTCCCACGTGCAGATGAAATGCAATTATTATCTATTGTTTAGGCCAAAACAAGTGGGGAGCGTGCTCGCTGCGGCGTTCTCACACTTTGCTAACAGCGCTTGGATGACAGGAAAGTACAGGTGGGTTTGTGGTGGGATAAACACGCCGGCCCCAGGTGACTTTGGTCCAAAGAATTGCAACAAAAGAGATGCAATTCCCCTTTGACTATCATTTATCGTGGAACGTGTATGGTCTGGATGCCCGGGAATCGGAGAAACAAATGGTCTGCCCTTTCTCAAACAAATGTGGCACATTGCAAGCACAAAGACATTAAAAAGAAGTAATAAAAATCACGCTCTGAGAAGCAGCTCTGCAGATTCAAGCCAAACTGTGTTATTTAACCTCTTAACTCCCGCCTGAACCGAGAGGATCTTTTTCCTCACGTCATCAGATTATTTTTTTCCATGATTTTTTTGTTGGGTATTCAACTCATTTTTGTAACTTTTTTTTGTCATTTTTTTGTCAATTTTGTATCACTTTTTGTACTTTTTTTGTCATATTTTGTGGCATTTTTGTCATTTTTGGTCACATTTAAAAAAAAAAATTATCAAATTTTTGTCACATTTTTGTCATTTTTTTTGTCAATTTTTTATCCAATTTTTGTCATTTTTTTGTCGCATTTTTGTCATTTTTTCGTCCATTTTTAATCAAATTTTAGTCATTTTTTTGTCGCATTTTTGTCATTTTTTCGTCCATTTTTATCAAATTTTTGTCATTTTTTCTTCCATTTTTATCCAATTTTTGTCATTTTTTTGTCGCATATTTGTATTTTCTTTGTCAAATTTCTCATTTTTTCGTCCATTTTGTCAAATTTTTGTCATTTTTTCATCAATCTTGTGACATTTTTGTGACATTTTTGCCACTTTTTCATCAATTTTTCATCACTTTTTTGTCATTTTTTTGTCACATTTTTTAAATTTTTTGGTCAAATTTTTAACACATTTTTGACATTTTTTTGTCATTTTTTGTTTTTGTCATTTTTTTCGTCCATTTTTATCACATTTTTGTCATTTTTTGGGGCAAAATTTCTCATTTTTTTGTCAATTTTTTTGTCAATTTCTTGTTACATTTTTGTGACATTTTTGCCACTTTTTCATCCATTTTTCGTCACTTTTTCGTCAATGTTTTCTCACTTTTTTGTCACATTTCCATCATTGTTTTCGTCTCAGTTCTGTTGCTATTTTCACACCTTTTTTTCCAGAAGCTTTTGGACTGGGGTAAAGCCAAACTGGCGAAAATGTGCTCGGTTCAGGTGGGAGTTTAAGGGGTTAAAGTTTTTAAACGTTCTGCATTCACGTCACAAATTGCATCTCTTCATTGTCATCCTGGACCCCGGTGCTCGGCCAAATGATCCGCCATGAAATGAACAAAATCATCAGTGGTAATACACTATCTCTGTTTCAGTGGTTTCGCTTGAAAGAATTTCTCTGCAATGTTCGTAATGTCATTATGTGTGTCATTATATGCACTCTTTAGGTGTCTAAACAGAAGAAACGTGACTAACTTCTGATTTGGGGCTTCTGCATTTGTTCCGGTCTATGTTCAGAAACACTATGTGCCCAAAGAATGAGATCAGCTGACTAAAAAACACCCTGAATGACCAGGTTATCCATATTAACAGATTTCTACTCCGCGAAAACCCCAGTGAGAATCTTTGGGATGTGCTGGAGAAGGCTTTACACAGTGGCCCTACTCTCCCATCATCAAAGCAAGATCTTGGTGAAAAATGAACGTAGCACTGGATCTTCTGACCTTGCAGAAGCTTATTGAAAACTAAAGGCGTCCCACCGTTTTTTGTGTGTGCGTGAGATCTTTTTGTTGGTCGGGCTGTCTATGATTTCGGAATAAAATGATGGAACAGGAATGGAGATAAGTATTTATATTTATCTGAGGTTCGAGAGCCGGACCACACCTCCTATACGCCTCTCCCGCCCGCCGGCCTATTTAAGCCCCCCGACTACAAACCTCGTCCTCTCGTTCGGAGTTTCCGGCCCTATTTTCCTTTTCAAGCTTAATTCTTACCTAAGCCCGTTCGAGCCCCTCTTGAACTACGTCCAATATCGGGTGCTGAGCGGCGCTTCTCCACAGGATCCACTTTTCGTAACCGAATTAGGCCTTCCTGCGACTAGATCGTGGTTCATCCCCTTATTTAGGTTCATATTGCAAAAATCTAACACATGCCCTGATTTTTCTCGGGGCACTCATTCCCAGTCGGAGCTGCAACGTCCGCTGCCAGCCGAGGCGTGCCCGACCGCCTAATCAAGATCTTAGGCCGTTGGTCATCCACAGCATACGAGGTCTACACACGCCACAACCTTGGCGATCTACAGGAAGCTCATTCCACGCTTCTCTCCTAGACTTCTTTGGGGACGAGAGCCCGTGAGCTTCCCCATCTGAAGCCCCAAAACGCCAACGCCAACGTTCTAAAATAAACATCTTGTCATACATCATACCTGAGGTTGTGGTTCTTGTGAGCGAAAAGGAGATAAGTATTTATATTTATCTGAGGTTCGAGAGCCGGACCACACCTCCTACACGCCTCTTCCGCCCTCCGGCCTATTTAAGCCCCCCGACTACTAACCTCGTCCTCTCGTTCGGAGTTTCCGGCCCCACCCTCCCTCCCTTCTACGAATATTTTTCTGCTATTTCTACAGGTAGGGGACGAGAGCCTGTGAGCTTCCCTATCTGAAGCCCCAAAACGCCAACGTTCTAAAATAAACATCTTTTCATACATCATACCTGAGGTTGTGGTTCTTGTGAGCGAAACTGTGCAAACTGAAACTTGAGCGTCGAAGTCTCAAGGGCTGACAACACCGAGCCTCATCGCCCTTCTAAGGTTTTTTCGTTGAAGCTTCAAATTGCATAAGAGCAGAAAGGAGCTGGCTGTCTTTGCAAAATCCAGACAGATACTCACCAAGTTACCGCTGCAAAATCTGGATGTGGTTCCCCGAAGGCTGCACAGAACTGTTGGATATAGTGTAGGCTTTTTCCAATACATTTTTGACAAATGTCTCTACCGACAATCCTACTGAGCCAGAGAGAGACAACAGGATGATGAAAATAAGCTACACAATCAAACAATCTCCATGCAATTGCACTCTTTCATGAACAACAACAACCACCACCTTGTTCCTTGCACGGGGGCAGCAAATTGAACACGCAAGTTGTAAAGCTCTTAGGTCAGACTGCAGTGGACGGTGCAGCTCCACCCTTCCTCTCCTCACATCAGCACATTCCTGCCTCCACAGACAGCCCCTGCCTGTGAGCTCCGACGCTGCAGGACAATGTCCCCAGTTCAACTTCAGAGGGGTCACCTGTGGGCAAAATGCACGGGCCACTATTTCATCCCCAAGTTTGGGCATAAATTAGAATCATAGACTCTTTTTTTAACCCCGTCTTGTCCTGATTTGGTCTTGATCTAACTAAACCTGGTGGTATTTGAGAGGTGAAATATTTTCCAGGCTGGCACGTGGTGTTAGAGGTTTGAGTTTGAATAAGCTAACTTACAGCAGCACCATTGCGAGTGCCCCTTTCTCCTCTATCTTAAGCAGATATTTGCTTTACAGAAACAGTGAGTTGACTCTGTAGGGTGATAATCATCAGCACACAGCAGCCCATAATACTCTCATATACATTGGCTACAGTAAGGCCCTTATGCAATGGGCTCCAGGTTGCACCAATGGCTCCACTGTGTGATTATCCAAGGGTCACTTATTATCACGCATTTTTGACACAGCATGACCTTTCACCTATAGAGCTACTTTTGGTAGGATCTAGTTTACTTGGTTAGGACCAGAAATGACAACTGTAGAAAACATGAAATACACTGCAAAAAGTGCCCTACTAAAAACAAGGAAAAAAATCTTAAAATAAGACATTTTGTTTTGTTTTAAGGAAAAAATTCTGTCAATGGGGTCAGCATTTTTTTCTTGCTAAGAATTCTTATTTCTAGAATATTTTTCTTATCATAAAACAAGAAAGAAACACTAAATTTAAGCAAATAAATAGCTAGAATTAGGCAAAATGTCCTCAGAAAATTGAATAATTTAAGGAAAACATTCTTATTTAGTGAGAAATTGTGGGTATTTTACTTAAATGTTGCTTGATTTAAGCAAAATGTTCTAAATTACACACATTTTTGAGCTAAATGTAGACGCGGGGAGAACATGCAAACTCCACACAGAAAGGCCCCGTCCTGGTGGGACTCGAACCCAGGACCTTCGGCTCTAACCGCTGTGCCACCGAGCCGCCCACTTCAAAGAATGGAATGTATTATCGATCTGTGAGAAGCAGTTCTTAAATTAAGAGTTGTTTTGATCTTAGTTTTTCTTAAAAAATAAGAAAAAAAATTCTTTGTCTAAAACTGAAGAAGATTTTTTTTCTTGTTACAAGAGAAATTAGCATGTTTTTAGCAAATATATCTGAACAAGAAATGGCTGGATTTTATTTCCAAAAATAAGATTTTTTTTTCTCAAGAAAACTTTGCTCGCCAAAACATTATTACTTTTTAGGGAACAAATAATAACTTATTTCTTAAAGTAAAACATTTTTTACTTGCTTAGAATCCACTTTTTGCAGTGTACCCCATCCCCATCGCTGAGCAGTATATTAGCTGCTCTCAGCACAACATGGTCAACAATAGCGTAGAGTTGTCTTTTCTCTTGTTTTTGGCTTTGCTCTTTTGAACAATTTCATAAACGCCTTCAAAATGTGGTGTTTGTCCACAGTGTTCACCTTGCGCCCAGGAACATTTAAATTTCAATCAATACTTCATCGCCGAATAACAAGTCATTTGGGGTTTGTTTGGTTCCGTGAGTGACATTCTGGAACATTTAACGACACAACCAATCGAAACATCAAGGCACACGGTGGCAGCAAAACCATACCCTACTGCATAATTCCAGGCTTTTGCATTAAAGGAATAGGCCACCGTTTTTACATACTAAGATATGTTCTTAGCTCACTTTAGACGTGTTAATATATCCCCGTCTGGTCTTTGTCCGTGCGCTCTGCCAGGCAAACGGAGCACATACGCAGCCTCTCCCACATGTCACATAGCTCCGAAAAAGCTCACGATAGAAGCTACCAAGCTCTTCCACGTGTTCCCTATTTAAATAAAGTTACGTGAAGTGTTTTCATGCGAAGTATATTTACCCAAAATGTAGCATGTCCATTTTATAAGCAGATAAAAAGGGGGACTATATTGTGAGGCGTAATGATACGAGGAGCACAGCGTCCGCGTAGTAACTCCTAAAGACTTCCCCCGCTCACTTCCGTCAATAACCTTTAGGAGTTACTGCGCGGACGTTTTACTCCTCGTATCATTACGCCTCACAATATAGTACCCCTTTTTATTTGCTTATAAAATCGACATGCTACATTTATGTGTAAATATACTTCGCATGAAAACACTTCACGTAACTTTATTTAAATAGGGAACACGTGGAAGAGCTTGGTAGCTTCTATTGTGAGCTTTTTCGGAGCTATGTGACATGTGGGAGAGGCTGTGTATGTGCTCCGTTTGCCTGGCAGAGCGCACGGACAAAGACCAGACGGGGATATATTAACTTGGCTAAAGTGAGGTAAGAACATATCTTAGTATGTAAAAACGGTGGCCTATTCCTTTAAGGAGGCATCGAGTTTGTGCTAGTTTGTTTTTATGCTGCCGACCCTTTTACAATACAGGACAAGATCAGATAAGATGTCCTTTATTGATCTCACAAAGGAGAAATTCACTTGTCACTTTCAGGTCTCAGAAACACTCAGGGTGTGCAGAAGACAGGAAATCGTAAATATGGGTATCTTATATACAATGACTACCAAAAACTTTACGGGGGCAAAAAGTATAAACAGTAAAATATTAAATAAACAGACTATAATAAAAAAGGTTTACAGTCATAGTGCAAGTGGTTGATAAAGTGACGCAGATAAAGTGACGTAGATACAGAGATTATTGCATGTAGTTTTGCAAAGGGTTTGTTGCACATGTTACTTTACAGTGTTGTACAGTCTGACAGCAGTGTGGATGAAGGCCTTGCGGTAGCGCTCTTTCTTGCACTGAGGGTGCCTCAGTCTTCCACTGAAAGAGCTGCTCAGCTCCTCTACAGTCCCGTGAGGAAAGGACATGTTTGGAGCAGAGCGCACGATGACACTCTGCACAGAGACAGTCTCTGTCCTGGTGGAGCCAGTGACCACTGAATAATGTGGACCGTCAGACACCATAGCGCCACATATGCACAACATAAACTGACTCTCTCAATGGATTTTGGCCTAATGAACAAGCCCATTGGATTCCTTGATACCCAAAACATGGGGTTAGACACCAAAATGACTTGTCTAGGATGAATAATAAAGGAGTAATGGGTATTTTAAGGATCTCGCCACCCTCTTGGACGCCATCTTGAAAATTTGACCTTTCCAGTGGTCAGATTTTGGTAGACTTTTAGTATGTTAATAAGCACACCTGATACTACAGAAAACCATTGAAAAACCTTTTGTAGCAAATTTTTGGGGTCAAACCATATATGCAGCCGGCTATAAAATGACCTGTCTACCCCTCCTGGAACCGCCACCTTAACGTGGTGGAGGGGTTTGAGCACCCGAATGATCCTGGAGCTCTGTTGTCGGGGCTTCGTGCCCCTGGTAGGGTCTCCCATGGCAAACAGGTCCTAAGTGACGGGTCAGACAAAGAGCGGTTCAGAAGCTCCTTATGAGAGACCAACAGGCCCGGTTTGAATGGTGAGGCCGTCCTCCCGAGGACCCACCACCTGCAGGAGGAGTTATAAGGGGCTGATGCAATGTGCTTTGGGAAGCTCCGATAGCTGCCCCCATGACGATGGATGGATGACCTGTTTAGTGTCCAGCTATGCTAACAACTTTTCAAGGTGCAATGTGTTAAATTCTGATCTTCCTTCTCCTCTCTGGCCATTTCACTCTAAAATACTGTGATCACTAACTAGATACACAACCCTGGTTAGTCCTGTTAGTCCTGAATGAGCTTTAGCCTTTGCCGTCTACATTTGAAGATGAACAGTTTTATGAGCAGAGCGACTAGCATAACCCTTAGCCTTCAGATGATAACAAAAGCCACACTGCACAGTCACACCCTGGCGTCACATGGCACACAACCTTTCACACAGAAACTGGCACCGGGGGAAAAAAGAGAGAAGAGAGTTTCAACCAGTTTACATCACACAGAAAGAGAAGAGCTATGCTAATGTTTTTGTGCGTGGAAAAAGGCTAGCCATACATAAAGCAATTAGTTAATTTACCACCGCCAACTATTGAGTAAATGAGTATGTGCATCTGGAAAAGGCCTATATAAAAATAATTATTGTGTTATTATTCTTATTATTATAGTGAGCATCTTTTAAAACATAAATAGTTAATTTCTCAGAAGGAATTGTGAGAGCTACGTAGAAATGAGGCAGTCGCTAGCTAACGGTTTGAGCCCAACCACCTCCGACCTTCAATATTAGATACTGTTTAAACCATTTGCTTGTGTTCTCACTCACCAGGACTAAGCAGTTCATTATGCACGACCATGAATACTGTATTGATTTAGCCGCGATTGGCAGTCATTAAGTTAAGCAAGCTCATATTTACAGTTCTGTTAGCTCTCATGAAATCCCGTCAATTGCAGCTAACGGAAATCCCAGATTTACGCCGGGCATCAAAGCCCCACATGCTTTTGCCTGCACCTCATGATGATGACAGTGCAGTAACAAAGGGGAACGCCAGCCTGACGTCAACTCTGATGTCAGCGTCTGAAATGTGACACCCAGCACCTGCACCCAGTCTGCAAAGTCTCTCTGTTTAACCTCTATTCACTGCATGACTTCTCTATGTGAATGCGGCTAATAATAGATTAGAATAGACTGAGTGTAAAGGGAAAAACATGCATGCTGAGGTCAGGGGTTTCTTTATATAACAAAAAAAAAAAAAGAAGCTAACTTTCCCAAGACATACACAACAGGCTAACCCATTTTGTTTCTTTTTGATTTGAAAAAAAGGGAGCTAGCTAAAATTCAATGCTAGTATTGGTTCCGGCTCATTCTAAACTTCAAATCCTAACGCATTCCCAACAGAATCTTCACAGGAATTAGTTTGTAAACCCAGTTCACAACTCTCAGGGAGCAGTGACAATGTTCACGACTATTAGCATGCACCTAATTGTTATTAGCATCAGTGCTACCTTCTTCTACCTCTTCTTTCACCCCACAAACATCATAAGGCTACAGGACTACAAGGGGGCAAAGTGGACTAATAAAATAAAAAGAAGGTTTGGAAATGGGTACAAATCTGTTACAACGCCTTTAAGCTAGCTGAGGAAATGCCATTTGTTTTTTCTATCTGTTGGCATCATGAATGTTTTTGGCTAACTTCCTGTTTCCAAGTGTAGGGTCAAGACAACCTCCTCTCCACTTTTTAACATAAATGAAAAATAAAATTAAGTTTTAAAAACAGAAGAAAACTGAAATAAATGTCAAGCTGAGTGTGTTCAATGTGGGTTAGCTTAAAATTAACGTTAGCTTCAAGTCTAATACACATATCGTAATAGAGCACAACAGTCCCCCCACTCCCGGTCACGTGTCGGGGTCCGACATAAAAAAAATCCCTTTATTAGCATTGACTTTTCGAGAAAGTCAACTATTAAGAGTTTAACATCACGGCACCGGCTAATCAGCTATGTGCTAACTCACGGACGTGAAACATACAAGGTAACATTGAAGATTTGTCTAAAAATCATTATAAGCTGCAAAATTATAAAAGTAATGTTGGCATGTTCTTAAGTATAAGTGTTGGTAGTTAGCACATAGCCGGCGTCGTGCCATTAAACTCTTAATAATTGACTTTTTCGAAAAGGGTGGGACGATAAACACATAGTCCCACCCTGTGATGAAATCTTCACATTCTGAGTAAAGATTTGAACATGTTGTAAGTAATTATTCGTCAGCGCCTGCTTGTTTTCTGCCTTTCTAGGAATAAAACAGACAGGAAACAGACACATCCCTAGAAAGTCAGCATTATCTCACGGTGCACTGCGAGACATTTTCCCTTACAGCATAAACACATAAGTTTGAATGTCAAATTGTCTACGCAGAAAACATTTGTCTTTGAAGCATTTCAAACTCTTCCACACGATTTCATGTTTTTTGATAGATTATGGATGATGTCATACTTTTCCTTCCCTTAGCTCATCAGAAAAGTATGTGAAAGTCTGTTGTTTTGGACTGACTGCCGCCATCTGCTTCTAAATCTGGAGCTTTCATTCATGCTGTGTTCGGCCTTATGACGAAAGAATGACAATGACAAAGTAAACGGAAAATGTTCTCACTGTTATTTCTTTTTTTATGATTATGACTTTAATATTGTTTATTAAGGTTATATAAAAATGTGTTCACTCTTAGTTGCATTTGTTTCAAGCTTCAAATTGTATTCCCCCCATACCCTTCCTTTACAGTTGATGCAATAACAGCCGTCATGCTGCAACCTTGTAAATAAAGTTGGAGAGGGAGAAAAAACAAAAAGAGGCTCCAGCGTGTCCATGGCCCAGTTGGAAGGGAAACTACGGGGCAGGGTTATTACATGACGTCCATAAGCTGGATCACATGCCTCTCTCTCTCTCTCTCTCACTTTTAGTAAGTCATGTGATCCTCGGGAAGCAAAGTCTCAAGGGCATGACAATGGCATATTACCAAATCACCTGATGTAACTGCACGCATTTATATAAGGACTGCACACATAATCATAACGAATCAAAATGTCACTGAAAATAATTGCAACTCACTATTGACAAAGGGCGAGCTCTCTCCTGAAAATAAAATTATGAAAAAACAAATGAATACACTTCCATGTTCTCCCTATGCCTGTGTGCCATTAACCAAAATCATGCACAATAGGATAATTGTCCGGCTAGCAGGTGCTCCAGACCACAAACTTAGCTCAAGGTCCGGGCCCCTGGGCTGTCCACTCTCTCTCACTGTGAAGGATCAAATGCAGATTCTACAAACT
This sequence comes from Gobius niger, assembly GCF_951799975.1. Taxonomy (NCBI): domain Eukaryota; kingdom Metazoa; phylum Chordata; class Actinopteri; order Gobiiformes; family Gobiidae; genus Gobius; species Gobius niger. Next base: position 27,701,194 of record NC_136864.1, read on the forward strand.
TTTAATTAGCCAGGCTGTAGCCATGTTTTAATCAAACAAATTACAAAGTCAGTCAATCTGAAAAAATGACCAATGACAATTACTTAAGCAAACTGTTGACAATGGGTGTGCTGTCAGAGAGTGGGTAGAGGACATTAGCAAGTGCGCACCAACACTAAGTCAGCAAATAGACTGAAAGCAAGACCCATGAACTGTTAGGCTACGTTGGTCACTAATGCTAACACATGTCAAAGTAAAAAGGTAACCTTAGCTCTGCAATCGTAGCTTTCTCACTCTTTACTGTCTAACAAGGCAACAGGGATTACTAGAACATCTATAACCACATGGTAAACTGCAAAAAAAAGCACAGAAATCTTATCTTGGAAAAATGTCTGTTGCAAGGTAGCTTTTACAAACTGAGATATGTTCTTACCTGAGCTTAGACGAGTTGATACGTACCTGTCTGGTATGTGTGCGTGCCCGTGGAAGAGCGTGGTAGTTTCCAACGTCACCCCCGTTTGGAGCTATTGGAATATGCTGGGAGTGGCCAAATGCTAACAACATCTTTGGCCGTTGTGCGTGACTGAGGGCACGCACAACGACCAGACAGGTACGCATCAACTCGTCTAAGCTCAGGTAAGAACATATCTCAGTATGGGAAAACGGTGGCCTGTTCCTTTAACCTCTTCACTCCCACCTGAACGGATCCCCATTTTCTCCAGTTTGGCTTTACCCTAATGAAAAAGCTTGTTGGGGAAAAAAAGCACCAAAACAGCCACAAAAATGAGAAGAAAAACAAGGATGTAAACGCAACAAAAAAGAGACAAAAATTCAACCAAAATGTGACAAAAATGTGACAAAAATGTGACAAAAACTCAACCAAAAAGTGACAAAAAAGACACAAAAAAAGACAAAAATTCAACAAAAATGTGACAAAAACTCAACAAAATGTGAACAAAAATAAATAAAAACAAAACAAAAAAGGTTACAAACACAGCAACAACGCGAGGAAAAAGATCAGTTTTGTGGGTCTTAGCTTTCAAATGAGGTGTTACACAGACCTATAAAATGGCCAAAGAGGACAGAATGCATTTGGTTCAGGCGGGTGGTGAGAGGTTAACTGCATATGGATGATTACCAGCTGTGATTAGCTAACAGCTAAGTGCTAAGTCTTTTGCAGACACAGGATTAGTTTGTTCAGGTACAAAGGATGTAGATTGTAAGCTCACTGTCTGACCCATACTCCGGAACAGTAGGAGGCGGTAATGCTCCTTTAAGCTGGTTGCCAACCGCCATTAAACAAGAAAAAGAAGAAGACTGATGCTGCGTCTGAAACGAGCAGATTGGTAAGAGCTCTTACGCCAAACCGGATAATAATAATGATAATAATGCATCGGTTTTATATAGCGCTTTTCTGGACACTCAAAGACGCCCTGGGGTAGACTGACGGAAGCGAGGCAACCAGTCTGCGCCATCGGCCCCTCCGACCACCACCAACCACTCACTCACTCACTCCATTCGCTAGGCTTCCTGGTGTTACCAAACGGTCTCCCATCCAAGTACCGACCGGGCCCTTCCCTGCTTAGCTTCCAAGGTCTGACGGGATTGGGCAGAGCAAAGGCGGTCTGACCAAGTCAGCGTCCGCCATGACAAGATGCTTCCGAATTGGTCTGTCAGTTAGGAAGTAGTTAGGAAAAGGAGCCTCGATGCTAACTATCATGGCCACTTTAGCATAGGGACCTCTGATGCTAACTATCATGGCCACTTTAGCATAGGGACCTCTGATGCTAACTATCATTGCCACTTTAGCATAGGGACCTCTGATGCTAACTATCATTGCCACTTTAGCATAGGGACCTCTGATGCTAACTATCATTGCCACTTTAGCATAGGGACCTCTGGTGCTAACTATCATGGCCACTTTAGCATAGGGACCTCTGGTGCTAACTATCATGGCCACTTTAGCATAGGGACCTCTGGTGCTAACTATCATGGCCACTTTAGCATAGGGACCTCTGATGCTAACTATCATAGCCACTTTAGCATAGGGACCTCTGGTGCTAACTATCATGGCCACTTTAGCATAGGGACCTCTGGTGCTAACTATCATGGCCACTTTAGCATAGGGACCTCTGGTGCTAACTAACCGGTGATTAGAAGCTATGTGCCATCCCATAAGCCACTGCGCCGCCAATCCCCCCACCCCCCTCGCCCCCACCCTGGAGTGATTCATGCGCAACCACTGTTGATTGACAGGAGCACATTTAATAATAAAAATAATAATAATTAAAAATTAAGATTCTGCACAAGCCAAACTTTACAAAAGTGATAAATCCATGTTGTCGTCCCCACAGCACAGTCACATGTCAGTGTTAAAGAGTAAACTCAGGAAACAGATTAAATGCTTTTGTTTTCATTTAGTAGAAACTTAAGCCACATGGATCATTTCCTACTGTAGCTTTAAGAAACAGCTGTTGAAATAAAATAACACTAAAGGGAAATGTTTGGATCATTTGGATTTTTTTTTCCTCCTTAAATGTCTTTGTTTGGACACTATGTTGTTGTTGGACACTGTACACTAGGGGGCGACATGCACTTTTGTTTGGCCTGCACTCCACCAATAACTTTAAAGAAGAAGAAAAACAGCTGTTGGTGATGTCACTTCCCTTTTCCCTGTTTAAGGATGGACGGATTGTTCAAAATTCTGCTGAAGCTCTAGTTCCCTAACTGCACAGATCTAACAGTCGACCCCATGAAAGGTTAAGGAGTTAGTTGCTAGCTTAGAGGCTACAATCTGATGGTTTCAGACGCAGCCGTAGTTGTTGCTGGAAGTTGCCATCTTGAACGCAAGTCATGTGACCTATCAACCAGATTGGTGATTGATGTAATTATGACCAGGAAGTGACATTAGCTGAATTGAACCAATAGTCTTTAAGCAACTGGAAAAACAACATGCAAAAAAAAAGTGTAGGCTTTAATGTTTTTTGCCACGATTTTTGACAGACTTCGCCCACTAGGAATCCACGTAAGGCCATGAGTTCTGCAGGTATGGAGCTGACTGCCCTGTGTTGCGCACGCTGGCATGAGTCGGTTCCACATGCCATTGCTACATACTCTCAACCGAAACAATCGCAATATGTCCGACAAGGCGCAGCTTGGACTGGTCAAAAGCCAAATCCGTGAATGAAGCCGTGGCCAGAATCGCTGAGCGCAGCAGAAGCGGCAGAGGCAGGGAGGGCCGAGAGAGAGAGAGAGGATTATTGTTGGGAGATGTCACCCACAGGGGCCACCGGGGGCAGCGTGACCCCTACCTCCACACGTGACTGCCCTTTACAGTGCCTCACTAAAGGTTAATGCGGCTTTAAAGGGAAAGTTCACTTGTTTTCATCACCGGGCTTGTGTCAGGTACTTGGATAGAGCGCAGCACAATGGAGAGGCAAAAAGGAATTGGGGTTTACAGTGCCGAGCTTGTGCGCAAACGAGACTGCGAAAATTTCCGGAAAGAGAAAAATATCGTAATCTCAACGTGTAGATTAGTTGGGTTAGTTTACAAGCAAAGGGAAGCAAATATTGCAGAAAAGTGAGAATTGGCTCCCAGAGGTGCAGCTATTGTTTACACTGCAAAAAGTAATGAACTAGATTAGTATAAACATCTCAATTTGAGCATAATAATCCAAATGTTAGTTGTTTTGACTAGTTAAGTTGTTCTTGGGCATTTGTCCCGGATTATTTCACTTGTTCTGAGATGTTTCTGACTTGTTTCGATACATTTCGTTCTTATTTCAGGTCATTTTCTTTGCCAATGGGGGAAGAAAATTGGTCTTATCTCGTTGGCAATTTTACTTTCTTATTTCAAGTGAGATTTACCTTAGAACTGGTCTGAAATGTTCTCAAACGAGCAAAGTAAACTTGGTCCGATCAGGAAAAAGGTCTAAATTAGCGAAAAACGCTCAAAACAAGATACATTTCCTCAATTCAAGTCATTTAAGACAATGCTTGATATTTAATTTTTGCAGTGTATCTGCACAAAAATCTAAATAGAATCTGTTTTTTTTTTAGCATTAGCATTATTTTTGTTGCATTTAGCTTTGTCTGTCGTAGTTGCATAAGAGAATAGTGATCTAGAAACTGGTAGAAATTTAAGAGGAAGCTCTATTATCTCGACAAAAAAACAAAACATAAAACAGAGATGTTTTAACAAAAAGAATGACATAACTTTACATAATTTTTGTCAAAACTGATACATAAATGTGCAGTAAATCATTTGCTTGATTTGGTGAATCAAATGGCTAAATATTTAATTAGCCTCTCTTTTGACACTACTATGTGGTCTATTATTTGAAAGCTGTACTGATTTAAATGCTGTATTTTGATAACCCACTGCTAGCTTAGCAGTAGCAGCCTTTCTGTTTATGAATTATATCATCTGGAACGTTCCGCAGCGTGACTTTAAACCAAGACAATGAAATAAACAGAATAGTCTCAACAGGATCAGTAGCATTATGATTTTTGTATGATGCATAGCAGTGAGTTGAAGTTATGTTTAAACATCAAAATAAGTGAAACAACTGCAAATTCTGGTCCAAAAATACTTATTTATTGACAGCAATACACGTGTATTGAATTCATTTTTCTCAAATAGATAAATGTAAAAAAAGAAACATAAATACACTTAAATATCATTAGAAATAACTTAAATTGTAACAAAAGAACTATTTATATAATAATAATAATAATAATAATAATATTAAGAGCATTTGCGGCAAGAAAACAGTTCATATAGGAAAAACACACAAAATATCCACTGGATGCATAGCCTTTCCCTTCTTTTAGATTACAATAATATTAACAAGAACAATCAAACAATGCAATAGTCCAGTGTTTCACAAGTGCTTCTGTAGTGAGCAACAGGGGCCTTTTTTTTCTCTTTCAGACCACTTCACTTTTTTTCTTCTTCACCCAACCAACACATGATACGTCCTTCTATAAAGTGTCTGGTTTCGAAAAGGCACACGCGCTTGTTCCTCCGCCTCGTGCACGGCGGCCGACGGACGCCAAACTAGTGGAAACTCCATCAAGTTCTTGATTATTTTGTCACATTTTCTCGCCTCTCCCGTTTCAGCAGTGCGTCGAATTTGATCTTTGCGGCGGGAAAGAGACCGGTACCGGGTCGGAGATGTTGACACATGTCCAGATACGTTTTTTTTTTTCATTTTTAAAGGGGGTAGTGTTAAGTCTCATCGGTCGGGGAGGTTGATAATCGGCACCCATTGGTCCATGCAGCGGCTCTCGCTGCAGAACCGGTTGACTTTGCTCAGCGCCGGGTCCTTCCATGTGTTCGAATGCGGACTCTGGAACAATAAAAAAAAAAAAGAGGAGAGTTAGTTTTCCGTGTCTCGTGCAAAGAGGAACCCTGTATGAGAATTCCATTCAAGTCATAAAGGGGAGGAGGGAAGGGCATGTTCCGACAAGTCCGAGGGAGAGAATGAGTTTCAGTCACGTGATTACTGTAAAGCCTCAACTGCTCTTTCCAGGATTTGGTATTGAAGGAAATCTTTGAGGGCACATACTCAGGACGATTGTGAGTTTGATTAGGCCTTATTGACTGGGACTGGGGAAAAACAGCCCTCGACTCTGACCAGCCTGGCCCAAATTAGCGTAAATGTGCACTTACCACCCACCTTAACGGAGCGCATTTTCTCCAGTTTGGCTTTACCCAAATCTAAAAGCTTCTCGACTGGAGAGCAACAGTGTAACACCTCATTTGAAAGCTGAGACCTACAAAAGTGATTGTAGCTTTTTGTCAAGTCGCCGCATTTTCTGTGATATTTTTGTTGTTTTTTCATTACTTTTTTGTGGCTTTTTGTTGTGTTTTTTCCATGCTTTTGTGGCCTTTTTGTTGCTTTTTTCGTTGCTTTGTTGTCGTGTTTTTGTTGACTTTTCATCACATTTTGCGTTGCTTTTCCGGCACATTTTTGTTTTCTTTTTTGTCGCTATTTTGTTGTTTTTCTTTTTAGCTTTTAGATTTGGGTAAAGCTCGGTTGAGGCGGGACTGGTGGCCCAAGAGCCAGTGGCCCTTCTTTGTCTTTTGCACAAGAAAATGTAGGTCCTGGCCGGGGTCATCATTAAACCCTGGTGCAATTTTTCTGAAGGGAGATGATGTTTTATGAGTGACATGACATTTTCAATCAGGAAGTTCTTAAACACAATGATGTTGCCTCCGTTTTGGGAAGTCTAACCCGCCTTGTGCACTATAAATACCGGCCCATCCCACGACGCTGCTGAACCTACCGTGACTAGGACGCAGTGCAGGTCCACGGGCTCGCCCCCGCTGGGCCTCCCGCGCTCCGCTCCTCCGCACAGGATCTGTGCCAGGCGCCTCGTGCTGTTCACGCGCAGGATGTTGATGTCGTTCTCGCAGCAGAAGGCCTGGATCAGGGTGAAGTGGATCTGCAGCGCCACGTCCTTCACATCCTCGTCGTCCGCCGCCAGGATGCACAAGACAACGTTGTCTGGGTCTCTATGATGGGAAAGAGACAAAGATGTTGTTAAAGAATGTTTTTTTTCCCCCAAACACTTTCTTAAAATATGTTTTGCTTGTGATTTTTTAAACTAAAACGACAACTCAACTTTTACCAACAGTTTCCTACCCTTATTTGCTACCGATTACCGCTGTATCCATATAAAACTCTCTCTCTCTCGCATCCTTATCCTGCCATTCCTCTATAGGTACAGAGGGCAACATGGGAATCACAATTTTTCACTCTTGTCAGCTGTTTTCCGGCAGACTATAAACATATTAACCGCCAAAGTTTGGTTCCATATGGATGTTTTTTCACTGCAAATTGTTCAGTGGAAGCAACAAATGGCACTCGTTGGCATGAAGCTAACGTTAGCATCGCTAGCTTCCTGGGCTGTCGAACCCTTTTGCTTCTCGCCGTGTCTTTGTCTTTTTTATTCAGTAGAAAAGTATATTCATAATTCAGCATTTGTTAAAGTTGTGGAGAAATGGGAGAAAGTTCGGTCTTTTTCTTTTCATTGTTTTCCTCCTCCGACAGCTTCAAACATGACCATATATAGCCAATTCCAAATATTCTGTCTGTATACATCCTGCAGCCCTCGGCACGGCGGCTGAGTGGTTCGGTGTTCTTGCCATTCCCGTACATCCTCCCTGACGCATGGGTTGGTTTTCCCTATACGTGCTCTCTCTGGCTCCCACCGTCAACCCAAAACTTGCACAATAGTTCCATCTCCGCCGGTGTGGTGACTCTGACCGCGATCCGAGCGCGAGATCAGGAGATGGAAGCGGACGGGTCAAACGCAGAGGAGAAATTTACTTAGCCATAAAAACCCTTCTACGGCAGCAGCGGAACAACCAGCCTCCGCAGCCTCTCCATCACACAAACTCTCCTTTCAATGCTACAATCTGATCGCCGACAATGTTCCATTCAGTAAACTAGTCACTGCTGTTTGCCTATTGTACAATATTTTGATTTTGCACCGAATAAAGACATATATTACCCAATGAAACGTCAATTTCAGTTTAGCGTCCCTTATTTGCGATGGACGGCGTGAAAACGTGCAAACAAAGTGCATATGCTCGTCGTGTCGTGTCTCTTTTTGTCAAAGGAAAAGTCGGCCACAGCCACAGCAGACACGTTATGCAACTGTTTCGAATACTTACACATTGAGCGACTTGGCGGCCTCATAGACGCCGACCGTGATGCAGCCCTGCGGTAATGCCGACATGAGCACTTCCTCCAAAGCTTTGGCCACCGAGTCCATTCTGCAACAAGACAACGCAAGTTAGGCTCATCATCATCGTCGGACTTCCACTTTTACAACATTTTCGGTGGTTTTCCGACTTATAACTTGCACGGGATTGTTTTTTTTCTCCCTCCTGCAAGTCTTTTTTCTTGTCGTAATAACCTTGACTGAAATCTGCACTGATTGTTGGGGCGAGAACAGATCGTTTCTTACATAATGCAGTTGCTCACGCTACTTGCTCGTGACTCACGCAGGGAAAAAATAAGACTTGGACACTTGGTATTTTGAAGAGCGGTCTTTAAGTGGGTGTGCGGCCAAGTTGTATTTTTAATATCCGCAAGTGCTTGAAGTGAAGATGTGAAAAGTACAGGCCAGGTACTCCCCAGCTGCATACGACAAGTTCCACCACATGAATGATTTAGTTTTGAAAGCACCACCTGTGCCAGACTGAGGACAAATCTGAACTACATCAGGTCAAAAATCAGCTAAAAAAAAAAAAAAGGAAAAAAATAAAAGACCTGAAAGTGACCGCTTAAGTGCAATACTAAAGCGTACAAATGGGAGTCTCTCGAATTAGATATATAGCATGGCAGAAGTACCACCGGTTTAGGAAAACAGGCTATTATTAGCAAGCATGAGTCCTATTGTGGAAAGGTTTCATTATACAACTTCTAGAAAAAAATGAAAAATGAAAATAAGTCTGATATACATGCATCCGCGTGCGCAATAACAGGTTAAACACATCTGCACAATTTTGAGCAACTCGAAAACCAAATTCACTTTCTGTGAGTTAAAACGACACCATGCACGTTAGTTATTACGTCACTATACGTGCATAATACTAAACTGGCAACTCCAAAACGTACAAAAAAAGCTGTTGCCACGAAATACAAAACTCTGCTCAAGTTCTTTGCGATGTTTTATAATCACAACTATGCATGACAGGTAGCTCAAAAAAATAATAATAATAAAAAAAAAAAAACGATCGCTAAAATTTTTTCGGACCGCTCGCGCCGGTGCAAGTCCAACGCATTTACGAGAGACGTTTTCGTGCCTTCGTGCAGCCGACCGTAATCTTGATTCTTCTTCCAACTGCAAAAAAAAAAGTCATTACCTTTCTTGGGTGTATTCCCCGTTAAGCTCCTCGAAAGTCATGTTGTCGTACGTGTAATCCAAGTTCGTCCCGGGGCAAATGGCGTAGCGCTGGGAAAGGAACTCCACGGCGTCGGCTCGGCTGAACTGTACTTCCATATGTTGTGTTACTGTAGTGGGAACTGAGGGACTGATCTGGTAACTTCGTCGTAAAACCGGCAGAGAGACAGGCGGACATTTGCATACGCTCATGCTCATTGGCTGCGTGGTAACGACACGGGGGCGGAGGGGGGAACGGGATTGGGCGGATCGTTGCCGGGGCGGGCCTATCTCCGATGGTACAGGAGACTGGAGAGACTTGTGGAGATTGGCAGCAAACTTATCTTTTTTTCTTTGTTTGAGACAGTTTTTTTTGCAACCAAAATGGCAGAGAGCTACGTTTTGGAGAGGCTTTTGTAACTACGCGAGAGGGGTCCAAGGAGGCTTTATATTTCTCTATATTTTAGCAGACCTAACGTTCAAAAAGTTCAGAACAAAATAATGAAAAATAGCCTCATAATTTAATGACACACAGCTCTAGTGGTTTCTGTGACGTGATGAAATAGAGTTCGGGAATGTGACGTCATATCGCTAAGCATTATGGGATTAGCAGCCATTGTAAACTAATGGAGATTTTAAGAGTTAAAATACTGGAGTTATTGTTCACATTAAAACACTTGGAGACCACAATGTGTTAGATGTATCTACCAGCAGTATCTCAGCAGCTAACGGAGTCGCTCCACTGTTTTTTTTCTCCACTTTTTATACTGTTTTTAGCTAATGTTAGTCTATGGAAATGTATGCTAACAGCTGCAAAGATGGCGGATCTCCATGGTAACTGCCCATTAGTTTTAATATAACGCATCATGGTTACAGTATATTCAATGAATTCAATGCTAATCTCTCCTTGAACAAAAATCTTTGCAGCTGCTCTACTTCTGAATGTGCAAATCACTTTTTAGCACACTTTCTAAACATTGTATCAAAAATCTTTATTGCAATGTATGTCTTCTATCAGGCACAGGAATATGAGGAAAAAGTTCAAAAGTGAACTGATGAAAACAAAACAAAAAAAAGAACAACTTGTGGCAATTTGCAAAAAAGGTTTCTATTCTTTTAAATATGCTATCTTACTATGATAAAAACTGATAAAAACTGACGTAAATGGAGGGGGGTTCAAAAATAAGTAAAGTTAAGTAAAAGATTTATATTGCAAACTCACCCTTGTTGCCCTTGCCGGCCGAACGGAGACAGGGCGGCTCATGGCAACGGGACGCTGCGACTCCACGCTGGGATCTGATTGGTCCATTGGGGGCGCGTGCGAAAACCTGCCGAAACCGCGCGTGAGATCAGAAGGAGTGGCGCGAGGAACTCCCGGGATCCTCTCGTGCTAAACCTGAGCCAAACTCCCGCCACTGGACCGTCAAGAAAAGCGAGGAAGGTTTCTGTAACAAGCGAACAAAAAGGTTTATGCCTTTGTTTACACTCTGAAGTTACAGGCCTATGACTTAAATTGCTGTATGTAGGTTATGATGATTTGACTGCTGATGACTTATTATAATTAGTCTTACTTGATAACTAGCTTGTGCTCTGTTAGCAATTAAAGCTGGGGTACCAGGAGTGAAACAGCAGCATAATAAATGAAAACCCACAGAGGCCATTTTGTTGTTCATCAATGGTGCAGTAGATGTTTGTGGTTATTATCCAAAAGAAAAAAAAGACTTGTTTTCTTGTATAATTGGCATATATTTTTTATTCATTATCTTTTATCTTTTGAACTTGTCATTAGCCTAGCTTAATTTCTGCTGACATCACTATGTTTTTCCTCATATAAAGCCGGGTAAGTTTATCTGAACAATGCATTAAGAAAAATAGTTTAGTTAGCCTATTAGCCTAATTTGTAACTGTAACTTGAGATGTGAGTAACATGGCTTTACATTTTGCAATGTTCTGCTGACCCCTGGTGGCTGTTCGTCGAACCTGTAAAGATTTTTTCAACGTTCCCCCCCCCCCCCCCTCAATTTAGTGAATATGTCAGTCACTACAAATTCCTGTAGGTGGCAGCACTAGCACGGAGAATGTAATTGCTTCCAGATATGATGCACAACGTACTTCACATGACACAACAACAATGTTCTTACTTAGAAATATGGTATTGCTTCTTGAACTGTTGCTTAACTCACTATATTTTCCATTGATAGAGGATGTCCCCTAAAAGTCTCAGGAATGACAAAACTAAAAGTAGCTCAGTAAGTTATCGTGAAGAGAAGCTGAAGAGAAACCGTCACTGAAGTTGTTTTTGCAACGTTCATTCATCTCGTCGCACAGTTTTTCAGGTAAATAACAACGCAACATAATTAGTACAGACAGAGCCACCTTATCCAATGGGCTAGCAGGGAATGGAACCCCATATTAGCCATCCGTAAACTCCAGTCAATTTTAATTTCCCTACATGTACGTCTGGGTCTGATCTCAGTGGCTGCGTTACATCGGTTGAATTTCAACCTGCCATTCAGCGAGCGAGGGAGGCGGGTGTTGTAGGTGACGTCGAGCATTTGCGCCGCATTTGCTGGTTGTAGTTCGGCAATGGCTTCCATTACGAAAGTAATGGAAGCTCTTTAATCCGTTCTGGCTCGGCTCCCAAATATCCAGAAATTAATATTGAAGCCTTGGAATGTGCAAGGAATGCCCCCCAGAGTTATGATCGCTGCTTCACTCACTCGGCGCATTACATAGGCTACGTCACGACCAAACGCTAGCGAAAATCTGATCCAATCGTTTCAAAGGAGTTCAATCAATCAATCAATCAATCAAATTTTATTTGTATAGCGCCCAACAACAACCAGAAGGTGCCCAGAGCGCTTTCCAGGATAAAAACAAGAATCACAGGAGACAACAATAAATACAAAAACACATAAAAACAGCAGTCGAGTCGGTGGCTATGTATCGAAGGCTTTCCTGAAAAAAAAGTTCACCCCTCCCACCTGATAACGAGCTAGGCCCGCCCTATCTGGCCCACAGGGATACATACAGGAGTAGCAGGGTTAGGGTTTTTGTGGGATTTAGGGTTAGGGTTATAGGTTAGCGTTAGGGTTAGGGTTTGCGCTGAGGAAGGGTGGGGGCCTACAATTCTGTTTAAGCCCCGGGGCCTATGGGTACATTAAGGTGGGCCTGAGTACAGACAGCAAAATACATCTAATAATAAACATCAGATAACATAATAACTCCCCCAAAGTTAACATGGAGTTCAACTAAAAGTAGCTTTGCATGGATGTTGATGGTGTTGACAGTTTAAAGACTAGTTTCTAATGTGCTTGGACACAGCTCCTTTTCAGCACGCTTGGATGGAGTTGGTAAATCGAGGGATGTCGTCACTGCTCCAATTGTCCACCAGAGGCTGCCATTTCCCCATTTCAGCAGGGAATTTGCGAGAACGCAATTGTTGACTGCCATCCAAATTTTTGTTGGATTATTTTGTCTGATTATCTCTATTGCATATCATGTCCTCAAAGCATAGGAAGATAGAAGTTTAATGGCTAAAACCAGTTTGCATAATTTGAATACTCGCTTCCAAAACTGCCAATCCAGTCCAAATTGTCGTGTGGTGCGGGCCTATTTTAATTCTCGACTGAAGTGACAATAATTGATGAGTCATGCTTATTTTTTTAACAAGAAAGAGTTAAAGTAAAAGTATATTCATTACCTTCCAAAACTTCATTTTCAATTGGACTTCTCAGAAAAGCGGTGACTCTTCACGGGCTGTCAATATTGGAATGTTTATGTTTGTGTTTCCAGTACATTTCCACTGTCATCTGCAGTCACTGGCAGCTGTTTTATCAGCAATGCAACATGTCTCCTGAAGGCCGGCCCTCAGATAACACAGTTACTATAAGATACAAGAGAATGACTGCGCAGCTGACCTCAGATGACAGATTCAAACAAGTTCAATTCAGAGTGTCTTGAATTGAACTAATAAAATATATTGCAGAAATGCATTGGTTTTATATAGCGCTTTTCTGGACACTCAAAGGCGCTTTACATTGCACTATGCGTTCACTCCATGCTCAGTGGTGGTAAGCTGCTATTGTAGCCACAGCTGCCCTGGGGTTGCCTGGCTCTGCCATACTCTTCCCTGTCCATTCCACGCAGGGAATTAGTCTGGTCACGGAGCAATTGGAGCAGTTTGAAAGGGCGGGCCTAACGCGCACAGATTGTCAGTGAAATAAACCAATTAGCGATTAGCGGACATGACAACAGCTGTGTCCAATTCAAAAAATATGAAGTGAATATAAACTCACGCAGAGAACGCGAGGCAAAATCCATCGACTACTTCATCCATGATTAGTTTTGGCTGATGTTAATCTTAATTGAACTGACAACATAGTGCAGCAAATGACGCAACCTTGTCATTTCTCTGTGACGGTCGTGACTGGTTCGGCCTTAGCCGCCAATCAGCAACTTGTTTACTGTGTGTGTCTTTCTGCCCGAAAGAAGGTGGGTGTGGTTTATCAGGCTAGCCCTGGGGTAGACTGAGGGAAGCGAGGCAACCAGTCTGCGCCATCGGCCCCTCCAACCACCACCAACCACTCACTACATTCACTAGACTTCCTGGTGTTCCCAAACGGTCTCCCATCCAAGTCCTGCCGGGCCCTTCCCTGCTTAGCTTCCAAGGACTGATGGGATTGGGCAGAGCAAAGGCGGAATGGCCTTTGTATTCCACTCCATGGGTGTTCCAAGAGAACGCATGTTTCACCATTTAGAGGCAACTTGGTTTGGTCAAAAGCTGATTAATTTCATAGGGTCAGGAGGTCATCCCTCTGGAAAAGGTTTAGGGAATGACCATATTTCCAGTATTGGATTATTTTAATCAGAGAATTTTCTTCTCTGTTAATCATCCATCCATCCATCCATCCATCCATCCATCCATCCATCCATCCATCCATCCATCCATCCATCCATCCATCCATCCATCCATCCATCCATCCATCCATCCATCCATCCATCCATCCATCCATCCATCCATCCATCCATGGAGGAAACACTTCCCAATCCACACATACATAAAACACATAATTAAATATGTGCCTGTCAATCAACTATGGTTGAGCATGAATCACTCGAGGGTGTGGTGGATTGGAAGTGCGGTGGTTTATGGGATGGCACATAGCTCCTAATTTCACAACTTGCAGGGTCACTGTCACAGAAATGTTAGAAAACCTGCCTGCAAGTGTATGAAATTGATACAAATGCTTTATAATACGAGCGATCGCGATATCGTCACATCCGGGGGCCGTGGTCGGCATTTTTTAGATTTAAATAAATGATAAGAATCCTATGATCGGCAAAAACAATGTTCATGAACAGGGCATTGCTTGTCTTGCACTGAAACAAATTGATCATTTTATAAAACCGTGTTAGAGGCCTGGATGTATCAGCTGTTGCCGACCATTCACCAAAACATGGTGAGTTGGGCTCGAGCGGCAAAGGGGATTGATGTCACTGTGTATAAAAAAATGCAAAAGCGTGTATAGTTTTAGTAGTCAGAGAAGTATCTAAATCCCTGCCTTATAAATTCACAGTGGAAGGAAGAAGTGAGTGCACCCTTTGGAATTTCTTACATTTCTGCCTAAATTGGTCATAAAATGTGGTCTGATCTTTATGAAAATCACAAGAATAACTAAACAGTGTCTGCTTTGAATAATACCACCCAAACATTTACATTTGACATATTTTTATTGGCCACAACATGTAAACATTCACAGGACAGCGAGGAAAAAGATTTTGATAAAGATTAGACCTAATTTTATGACCAATTTAGACATAAATGTAAGAAATTCTTGGTCTCGTTTGGGCCGTTCCAGCCAATACCACAAAACAACAAATCATCTTGGACTTTTCCAAACTTGGCCTGATTGTTGGTGAGTGTGTTAAGTTAAACGAAATAGTTGCATATACAACTGTTTGGTTTTTTTGTTTTGTTTTATGTAATTTGTTAAAATGAATTTGAACATAAAAAAGAGAGGAACAATTATTCCTATGAACATTTTTTTTTGCTTCCCATTAACTTAAAAATATGTCGAAAATGATTGCTATGAATTCATTTTTTTTTTTTGCTATAGGCAACAACTTAAAAATGTGTGGAAAATAATGTGAACAAACCTTTATTTTATGTGTAGGTGAAGGTCAACTTTAGAAAGAATGAGGAATTGATAACTACTAAGTAATTATAACTTTCTCTTTTACATGTTTGATTTATTAACAATCAGTGGCTGTTGTTTGAACACCAAAAGTCTGACGCAGCCACTTACCTCAACTTTTTTGCTCAAGTTCAAAGAAACACTTATGACAGTGTAGGTGGGACGGGGGAACAAAGGTCTAAAAAGCTGTGCAGGGCAATTCCTAATCCAGTGGTTAGCAGTATTGTCTCTGTCAGAGTAGGATTCAAAAATGTCCTTGTGTTGTCCCTAGTTAGCTGAGTAAAAAAAAACACACACACACAGTTCGATGGATTGGGGCAGCCGTCTGGTCAAGCTGTGCAGCTTACTGTTGACATAATGGTCAGGTTTTGAATACTTTGCTGTTATTTAAAGAGTGACGTGCAACCTGAAATTGATATTGCTAAAAAATGAGCGCCACATACTGTATGTATGAAACAACAGGCCCATTTGGCTGCAGTCCTGTAGCCAGTACAACCTGCTGATGAGCAGGTTCAGAGCCAATGATGTGGGCAATGCTAAAACAATATTTAACACTATATATATAAAAACATATTCTTGCTCAAACCGGCCCACATTAGATTGGATTGGTTGCTCTTAAACCCTCTGACACGGGTCTAGGCCGTCGATTGAAGGGGGGCAGTCTTCCAATGTGTAACTGACTCTGCAAAACATAAACCAAAGAGGTTTCAAGTAAGATCATGAAACACAGTCATTGCACTGCCAGTCATTGAGCTTGTCACTCCATCAGAGGGTATACGTATGTCGAATGCCGATGAGTGGAAAATAACCACAGCTTTGGGCCGTCCCTTTCTCCCGCGGCAGCCCCCCCTTCATAGAAGAAGAAGAGTCTCGTGTCTATGTTAAAAGTTACTCTGGTTGTACTGGCAGAAGCATTCGCCTTATCTCTGCGCCACAGCTTCAACTGAAAAAAGACTGCAGCCCCTTCTCCAATGCCAAGGCTTTCCAGATGCACAGGTAAGTGAGAAATGACATTTGTTTATTGCTAATATGTGAAATATATAACACTGGACAGTATCCAGGACAACCCAAGTTTAATTTGCTGACATAACTTCATTTGCAAGTGGTAACACCATAAAATATCTTTTTTTTTTTTGCACCCCGCACGCAGGGTTAAAACATGCACATGGAGCCAGTAAACACTTTGGAGAGCTTTTTACCCACAAGCCCCTCTTCAAAGCAGCCCAAGAGGGGCCAGTGGTCCAGCAAACGGGAGTTCATTTTGGCCGTGGTTGGAGAGATTATCGGTCTGGGGAATGTCTGGAGGTTTCCGTATCTCTGCTTCAAGAATGGAGGAGGTGAGTGGGTAGGGCTGAACCCCCCCCCCATAACGTTTTGTTGCACATATAACTGAAATATAGCCTAAACTGAGACAATGTTGTTGTACATGAAATATGTACAACTGACTTATTAACCTTGAACATTTTCCTACAAAACTGCCATCACTTTTTTGTTGTGTTTTTGGTGCTTATTTGTTGCGTTTTTGTCGATTTTATTTAGTTTCTTTTTCATCCCTTTGTCATCATTACGTCGCCTGTTTTGTCACATTTTTGTCGTGTGCCTCTGCGATTTGGAACTCACGTTTGGGATTTATTCACCGGGCGACAATCCCTCCGCCGCGGGCGAATCTGCCCTGATTACAAAATGATTCAAAAGATAGCGTGTAAATCACAAGAGTCATCTGTTTTCTTCTCTTTCATGTCCATAAGCATATTTAGGCTGGTACATAGTTGTTCTGCTGTTGGTGTAGCTCTGTAAGGACTGGTTTATACTGAAGGGGATGTGAGTTTGAGTCAGATGATGGTCTATCATGGTTTGGTTGTTCCACTTGACATTCACTGATAAACAAAAGCAAGCATTGCCATGTTATTGTCACAGGCACTATCCTTTATTCAATCTTCAGTCACTTCATTTTTAGATGGTTGTGTCACTGATCCCCTCCTGGAGCCGCCACCTTAACGTGGTGGAGGGGTTTGAGCACCTGAATGATCCTGGAGCTCTGTTGTGGGGGGGCTTTGTGCCCCTGGTAGGGTCTCCCATGGCAAACAGGTCCTAGGTGACGGGTCAGACAGAGAGCGGTTCAGAAGCCCCTTATGAGAGACCAACAGGCCCGGTTAATCGTGAGGCCGTCCTCCCGTGGACCCACCACCTGCAGGAGGAGCCATAGGGGCTGGTGCAGTGTGATTTGGGCAGCTCCAACAGCTGCCCCCACGACCCGGCAACGGACAAGTGGAAGAAAATGCATGGATGGATGGATGGATGGATGGATGTGTCACTGACACTTCTCATTCATTCTCAGTCATTTGTTTCTATTCTCATCATTCTGAGCAGTTTTCTTCTTTCTAAATGATCACTCTCAGCTGTTAAAAAGCTCAATGAGCTCAGTCAGTGTTGAGTTCACTTTTTTCTGCTGCAATGCTTTTTCACCACCAGATGGCGACTATTAGGAAACTTACCAACACAATGTGATAAAGTGTGACACAATTTTGCACCATCTACCCATCACTCACAGGTGGTAAGAGGTTAAAGTTACATAGAGATCAACAAATGATCCGCAGGTGTTTCTGAGTTTTCTGAGTCCTTAATGACATTTTTGTTTGTGCCGTTTTCATTATTGAGATATTCATGATTCTTTTTTGCATGCAGTTTATGTTGCCGTGCGCTGCTGACATGTGCACACGCTTCAGAAGAGGACAAGCGTGGATCCCTCCAGGCTCTAAAGTTTGGAATAGTTTAAAGACCAGCACAAACGGAGATCTTTACAGCACAAAACAGCACAGATGTAGAGGAAGCGGTTGACACCATTTACCCGTTTTGGAGCTTTATAAAGGCAGGGCGACTTTAGATCTGACAAATAAAACAATCATTAATATCTCAAAAATGACAACAGCACAAACAAAGATGTTTACAGCATGAACGTTTGACTATTTAAATTTGAGCATGACGGGGGCTAAGGAGGTCGCACGTGTCACTGAAAAGCTTTACAGTTGTTTCAAGCAGGCATTAAGTCTATTTAAAAAAAAATCCATTATGCCACAAATTGTTTAAAATGTGCACAAACTAGTTGTACTTGTATCTTTCTGTCAGGCGCGTTCCTGGTGCCGTACGTCTTGTTTCTGCTCACATGTGGGATCCCCATCTTCTTCCTGGAGGTGTCTCTGGGACAGATGACCGGTCAGGGCGGCATCACCTGCTGGAGGAAGATCTGCCCTTTGATGGAAGGTAGTATGGCATCAGTTATATTACCACAGTGTACAATTAACCATGTTCAATCTACAATCCATTTTCTGCGTCAATTGATTTTGTTTTTAAAGGTTCCATTCATCGCATTCTAGATGTCATAATTTCATTATGTAGCTGGGGCCAATGCAACTCAATGGGAGAGACACCGTTTTGGAGAGAAATTTGTTTCTTTCACCCATTACTCCAAGTCTACTTAAACAAATGCTGATTTTTAAATATGCAATATGTTCTACTAAATAAAGAAACACAGATATGGAGAGGAGCAAAGTTGTTCAACAGCCCATAAATAGAGAAGTAACAGAGAAAGCTAACCACAATGTTGATGCTACAAGCTAACTGCTAGACAGTTAGCAACTCAGCTAGTCAGAGTTAGCCTACGTAATTTTTTTTTCCTATAGCTTTTAGCATTAGCCATCAATCACCCCAAATTATGAACAATACAGATGTTCTCTGCAGTTGTCAACCATCAGCCACATTTCAGTCAAAGTGTCGTTAGATATTATTCATAAATATTCAGACCTTTGGAGATTTTACTTCAGATACAAATAGTTGCTTAAAAGAGTCCTCTGAGCTAAATGCTAAAAATGTTTTTGGTTTTGTCCACTTGGTTTATGGCTTATATCTTTTATTACTAGGACTATCCACATGAAACAAAAACTGTCACAAAGGTCAACATCTTCTCTGTCAACTTCTTTTGTCAACTAAGGTCAAATTATTTCTCATAATGGTCCAATCCAAGTCAATGACAATATGTATGAAAACGCGTGTGTGAAGGACTGTCAGCCACAATACTAAGATTTGAGATTCCAATCACTTCCAAATAATGTTGGTACAATATTGGTCAGCTATTGGCCCGTGAACCATTTCTAAACCCTTGAATTTAAATGAACACAGATTAAAGGGTACAAAGCCTAAAATTGCAGATGAAGAAGCCAAAGTACCACCATGAACCGCTGTACTCGACCAGTGTAACAGACTTTCTAAAACACTTCCCTCACCTAAGGTGACAGAGGTTAATCTTGGAGGAGTTTGTAAAAGAACTACTTTTGAATGGTCAGTATGCATAAGCCCGATGTAAACACGCTTTTACATTGGAATGCCTTTTCCTTCTCTGAAGAGTGGGTCAGAATAATTAATGATCAGCTTAAAATCACTGAATAATCAGAACAGCCTGTTCAGATGAATACAAACTGTCTCTCTCTAATAGGCACACATCACACATCTTGTCTCATCGCCTCTGCCAAGTTTTCAACTGAAGACTTGCAAAATAGACATCAAAAATAGATGAAAAAATGTATATATTTACAATAAGACAACAATAAAAACATTTACTGTGGCTGATGAGCTGCAGGTGTATGGGTTGACTAACACTGCACTGTCTTGTCTTCCAGGCATTGGTTTTGGGGGGCTGATCATCATGCTGTACACTTGCATGTATTATATTGTCATTTTGGCCTGGGCATTGCTCTATCTCTTCTCTTCGTTTCAATCCGAACTGCCCTGGGCCAGCTGCAACAACACCTGGAACACAGGTACCTTCAAAAGCCTTTGGGGGACTGTGTTTGTTAAAGGAGACAAATTATGCTTTTTTCTGGTATTTTCCGATCATCTATTACACACATACAGCAGGGTTAGGGTTAACAATTGAAACACACAACTTAAAAACAGAAACAAGTCATTTATTTTTCGGTCCAAAGATTCCGAGCTGCCCTTAAAGGAATAGGCCACTGTTTTTACGTACTGAGATATGTTCTTACCTTAGCTTTGACGAGTTCTTTAGGACCTGTCTGATCTTCCCCCGTGCCTTCAGTCAAGTAAACACAGCGCAGACGGCGTTAGCATTTAGCCTCTCCCCCTCTCCTCTATAGCTCCAAAACAGGTCAAGATAGAAGCTACCAAGCTCTTCCACGTTTTCCCTATTTAAATATGGTTACGTGAAGTGTTCCACTACAAAGTGTAATTACACAAAATTAAACAATGTGGATTTTCTAAGCGGATAAAAGGGGGGACTATATTGTAAAGCGTAATAATACCAGGAGTAGTTCGAAATCCGCGCAGTAATCTTCACTTTACTGCGCAGTAATCTTCACTTTACTGTGCGGATGCCAAACTACTCCTGGTATTATTATGCCTTACAATACAGTTCCCCCTTTTATCCGCTTAGAAAATCCACATTGTTTAACTTTGTGTAATTATACTTTGTAGTGGAACACTTCACGTAACCATATTTAAATAGGGAAAACGTGGAAGAGCTTGGTAGCTTCTATCTTGACCTGTTTTGGAGCTATAGTGGAGAGAGGGAGAGGCTAAACGCTAATGCCGTCTGCGCTGTGACTGAAGGCACGGGTGAAGATCAGACAGGTCCTAAAGAACTCGTCAAAGCTAAGGTAAGAACATATCTCAGTATGTAAAAACGGTGGCCTATTCCTTTAAGCAAACGTCACTAAAGTCATCACCAAAACATAGCGTCAATGGGAAAATGTCTCGCCACAGCTAAAACTACACTGAAAAAACGCCATAACCTACCCACAAAAGTCAACTTTGCATATGTCACTTTTCTAATTTGCACCAGCAATAGCACCATCAAAACCACAGCATACGGCAATAACCTAAACTCAAACTGTCCTTCCCATTTTTAGTGAACTGCATTCAAGCTGCAAACGACTCGCTTTCTGTAAATGCAACATCATCTGTTGAAGAATTCTGGCAGTAAGTATCAAAATAAAGAAAAAATATGTTTTTATGAAACTCTTTAACTGATGGTAAAACCTGTTGCAGGAGACGAATTCTGGGGCTGTCCGGAGGAATAGAGGAGATGGGGAGCATCCGCTGGGACCTGGCGGGATGTCTCCTCCTCAGCTGGATCATTTGCTACTTTTGTATCTGGAAAGGAGTTAAGAGTTCAGGCAAAGTAAACCACAAGCTTTCTTTGATCAAAAAATATTGCACTACGCACTGAGGTGGTCTGTCACCCGAATTTTTTTTTTAAATTTCTAATCCAGCTGTTGTGTATAGGTTGTGTACTTCACGGCCACGTTCCCGTACCTCATGATGGTTGCTTTGCTCATTCGCGGCGTGACTTTACCTGGAGCCGCCGACGGAATTCGATTTTATCTCTGGCCTGATCCCAGTCGACTGTCGGACCCACAGGTGAGGCGGGTCGTGAGTGGGTTGATGTCAGACTCTCACCATAGATTGCAAAGTTTGGACAATATATGTGGAACCACACAGAGACAGCCTCTTGTAGTTTTAGTAGCATGTAGCACAGCAATGATGATGATGCTAACTTCCTAGGGCAATGACTGTTCCTTGTCAAAGTTGTCATCATTTTCTGCAAGACATATGACAAAAAAGCAGCGTCCCACCAATTCTAGATAATGTTTCACTTTTCTTTTTTCTTTTTTTTACTGTAGCAGAAATGACTACAGCAGTATAAAGATCAAAATGCTAACGAATGTTGAGCAACTGTTATTAGCTTACAGGGCGAACCTAACGCAATGTAAAAAATCTTCTGCCGACTGAAAGATGCCTTGTAAATGTTTGGACGGAAATGCTGCTAGCCAAAAAGGCTCGCAGCCTTATTATTATAACTAAGTTAGGGTGACCAGAGTTTCAAATTAGAAAACTGGGACACAATTTGGGAATATGCCATAGGGGGTTCGAAATCTTAGCTGTCTTTTCCCACGGTGAATGAAAGGTAAAACTGTTAACTGTTAATCAAAGAGATGCTTTGTGATATTTAATTGGTTTATATTTGCAATTGACTTTCACGTGGCCCAATAACAATCATTATCAAGTGAAGTGTGTTATTTTGGACTATAATAGCCAAAAAATGGGACACCTGGGATGGAGACTGAGTAAAACTGGGCCAAATCAATGGTTTTGGAGAAATCCATTGGGACATGGGACAAAGGACTCAAAACTGGGACTGTCGCGGGTAAACTGGGACATCTGGTCACCCTAAACTCAGACTTCAAGTCATTGAAGCTAAAGGCTAACGCTAACAAATGTTAAAATAGCGTCACTATCTTTCTCTATTTTTTAATATCCTATTTCATTTTTAATTTGCGTTAAAATGGTGACAGGAAGTTGTCTTTACCTTATACTGGCCAACAGGAAGTTAGCCAAATCTGTAAAAAGCTAAGCTAAATTTTTTTGCTTTTCCACGAGTAAATGTTGCATTTTCCTGTAGCTATAAATCCATGTCTGTTCCTACTTAACTTTAGCATGTTTGCAGGTGTGGATGGATGCTTCCAGTCAGATATTATTCTCCTATGCTGTGTGCACAGGTTGCCTGGCCTCTCTGGGGAGTTACAACCAACCAGACAACAACTGCTACAAGTGAGTCAATCACTCTGGTGGGAAATTAAATGTTTTTGGGTAGATGCTGTAAAATGTATTCACTGTTTGTGGGTCATTTATCAAAACGGATGCTGAAGCTGAAAAATAAAATATGCTATTATGTGGGCATGTTGCACATAATAAACCATTTGTAATGCCTTGTATTACAGAATCTGACATGCAAATGAGAATATGCTTCAAGTGTAAAAAACTACTCTGATCCACTTTTGCACATAGTACTCGTTTTGTTTTCTGATGTGATGCGCAAATTGCTTCTGCCGGGCCTACTTCTGAACTTGAACTGTAAATATGATGTTGTGTGGGATGTTGGATGCGACCAACCAAACTAAAGCCTTATTCCTGTTTTATGGCTGTTCTCCACAGAGACGCCTTTGCTCTCTGCCTGCTCAACAGCGCCACCAGTTTAGTTGCTGGTTTTGCCATATTCTCTGTGCTGGGATACATGTCGTACGAGCTGGGAGTCAGCATCGAAACAGTGGCAGAGTCAGGT
The DNA here is from genome assembly GCF_951799975.1 of Gobius niger. Classification (NCBI taxonomy): domain Eukaryota; kingdom Metazoa; phylum Chordata; class Actinopteri; order Gobiiformes; family Gobiidae; genus Gobius; species Gobius niger. The sequence goes on from NC_136864.1 coordinate 27,724,402, forward strand.
TGGCGCTGATGAACTCCAGTTGCATTTCTCTTGTATACAGACCACACTTACACGTGTTGTTTCTGTTTGACCCAGGACCGGGCCTGGCGTTCATCGCTTACCCTCGCGCCGTGGCCATGATGCCTCTGCCTCAGCTCTGGGCGGTCTTCTTCTTCATGATGATCATCTTTCTTGGCCTGGACAGTCAGGTAAACGGCATCAGTGTCTCTGTGCTGTAAAACAAAAACATTACAAACTCACCTCAAAGACAACCACAAATGAAAAACCATAAGATTAGAAATAAACGTCAAGCCAAAGGCGCTTCATTAAAATGTGCTTATTTAACATTTACCATCACATTAACGTTACAAACACAGAAGTCTCTTTCGGTGAAGTATTTAACTTCCTGTGTAAACGTTTTAATATGTAATTATCCAAAAGCTGCTTGTTTTCTGCCATGTATTGTTCATATACTTAGCGAGACTCAGCTAACTCTCCCTGGATTAAATAAGGACAGGAAGTTAGCATCATACTGCTATGCAACATCCTATGCACAGGGTTTCACATTAAAACACTGACCTTTTCTAATCTAATGCTGCGTTCCAGGCAACTGGTAACAGGGATTTTTCCCACTTGAAATTTCCGAGATTCAACCTCAGAGCATTCCAGTTGAAAAAGCTCGCATGTAAACAAAGCGGCTAATGCTAGCACAGTTAACTAATAGGATGCTAATGTAATATGAACATTTCTTCGCCAAAGATTGAAGGTTCACACAACTGATGCAGTGGAAAATGTAAAGTTTTATGTTATGCCATTGCTGTCTTCAGTTCCTATCTGAACTTGGACCACTCCGATCATCTCAGAATTTACAAGTTGTAATACTTAAATTTTACCAGTTTGAGCAGCATTTTAAAGAGGGGGTATTATGCTTTTTTCAGCCACATAGCACCAGTCTATAGCACACTACAATGATGACGAAACCTTCTGTTGGTCTGTCAATGCAGTAAATTAGAATAACTGCCTTGTATAAAATTGCTCTTTCAAAATGGCGGTAGCAAATGACTTGAAATAGGCCTCTGTCTCTTTAAGACGCTCCCTGACCCTTTCCGACACGCCCCCTCCACACGTTGTCTGTGGCATCACAACACTCCACCGTTGTCTCAACAGTATTGAAACTACGATCGGTGCATTTTAATTTTTATTGTTGGAAAGGAGCTACTGTTTATCACTTTGTGAACAATGGCCACACAGGATATTATTTGGAGACGAACCTTCCACACCGGACGCTTGGAAGGGGCTCTTGCCTGAAAAATAACTGCTGTTTGGAGGCTATCTCTTTGTAACTGCCATGCCCTATGGATCTCTAACTATACCCCCATGGACGACACCACGATCTGCAGGAGCCCATACGATTCAAAGACGGACATTGACTGTGCAGGTGAACAATGTTTTTTTGAGGTTACCCGTTAGCTTGTTATAATCGACTACAGCTCATTGTTGATGAAAAGTCTGCAATAAACCACAAATGTGTAAAGCCAGGCTCATTGTGTGATCATCGTAAAGGCTGCTTTGAGTAGTTGCCTGCTTTATTGACGTTATTTGTGCATAATATGCTGCCTGTTTTCAATGAATGTTGTGAAGGTGAAGGTTGTTAGCTTGTCGCGGCTAATAGTGCCTTAGCTCCGGGAGAAAACCACTCGGCTACGACCAGGGTTGCCAGGTCCGCGGTTAAACCGCGGAATTGGGCGGTTTTTAAAGCCATTCCGCGGGTGAAAAAAACTGTCCGCGGTTTTTTGCCTTGCTGTAATCAATGTTGACTTGATCAAAATAACTATTTCGAAGGCAAATCCAAGGCTCTTTAAGCTGCTTTTTCAATAAGGGGGGGAAATAGGGGCGGTTTCTCATCATCGCAGGAGCACATGGGCTCTGTTAACTAGTAAACAATATTGAAAATTCCAGCCGTGCCGTATGTCCGCGGGTTTTCCACGGTTTTCAGATATTTTTGGGCGGGTTTGGCTGCCCAGACCTGGCAACCCTGGCTACGACTCACTGTAGATGAAATGTGAGCAATAAACTACAAAATCAACAAGCCAGGCTCCGTGTGTGATCATCATAAAGGCTGCTTCAAGCAGTTGCCTGTTTTAGTGACGTTTTTAGTGCATAATATGCTGCTTGTATTCAGTGAATTTTCGCGTTAGCTTGTCGCGGCTAGCTTGTTAGCTCCGGGAGAAAGCCACTCGGCTATGACCCATCGTAGATGAAATGTGAGCAATAAACTTCCAAATCAACAAGCCCGGCTCCGTGTGTGATCATTGTTAAACGGTTCTTTATGTGTGTGGTGGTTTTATTGACTTTATGTGTGCATATTTCTCGTTTTCACGTGATGACTCGAGGTTTAGCTTAGCATTAGCTTTCTCCGGAGGCTTTGTGCATCATCAAGGCCCAGCGCAGAACCAGACACTGAAATAAGCGTTCTTGTCACCGGTTTTAATCCTGGGTGTTTCGGTAACAGAAACACTGATGTGTGTCTTTGTAAAAGTCTGCTGTGGCTCCGGTTCACAACACATGAAGCTAATCCTCCATGATGACTCTGTTTACATCTTAGGGCTGGACACTGCGGGGAGGGGGTTCTGCTGAGGAGCAGTGGTTGGTTACTCGGCTGGTGACGAAAGGTCGGAGGCATATCCTAGAGGTCGAGGCGTTCCCTGAAGGAATCAGGCGTTTTATCCCTAAAATGGCTGCCATCAGAGTTTTTACAGATTACTCGAAAATACGTGAATGTGCCCAGGCAACACTTCAGGCATGGTTTTAATGAGGGAATGACATCATAACATGATGTAAAGCTTGAAAAAGTCGATTTTGCATAATACCCCCCCTTTAAGACATTTTACTCAAAAAACGTACTAAATTAGTTTAAAAAAAAAAAGGAGGATTCTGGAGAATCTTTTGGTGTATTTTCTACAGGCCTGAACTCATTTTGATGTTGTCCTGTAGTTTGTGTATCTGGAGGGCTTGGTCACATCCATATCCGACATGCACCCCTCCTTCTTCTTCACGGGCCATCGCCGTAAACTGCTTTTGCTGGGAGTCTGCCTCGTGTCACTTGTCATCGGCCTGTGTATGATCACAGAGGTGGGACTTTGAGACGAATCGGATCTTTGAAGAGTTTTATCAACACTCACACATTGATTTATTGTTCCTTGCCGAAGGGGGGGTTGTATGTCTTCCAGCTGTTCGACTACTATGCCTGCAGCGGTATCCCAGTGGTACTCTTCGCCATACTGGAATCTGTCTGCATCGGTTGGGTTTATGGTAAGTCGTGGGTACAGTAGGTACAGTTATAAGTTTTTATCATTTTCTGTCATCATCCTCATTATGTGTCTGCCTCAAGGAGCTGACCGTTATTACAGCAATGTCGCGGACATGATCGGGTATCGCCCGTGGCCCTATATGAAATACTGTTGGAAGTATATCACTCCAACTGTGGCCACAGTAAGTCAATGAATTGTTCAATTTCAGAAAAGTATAGCATGTGCAATAATAAGAGTACCTTGCTGAGCTTCAAACTTGGTTTTGTATATACTGTTCCTTTATTGGTAGAGGTTTAGTTTATAGTTGGGCTTAATCTCGTTTAACTCCTCCAATTGGACGTTTTCTCCATACTCTGCCAAAAGTAAGTTTATTAGTGATGCTGATGAGGCGTCTTACTACAATACTAAAGCTGCAGAGGACAGATGACGGCTTCAGAACCTTTCGTATACAATGAATATACAGTGTTTCGAGTTCTGTTGACTCAAGCGTTGATCATAACTACAAGCAAAACTAATTAATCAACAATTCATTTTGCCAAAGGCCTGCACTGACATTGGCCCACCAGACTATTACACTGTCTGACCAAAAGAAAAGGTTCAGCAACACTATGTCCCCAAAGACTGAGATCAGCTGACGACCTGATCATTTGACTTCATTGATTTGATCAGTGGAGTCAAATCCATTGATGTAATGACCAGGTTATTCCATCAATGGATTTCTCCTTCCTTGATGGCACTGGCATATTCCAAGATGACAATGCCAGGATTCATCGGGTCACATTGTGAAAGAGTGGTTTAGCGAAAATGAGACATAATTTTCACAAATGAATATGAGAGTCCAGAGTCCTGAACTTTGCTCCATTGAGAATCTTTGGGAAGTAGAAGAGAAGGCTTTGCGCTGTGGTCTCACTCTCCCATCAAGATACAAGATCCATAATGAAAAATGAACGTGGATCTTTGCCACAGTGAAAGCTAAAGGCGTCCAACGAAAATTATATTTGATTGTGGTGACTTTTTATTTTATTTTTAGTCAGGCAGTGTATTTTATTTATAGTATTTTGAAAACTGCCTCTGTGAAATTTAGCAGCTTTTTGAGTGAAAAACCCCTAGATAGGGTGAGGAGCTCAGTTATCCGGGAGGAGCAACTATGGCTTTGTTGATTTTGGACACTGATACCTAAAAAATGATTCCGGTATCGGTGTGATGGCATTTGTGATGTGTTCGAAAATACTATTTGCTTTGTTGTTTGTCTAACAGACTCCATTTTACAGGGCATACTGCTCTTCTCTTTGGTCCAGTTCAAGCCCCTAAAGTACAACAACACTTATGTCTACCCGACATGGGGCTATGGACTCGGACTCTTCTTGGCTTTCTCTTCGGTTTCGATGGTCCCTTTGTGGATCCTTTACAAGCTGGCCTCCACGCCTGGAACGCTGAAACAGGTACAACTGCATTATACAAATTCAGGACTTTCTACCCGTATCTCTGTCTTATTGTTACACTCTCTCTTACACCTTTGTAGAAACTGAGAATCGGGACAACTCCAGCAGAAGGTCTAAGAAAGCCTTACTGAATGGACCAAACTTTTCAACTCATGTGTTTTTTCTGCTTAATGAATGTTAATTCCTCATAAACAAAGCTTTATTTTGGTCTTAATGATATGATATAAAGATAATCCTGTCACACGAGGCGTTTAATGGCGTTTGCATTCAGTGATATTTTTTATAAGATTACATATTATTATATTATATTATTATAGGGGGATCGGAGGGTGTGTTCCAATTACAGAGGAATCACCCTCCTTAGCCTCCCCGGTAAGGTCTACTCCAGGGTGCTGGAGAGGAGGATCCGGCCGATAGTTGAACCTCGGATTCAGGAGGAACAATGCGGTTTTCGTCCTGGTCGTGGCACACTGGACCAGCTCTACACCCTTCATCGGGTGCTTGAGGGTTCGTGGGAGTTCGCCCAACCAGTCCACATGTGTTTTGTGGATCTGGAGAAAGCGTTCGACCGCGTCCCTCGTGGTGCCCTGTGGGGGGTGCTCCGGGAGTATGGGGTCCGGGGCCCTCTGCTAAGGGCTGTCCGTTCCCTGTATGACCGCAGCAGGAGCTTGGTTCGCATTGCCGGCAGTAAGTCAGACCTGTTCCCGGTGCGTGTTGGTCTCCGCCAGGGCTGCCCTTTGTCACCGGTTCTGTTCATTACTTTTATGGACAGAATTTCTAGGCGCAGCCAGGGGCCGGAGGGTGTCCGGTTTGGGAGCCTCAGGGTCTCATCTCTGCTGTTTGCGGATGATGTTGTTCTGATGGCTTCAACGAACCAGGACCTTCAGCACGCTCTGGGGCGGTTTGCAGCCGAGTGTGTAGCGGCCGGGATGGGGATCAGCACCTCCAAATCTGAGGCCATGGTTCTCCACCGGAAAAAGGTGGCTTCCCCTCTACAGGTCGGTGGGGAGTCCTTACCTCAAGTGGAGGAGTTCAAGTATCTCGGGGTCTTGTTCACGAGTGAGGGATGGATGGAGCGTGAGATCGATAGACGGATCGGTGTGGCGTCAGCAGTGATGCGGTCGCTGTATCGGCCTGTCGTGGTGAAGAGGGAGCTGAGTCGGGGGGCAAAGCTCTCGATTTACCGATCGATCTACGTTCCCACCCTCACCTATGGTCATGAGGTCTGGGTAATGACCGAAAGGACAAGCGGCCGAAATGAGTTTCCTTCGCAGGGTGGCTGGGCGCACCCTCCGAGATCGGGTGAGGAGCTCAGTTACCCGGGAGGAGCTCGGAGTAGAGTCGCTGCTCCTTCACGTCGAAAGGAGCCAGCTGAGGTGGCTAGGGCATCTGTTCCGGATGCCTCCTGGTCGCCTCCCGCGGGAGGTGTTCCAGGCATGTCCTAGTGGGACAAGGCCTCGTGGAAGGCCCAGGACACGGTGGTGGGACTATGTCTCCGAGCTGGCCTGGTGTCGCCTCGGGGTCCCCCCAGAACAGCTGGAGGAGGTGTGTGTGGATCAGGAAGTTTGGGCATCTCTGCTGAGACTGCTGCCCCCGCGACCCGGCCCCGGATAAAGCGGAAGAAAATGGATGGATGGATGGATGGATGAAATTGAAATTTATGTTACTAACTCCAGATACATGCTTATTTCTCTTCTGTTTGACACTTGATATTGTTCATTATTAATGTTTGTGTTTTGTTTTTTCTCTGGTGGAAGCCTGTAAACTGGGTTAGGCGGAATAAGTTTTCACTTCAGCCTAAACCCTTTCAGTCATGTTGTACACAAAGAATTGGAAATGTTTTTACATTTATAGGAATGAACTGATCGAATAAACTACTACTACTACTGCATTAGCTCAAAGACACACAAGTCAGACACAAAAACACTGCTCTATCTGTAACTTTAATTCAGTGTTTGTTTTCCTATGATTTTGTTTTCCTATGGAAAACAAAATCATTTTATTTTTATGTTGTTTTGTTTACAGAATCCCGTATTTACGCCCACACACATTTCTCTAAAATAAAATAATGAAAACAACAAAATATATTATTATTATTATCACTATTATTATTAGTATTGTATTATTCCACTATAGAAACATTACAGAAGTAAATGCTTACAAACTAACAATCAAAATGACTTTGGAATAGTCAAAACTAGATAGTATAGCTCTTAAAGCATAGCTTTAGTCTACTATGGAATGCAGCAGGGGAGGTGCGACGTATCTGCAGAGGTGTGAACCGGTTTGCCCATGCACCTGCAGTGGCGCCATCGCGTCTAGGACACCACGTGGATTGGGGAGGTGTGAAATAATTTCATTATGATAATTCTTGTATACACATAATTAGCATAACAAAGAAATAATTAGCATAACAAAGAAAGGGATCCCATAATTACTACTAAGGACCATATTTCCGGTATTGGATTATTTTAATCAGAGAATTTTCTTCTTTGTTAATCATCCATCCATCCATCCATCCATCCATCCATCGCGGTCCATGGAGGAAACACTTCCCAATCCACACACACACACCTCCAGCTGTTCTGGGCCAGGCCAGAGACATGGTTTGTCCAAGGTCTTTCCTGGGGCCACCTACCAATGGGACATGCCCGGAGCATCTCCCCAGGAAGGGACTGGGAGGCATCTAGAATAGATGCCCGAGTCACCCTACAAAGGAACCTCATTTTGGCCGCCTGTAACCGCGATCTTGTCCTTTCAGTGATTACTCAAACTGTAGCGCCCAGAGTTCTGACCAACCAGTTGGACAAAAGTGCAGAGCCAGGTTCTAGTTTTACAAGATTAAGCTACAAAAGGTTAAAGCTACAAAAGGTAGCTTTAACCTTTTTTAAAAGGTTAAAAATGCTAAAAGGTATGTTAAAATGGGGGATTTGTCCAGAAGTGCAGGTGTGCATCTTGGTCGGGAAGGGGAGAAGTCAGTGGAGGAGTTGGGTCAGTTCCATTAGTCCGACTGGCGAGGCCGGGCAGCTGTGACGCGAGGCGTTGCTGGGCTGTGGTTTATCGGACTTTGGTTTTGCCTTGGACTCACTTCATTTAATAATTAAATATGTGCCTGTCAATCAACTATGGTTGAGAATCACTCGAGGGTGGGGTGGATTGGAAGTGCGGTGGTTTATGGGATGGCACATAGCTCCTAATCGGCGGTGAGGAACCTCTAGAGGTCCCTAGGCTAAAGGAGGTATGAGAGGAAGCATTGAGGCTCCACTACCTACCTCCTTCCTAACTGACAGCCCTATTTGGATGCTTCTTATCATGGCGGACACTGACACATACCGGTTTTGCCTTAGACCTCTTATCAATCTCATAAACCTAATCTGATTAGTTACTTTTAGAATGTTAGAATGTGATGATGTCATTATTACCGGTATGTCGAATGCCGATGAGTGGAAAATAACCACAGCTTTGGGCCGTCCCTTTCTCCCACGGCAGCCCCCCCTTCATAGAAGAAGAGTCTCGTGTCTATATTAAAAGTTACTCTGGTTGTACTGGCAGAAGCATTCGCCTTATCTCTGCGCCACAGCTTCAACTGAAAAAAGACTGCAGCCCCTTCTCCAATGCCAAGGCTTTCCAGATGCACAGGTAAGTGAGAAATGACATTTGTTTATTGCTAATATGTGAAATATATAACACTGGACAGTATCCAGGACATTTGCTGACATAACTTCATTTGCAAGTGATAACACCATAAAATATCCTTTTTTTTTTTGCACCCCGCACGCAGGGTTAAAACATGCACATGGAGCCAGTAAACACTTTGGAGAGCATTTTACCCACGAGCCCCTCTTCAAAGCAGCCCAAGAGAGGCCAGTGGTCCAGCAAACGGGAGTTCATTTTGGCCATGGTTGGAGAGATCATCGGTCTGGGGAATGTCTGGAGGTTTCCGTATCTCTGCTTCAAGAATGGAGGAGGTGAGTGGGTAGGGCTGAACCCCCATAACGTTTTGTTGCACATATAACTGAAATATAGCCTAAACTGAGACAATGTTGTTGTTCATGAAATATGTACAACTGACTTATTAACCTTGAACATTTTCTCAAGTTCAACTTCTTGACGGACATTGCAACCAATAGGACAGTAACGCCTCATTTCAAGACCTACAAAACTGCAGTCACATTTTTTTGTGTTTTTGGTGCTTATTTGTTGCGTTTTTGTCGATTTTATTTAGTTTCTTTTTCATCCCTTTGTCATCACCTGTTTAGCTGCGTTTACGTCGCCTGTTTTGTCGCATTTTTGTCGTGTGCCTCTGCGATTTGGAAATCACGTTTGGGATTTATTCATCGGGCGACGATCCATCCGCCTGATTACAAAATGATTCAAAAGATAGCGTGTAAATCACAAGAGTCATCTGTTTTCTTCTCTTTCATGTCCATAAACATATTTAGGCTGGTACACAGTTGTTCTGCTGTTGGTGTAGCTCTGTAAGGACTGGTTTATACTGAAGGGGATGTGAGTTTGAGTCAGATGATGGTCTATCATGGTTTGGTTGTTCCACTTGACATTCACTGATAAACAAAAGCAAACATTGCCATGTTATTGTCACAGGCACTATCCTTTATTCAATCTTCAGTCACTTCATTTTTAGATGGTTGTGTCACTGATCCCCTCCTGGAGCCGCCACCTTAACGTGGTGGAGGGGTTTGAGCTCCTGAATGATCCTGGAGCTCTGTTATGGGGGGGCTTTGTGCCCCTGGTAGGGTCTCCCATGGCAAACAGGTCCTAGGTGACGGGTCAGACAGAGAGCGGTTCAGAAGCCCCTTATGAGAGACCAACAGGCCCGGTTAATCGTGAGGCCGTCCTCCCGTGGACCCACCACCTGCAGGAGGAGCCATAGGGGCTGGTGCAGTGTGATTTGGGCAGCTCCAACAGCTGCCCCCACGACCCGGCAACGGACAAGTGGAAGAAAATGCATGGATGGATGGATGGATGGATGGATGTGTCACTGACACTTCTCATTCATTCTCAGTCATTTGTTTCTATTCTCATCATTCTGAGCAGTTTTCTTCTTTCTAAATGATCACTCTCAGCTGTTAAAAAGCTCAATGAGCTCAGTCAGTGTTGAGTTCACTTTTTTCAGGCTCACTGCTGCAATGCTTTTTCACCACCAGATGGCGACTATACAAGGAAACTTACCAACACAATGTGATAAAGTGTGACACAATTTTGCACCATCTACCCATCACTCACAGGTGGTAAGAGGTTAAAGTTACATAGAGATCAACAAATGATCCGCAGGTGTTTCTGAGTTTTCTGAGTCCTTAATGACATTTTTGTTTGTGCCGTTTTCATTATTGAGATATTCATGATTCTTTTTTGCATGCAGTTTATGTTGCCGTGCGCTGCTGACATGTGCACACGCTTCAGAAGAGGACAAGCGTGGATCCCTCCAGGCTCTAAAGTTTGGAATAGTTTAAAGACCAGCACAAACGGAGATCTTTACAGCACAGATGTAGAGGAAGCGGTTGACACCATTTACCCGTTTTGGAGCTTTATAAAGGCAGGGCGACTTTAGATCTGACAAATAAAACAATCATTAATATCTCAAAAATGACAACAGCACAAACAAAGATGTTTACAGCACGAACGTTTGACTATTTAAATTTGAGCACGATGGGGGGCTAAGGAGGTCGCACGTGTCACTGAAAAGCTTTACAGTTGTTTCAAGTAGGCATTAAGTCTATTTTTTTTTTTTTATCCATTATGCCACAAATTGTTTAAAATGTGCACAAACTAGTTGTACTTGTATCTTTCTGTCAGGCGCGTTCCTGGTGCCGTACGTCTTGTTTCTGCTCACATGTGGGATCCCCATCTTCTTCCTGGAGGTGTCTCTGGGACAGATGACCGGTCAGGGCGGCGTCACCTGCTGGAGGAAGATCTGCCCTTTGATGGAAGGTAGTATGGCATCAGTTATATTACCACAGTGTACAATTAACCATGTTCAATCTACCATCCATTTTCTGCGTCAATTGATTTTGTTTTTAAAGGTTCCATTCATCGCATTCTAGATGTCATAATTTCATTATGTAGCTGGGGCCAATGCAACTCAATGGGAGAGACACCGTTTTGGAGAGAAATTTGTTTCTTTCACCCATTACTCCAAGTCTACTTAAACAAATGCTGAATTATAAATATGCAATATGTTCTACTAAATAAAGAAACACAGATATGGAGAGGAGCAAAGTTGTTCAACAGCCCATAAATACAGAAATAACAGAGAAAGCTAACCACAATGTTGATGCTACAAGCTAACTGCTAGACAGTTAGCAAGTCAGCAAGTCCGGGAAACATTTCAGAGTATGTTAGCCTGCGTAATTTATTTTTCCTATAGCTTTTAGCATTAGCCATCAATCACCCCAAATTATGAACAATACAGATGTTCTCAACCACATTTCAGTCAAAGCGTCGTTAGAAGTCATTCATAAATGTTCAGACCTTTGGAGATTTTACTTCAGATACAAATAGTTGCTTAAAGAGTCCTCTGAGCTAAATGCTAAAAATGTTTTTGGTTTCTGCCACTTGGTCTTTACCGTGTTTTTGTGGAGGTTTGGTGGATTTGTTTACTTTGAGAGTCCAAAATGGTCCTGAAGAAAGCAGCTCTTTGAAGGTAAACAAACTGCTAGCTTATCAGCTAAACCCATTTGAGATCTACAAACATCTTCTTCTGAGACACTGAACAGTGAAGAGGCACCAAGAGCCCCCACACCTGCAGCACGGAGGAGGCGTCACAAGAGGAGCTACAGGAAACAACAAAAGGGACCAACGAGGAGATGGTGATAGACTGTGGAGGGAGCTGTGCAGGAGGAAGAGGAAGGACGAGGTGGAGCTGACCAGTGCAGGACACCACGCTCTGAGACAGGGACAAGCCCAGGAGGCGGTGCACCGTTTTCAGATGATCAGAGGAGACAGAGGGCAGCTACAGTTTCTCCATCCTCCAAGGTCATGCGGGTGGAGCGGCTGAAGGACAACGAGATCATCGACCCGGCCGAGGACAGGAACTTCTACATCACCGTGGACACAACCTGATCATCAAGCAGGCGCGTCTGTCCGACACGGCCAACTACACCTGTGTGGCCAAGAACATCGTGGCCAAGCGCAAGAGCTCCACCGCCGTGGTCATCGTCTACGGATTTCCCATCAACCAGTGCTCCTCCTGTGACCAAAACAGTGAAGATGGCGGCCGCGACACAACGATCTTTCACCAAAGAAAAAAAAAAAGAGTGGTGCAAACTGAATGGGTGCTGCTGCCGGATGCTCTCTCATCGAATGCAATTTCTCCATCTGTGAGATCAATAAAGTACCATCTTATCTTATCTTATGGCTTATATTTTTATTACTAGGACTATCCACATGAAACAAAAACTGTCACAAAGGTCAACATCTTCTCTGTCAACTTCTTCTGTCAACTAAGGTCAAATTATTTTCTCATAATGGTCCAATCCAAAAGTCAACGACAATATGTATGAAAACGCGTGTGTGAAGGACTTTCAGCCACAATACTAAGATTTGAGATTCCAATCACTTCCAAATAATGTTGGCAAAATATTTGTCAGCTATGTTTTTGGAGATTTTTTTGGCTTTGAGTTGTATTGGCCCGTGAACCATTTCTAAACCCTTGAATTTAAATGAACACAGATTAAAGGGTGTAGGAGCCAAAATGCACCTTTCTCCCAGCCGGTAGGGGGCGCTGGTGAACTTTATTGACTGTTAGATTTCCCTACAAAAGGGGCCTAATCAGTGACCCAGGTGCGGCTGGTTTTGAGGTAAACTGTTTCTTACTAAATGTAGAGGCAAACCGGCCCTATGCTGGTTGCCTCCTGGCTGCTGAGTTTTTAGGGGTTCCCAACGCGTGTCTCCACAAATCACTCCAATATTGTGCTTTATTGGCCCCTGTGACCAATTCCTTTATTTTTGTACACAACATAAGATGTCCACATGACACGGTAAGAAACAGTTTACCTCAAAACCAGCCGCACCTGGGTCACTGATTAGGCCCCTTTTGTAGGGAAATCTAACAGTCAATAAAGTTCACCAGCGCCCCCTACCGGCTGGGAGAAAGGTGCATTTTGGCTCAGTCAGCCCATCGGATGCCCCTCCAAGGATTGACTGCATCATACCAAAAATGGGCATGCCAGTCAGAGTTAGGCAAAATTTGGCAATGGCTGTGAATTCTGGATGCAGGGAGAAGGGTCAGTGGGACATGTCCAGGCCTAGCATGATGCAGAGAGAGGACTGGAGCTCACGGGGCTCAAAGCCCAGACTCGAGATGGACATTCAGTGGTTTGTGGCAGACGCTGACCTTGTGAAAAACATTGACCTTATGAAAAAAAGTTTTGCAGGAAATATGGATAATGTGGAAAAATGTTTTGTTGAAAATGTGGATGCTGAAAAAGCCATTTCTTTAGTTTATGTGAAGCCATGGAAAATGTTCAAAAGAAAAAAGTGGAAGATTGGGTTTCATAAATGATCAATTTAGTCTGATCTAACTGGTAATGTACTGGTGTATGGTATTTGACTTTGGAATTTGGATTATGGAACATGTATTGACTATCGACACAATTTGTCATTGTGTTAATGTACTGTACATATGTTATTATGAATTACTAGTACGTTTACATTTGGCTCCTTGTTTTTGTTTTGTAATTGTTTGTTGCTCCTGCACACTCAATTAAGGGGCCGGTGTGTAGGAGCCAAAATGCACCTTTCTCCCAGCCGGTAGGGGGCGCTGGTGAACTTTATTGACTGTTAGATTTCCCTACAAAAGGGGCCTAATCAGTGACCCAGGTGCGGCTGGTTTTGAGGTAAACTGTTTCTTACCGTGTCATGTGGACATCTTATGTTGTGTACAAAAATAAAGGAATTGGTCACAGGGGCCAATAAAGCACAATATTGGAGTGATTTGTGGAGACACGCGTTGGGAACCCCTAAAAACTCAGCAGCCAGGAGGCAACCAGCATAGGGCCGGTTTGCCTCTACAAAGGGTACAAAGTCTAAAATTGCAGATGAAGAAGCCAAAGTACCACCATGAACCACTGTACTCGACCAGTGTAACAGACTTTCTAAAACACTTCCCTCACCTAAGGTGACAGAGGTTAATCTTGGAGGAGTTTGTAAAAGAACTACTTTTGAATGGTCAGTATGCATAAGCCCGATGTAAACACGCTTTTACATTGGAATGCCTTTTCCTTCTCTGAAGAGTGGGTCAGAATAATTAATGATCAGCTTAAAATCACTGAATAATCAGAACAGCCTGTTCAGATGAATACAAACTGTCTCCCTCTAAGAGGCACACATCACACATCTTGTCTCATCGCCTCTGCCAAGTTTTCAACTGAAGACTTGCAAAATAGACATCAGAAGTAGATGAAAAAATGTATATATTTACAATAAAAAAACAATAAAAACATTTACTGTGGCTGATGAGCTGCAGGTGTATGGGTTGACTAACACTGCACTGTCTTGTCTTCCAGGCATTGGTTTTGGGGGGCTGATCATCTTGCTGTACACTTGCATGTATTATATTGTCATTTTGGCCTGGGCATTGCTCTATCTCTTCTCTTCGTTTCAATCCGAACTGCCCTGGGCCAGCTGCAACAACACCTGGAACACAGGTACCTTCAAAAGCCTTTGGGGGACTGTGTTTGTTAAAGGAGACAAATTATGATTTTTTCTGGTATTTTCCGATCATCTATTACACACATACAGCAGGGTTAGGGTTAACAATTGAAACAACTTAAAACAGAAACAAGTCATTTGTTTTTGGTCCAAAGATTCCGAGCTGCCCTTAAGAAAACATCACTAAAGTCATCACCAAAACATAGCGTCAATGGGAAAATGTCTCGCCACAGATAAAACTACACTGAAAAAACGCCATAACCTACCCACAAAAGTCAACTTTGCATATGTCACTGTTCTAATTTGCACTAGCAATAGCACCATCAAAACCACAGCATTCGGCAATAACCTAAACTCAAACTGTCCTTCCCATTTTTAGTGAACTGCATTCAAGTTGCAAACGACTCGCTTTCTGTAAATGCAACATCATCTGTTGAAGAATTCTGGCAGTAAGTATCAAAATAAAGAAAATATGTTTTTATGAAACTCTTTAACTGATGGTAAAACCCGGCGCTGTTGCAGGAGACGAATTCTGGGGCTGTCCGGAGGAATAGAGGAGATGGGGAGCATTCGCTGGGACCTGGCGGGATGTTTCCTCCTCAGCTGGATCATCTGCTACTTTTGTATCTGGAAAGGAGTTAAGAGTTCAGGCAAAGTAAACCACAAGCTTTCTTTGATCAAAAAATATTGCACTACACGCTGAGGTGGTCTGTCACCCGTACTTTTTTTAAATTTCTAATCCAGCTGTTGTGTATAGGTTGTGTACTTCACGGCCACGTTCCCGTACCTCATGATGGTTGCTTTGCTCATTCGCGGCGTGACTTTACCTGGAGCCGCCGACGGAATTCGATTTTATCTCTGGCCTGATCCCAGTCGACTGTCGGACCCACAGGTGAGGCGGGTCGTGAGTGGGTTGATGTCAGACTCTCACCATAGATTGCAAAGTTTGGACAATATATGTGGAACCACACAGAGACAGCCTCTTGTAGTTTTAGTAGCATTTAGCACAGCAATGATGATGATGCTAACTTCCTAGGGCAATGACTGTTCCTTGTCAAAGTTGTCATCATTTTCTGCAAGACATATGACAAAAAAGCAGCGTCCCACCAATTCTAGATAATGTTTCACTTTTTTTTTTTTTTACTGTTGCAGAAATGACTACAGCAGTATAAAGAGCAAAATGCTAACGAATGTTGAGCAACTATTATTAGCTTACAGGGCGAACCTAACGCAATGTAAAAAATCTTCTGGCGACTGAAAGATGCCTTGTAAATGTTTGGACGGACATGCTGCTAGCCAAAAAGGCAATTTGGTTTGATTGTGTAATTTCACACTTTTAGAGACACATATTATAACTAAGTTAGGGTGACCAGAGTTTCAAATTAGAAAACTGGGACACAATTTGGGAATATGCCATAGGGGGTTCGAAATCTTAGCTGTCTTTTCCCACGGTGAATGGTAAAACTGTTAACTGTTAATCAAGGAGATGCTTTGTGATATTTCATTGGTTTATATTTGCAATTGACTTTCACATGGCCCAAAAACAATCCTCATCAAGTGAAGGGTGTTATTTTGGACTATATTAGCCAAAAAATGGGACACCTGGGATGGAGACTGAGTAAAACTGGGCCAAATCAATGGTTTTGGAGAAATCCATTGGGACATGGGACAAAGGACTCAAAACTGGGACTGTCCCGGGTAAACTGGGACATCTGGTCACCCTAAACTTGAAATAGCGTCACTAACTTTCTCTATTTTTTAATATCCTATTTCATTTTTTACTTTACGTTAAAATGGTGACAGGAAGTTGTCTTTACCTTATACTGGCCAACAGGAAGTTAGCCAAATCTGTAAAAAGCTAAGCTAAATTTTTTTGCTTTTCCACGTGTAAATGTTGCATTTTCCTGTAGCTATAAATCCATGTCTGTTCCTCCTTAACTTTAGCATGTTTGCAGGTGTGGATGGATGCTTCCAGTCAGGTATTATTCTCCTATGCTGTGTGCACAGGTGTCCTGGCCTCTCTGGGGAGTTACAACCAACCAGACAACAACTGCTACAAGTGAGTCAATCACTCTGGTGGGAAATTAAATGTTTTTGGGTAGATGCTGTAAAATGTATTCACTGTTTGTGGGTCATTTATCAAAATGGATGCTGAAGCTGAAAAATAAAATATGCTATTATGTGGGCATGTTGCACATAATAAACCATTTGTAATGCCTTGTATTACAGAATTAGGGCCCAAATCTGACATGCAAATGAGAATATGCTTCAAGTGTAAAAAACTACTCTGATCCACTTTTGCACATAGTACTCGTTTTGTTTTCTGATGTGATGCGCAAATTGCTTCTGCCGGGCCCTATTTCTGAACTTGAACTGTAAATATGATGTTGTGTGGGATGTTGGATGCGACCAATCAAACTAAAGCCTTATTCCTGTTTTATGGCTGTTCTCCACAGAGACGCCTTTGCTCTCTGCCTGCTCAACAGCGCCACCAGTTTAGTTGCTGGTGTTGCCATATTCTCTGTGCTGGGATACATGTCGTACGAGCTGGGAGTCAGCATCGAAACAGTGGCAGAGTCAGGTTGGCGCTGATGAACTCCAGTTGCATTTCTCTTGTATACAGACCACACTTACACGTGATGTTTCTGTTTGACCCAGGACCGGGCCTGGCGTTCATCGCTTACCCTCGCGCCGTGGCCATGATGCCTCTGCCTCAGCTCTGGGCGGTCTTCTTCTTCATGATGATCATCTTTCTTGGCCTGGACAGTCAGGTAAACGGCATCAGTGTCTCTGTCAGAAAGTCTTTTATATTTCCTGAGGTTTTATTCTGAAACTGCCGGTAGTACACGTCATTTCCTTTCTGAGCCCATCCCATCCTCATTCCCGACTCTGCGCTCGATGGGATGGTGCCTCGTGTGCGTAATTAATCAAAAACCACACGTACACACACATCCGTAAATATTTGTACCCAACTTCATAATAAAGTTCTGCTTGCATAACTTCTCCGCGCCCATCTCTCTGACCGGAGCCCTGCCGAAGGAAACTGTCGGACCACTACAATTCCCCTCAGAGTGTCCCACTCTATCACAGTCTCTGTGCTGTAAAACAAAAACATTACAAACTCACCTCAAAGACAACCACAAATGAAAAACCATAAGATTAGAAATAAACGTCAAGCCAAAGGTGTTTCATTAAAATGTGCCTATTTAACATTTACCATCACATTAATGTTAGCCTTTAGCGACAAGGCTACATCTACATTTACAAACACAGAAGTCTCCTTCGGTGAAGTATTTAACTTCCTGTGTAAACGTTTTAATATATAATTATCCAAAAGCTGCTTGTTTTCTGCCATGTATTGTTAATATACTTAGCGAGACTCAGCTAACTCTCCATGGATTAAGCAAGGACAGGAAGTTAGCATCATACTGCTATGCAACATCCTATGCACAGGGTTTCACATCATAACACTGACCTTTTCTAATCTAATGCTGCGTTCCAGGCAACTGGAAACAGGGATTTTTCCCACTTGAAATTTCCGAGATTCAACCTCAGAGCATTCCAGTTGAAAAAGCTTGCATGTAAACAAAGCGGCTAATGCTAGCACAGTTAACTAATAGGATGCTAATGTAATATGAACATTTCTTCGCCAAAGATGTAATTGAAGGTTCACACAACTGATGCAGTGGAAAATGTAAAGTTTTATTATTGCCATTGCTGTCTTCAGCTCCTATCTGAACTAGGACCACTACGATCATCTCAGAATTTACAGTTGTAATACTTAAATTTGACCAGTTTGAGCAGCATTTTAAGACATTTAAAAAAAAGAAAAATTGGATTCTGGAGAATCTTTTGGTGCATTTTCTACAGGCCTGAACTCATTTTGATGTTGTCCTGTAGTTTGTGTCTCTGGAGGGCTTGGTCACATCCATATCCGACATGCACCCTTCCTTCTTCTTCACGGGCCATCGCCGTAAACTGCTTTTGCTGGGAATCTGCCTCGTGTCACTTGTCATCGGCCTGTATGATCACAGAGGTGGGACTTTGAGACAAATCGGATCTTTGAAGAGTTTTATCAACACTCACAAATTGATTTATTGTTCCTTGCCGTAGGGTGGGTTGTATGTCTTCCAGCTGTTCGACTACTATGCCTGCACCGGTATCCCAATGGTACTCTTCGCCATACTGGAATCTGTCTGCATCGGTTGGGTTTATGGTATGTCGTGGGTACAGTAGGTACAGTTTTAAGTTTTTATCATTTTCTGTCATCATCCTCATTATGTGTCTGCCTCAAGGAGCTGACCGTTATTACAGCAATGTCGCGGACATGATCGGGTATCGCCCGTGGCCCTATATGAAATACTGTTGGAAGTATATCACTCCAACTGTGGCCACAGTAAGTCAATCAATTGTTCAATTTCAGAAAAGTGTAGTATGTGCAATAATAAGAGTACCTTGCTGAGCTTCAAACTTGGTTTTGTAGATACAGTTGCTTTATTGGTAGAGGTTTAGTTTATAGTTGGGCTTGATCTCGTTGAACTCCTCCAATTGGACGTTTTCTCCATACTCTGCCAAAAGTAAGTTTATTAGTGATGCTGATGAGGCGTCTTACTACAATACTAAGGCTGCAGAGGACAGATGACGGCTTCAGAACCTTTCGTATACACCACCAGACTATTACACTGTCTGACCAAAAGAAAAGGTTCAGCAACACTATGTCCCCAAAGACTGAGATCAGCTGACGACCTGATCATCCTGAATAACGTCAGTCATTGTTCAATGGATTTGACTCCATTGATTTGATCAGTGGAGTCAAATCCATTGATGTAATGACCAGGTTATTCCATCAATGGATTTCTCCTTCCTTGATGGCACTGTCATATTCCAAGATGTCAATGCCAGGATTCGTCGGGTCACATTGTGAAAGAGTTCAGCGAAAATGAGACATAATTTTCACAAATGAATATGAGAGTCCAGAGTCCAGATCTTTACTAAATTGAGAATCTTTGGGAAGTAGAAGAGAAGGCTTTGCGCTGTGGTCTCACTCTCCCATCAAGATACAAGATCCATAATGAAAAATGAACGTGGATCTTTGCCACAGTGAAAGCTAAAGGCGTCCAACGAAAATTATATTTGATTGTGGTGACTTTTTGTTTTATTTTTAGTCAGGCAGTGTATTTTATTTATAGTATTTTGAAAACTGCCTCTGTGAAATTTAGCAGCTTTTTGAGTGAAAAACCCCTAGATAGGGTGAGGAGCTCAGTTATCTGGGAGGAGCAACTATGGCTGTGGGTTTTCAGAAGCTTTGTAGATTTTGGACACTGATACCTAAACAATGATTCTGTTATCGGTGTGATGGCATTTGTGATATGTTCGAAAATACTATTTGCTTCGTTGTTTGTCTAACAGACTCCATTTACAGGGCATACTGCTCTTCTCTTTGGTCCAGTTCAAGCCCCTAAAGTACAACAACACTTACGTCTACCCGACATGGGGCTATGGACTCGGACTCTTCTTGGCTTTCTCTTCGGTTTCGATGGTCCCTTTGTAGATCCTTTACAAGCTGGCCTCCACGCCTGGAACGCTGAAACAGGTACAACTGCATTATACAAATTCTACCCGTATCTCTGTCTTATTGTTACACTCTCTCTTACACCTTTGTAGAAACTGAGAATCGGGACAACTCCAGCAGAAGGTCTAAGAAAGCCTTATTGAATGGACCAACCTTTTCAACTCATGTGTTTTTTCTGCTTAATGAATGTTAATTCCTCATAAACAAAGCTCTATTTTGGTCTTAATGATATGATATAAAGATAATCTTGTCATAGCACACAAGGCGTTTAATGGCGTTTGCATTCAGTGATATTTTTTATAAGAATTACATATTACATATTTGTTGGAATATTGAAATTTATGTTACTAACTCCAGATACAAGCTTATTTCTCTTCTGTTTGACACTTGATATCACTGCTCTCATCAAACCCCTCCTCAAAAAACCCACCTTGGACCCTATACCCCTGTCAATTTACAGACCAATTTCAAATCTCCCATTCATTTCCAAACTCCTCGAAAAAGTTGTTTCCACCCAGCTCCATAATCATCTCAAAACTAACAGGTTATATGAGAAATTTCAATCTGGTTTCCGTCCCTCCCACAGCACAGAAACAGCTCTCATCAGAGTCACCAGCGACCTGCTGATGGCTTCTGACTCCGGTTCCACATCCCTCCTCATTCTTCTCGACCTCTCTGCTGCGTTTGACACTGTAGACCACCACATCCTCCTGCACCGGCTCCAACACTACACTGGTCTTTCTGGTACCGCCCTTCAATGATTTCACTCCTACCTCACTGACAGAACCGAGTATGTAGCTCTGGGGGATGCAAAATCCAGACCCCACACTGTCACCTGTGGGGTCCCCCAGGGCTCCGTACTCGGTCCAACCCTCTTCACCATTTACATGCTTCCCCTGGGTCGTTTCGTCAGCAAGCATGGAATTAATTTCCACTGCTATGCTGACGACACACAACTCTACCTCCGAGTCACTCCCTCTAGCTCTCCCTCTGCCACGGCTGCACGCCTCAGCTCCTGCCTGGAGGAGATAGAGGCGTGGATGAGTCAAAACGTCCTGCAGCTCAACAGCTCTAAAACAGAAGCCATTCAAACTGGAACCTCTCATCAACTCTGCTCCTCTCCAATTACCACTGTTTCATTCTTTGGACACACCATTCCCCTCTCTCCCTCTGTCACTAACCTAGGGGTTAAATTTGACCCCCACCTTTCCTTTGACAATCCTGTCACATCCATCTGCAAAACTGCCTTCTTTCACCTCCGTAATATTTCCAAACTGCGCCCCACCCTCTCCCTTCCTGCTGCAGAGAAGCTCATTCATGCTTCTGTCTCCTCCAGGCTGGACTACTGTAATGCACTCCTCATCGGGATCCCTGGCAGGAGCCTCCAAAAGCTCCAGTATGTTCAAAACAGCGCTGCCAGGATCCTGATGAGGGTGCGAAAACACGAGCACATCACCCCCATACTCCGTACACTGCACTGGCTCCCCATTCAGTCCCGCATACAATACAAGGTCCTCTTCCACACCCATCACTGTCTGCACGATGTGGCCCCCACTTACCTCACCGAACTGCTCACACCACACACCTCAACCAGGACCCGGTCAGGCCAACAGCACCGTCTGGTCATGCCCAGGACACGGCTCAAAACCATGGGCGACAGGGCCTTTGAAGCCGCTGCTCCCTGCCTGTGGAACGCCCTCCCAGACCACCTCAGGGCCCCACAGACGGTGGACGCATTTAAAAAAGGACTTAAAACCCACTTTTTTACCAAAGCTTATTTTAACAGCTAATGCTTTGGTTTTTTTAGTCTTGTCTTTTAATATATGTTGTGTTGTATTTTATAATGTTTTGTTTTTAACTATGCTGTCCACTGTAGCACTTTGAGATTTGGTGTCAAATGTAAAGTGCATTATAAATAAAATGTATTATTATTATTATTATGATATTGTTCATTATTAATGTTTGTGTTTTGTTTTTTCTCTGGTGGAAGTCTGTAAACTGGGTTAGGCGGAATAAGTTTTCACTTCAGCCTAAACCCTTTCGGTCATGTTGTACACAAAGAATTGGAAATGTTTTTACATTTAAAGGAATGAACTGATCGAATAAACTACTACTACTACTGCATTAGCTCAAAGACACACAAGTCAGACACAAAAACACTGCTCTATCTGTAACTTTAATTCAGTGTTCCTATGGAAAACAAAATCGTTTTATTTTTATGTTGTTTTGTTTACAGAATCCCGTATTTACGCCCACACACATTTCTCTAAAATAAAATAATGAAAACAACAAAATATATTATTATTATCATCACTATTATTATTAGTATTGTATTATTCCACTATAGAAACATTACAGAAGTAAATGCTTACAAACTAACAATCAAAATGACTTTGGAATAGTCAAAACTAGATAGTATAGCTCTTAAAGCATAGCTGTCTACTATGGAATGCAGCAGGGGAGGTGCGACGTATCTGCAGAGGTGTGAACCGGTTTGCCCATGCACCTGCAGTGGCGCCATCGCGTCTAGGACACCACGTGGATTGGGGAGGTGTGAAATAATTTCATTATGATAATTCTTGTATACACATAATTAGCATAACAAAGAAATAATTAGCATAACAAAGAAAAGGATCCCATAATTACTACTAAGGACCATATTTCCGGTATTGGATTATTTTAATCAGAGAATTTTCTTCTTTGTTAATCATCCATCCATCCATCCATCTATCCATCTATCCTTCCATCCATCCATCCATCCATCCATCCATCCATCCATCCATCCATCCATCCATCCATCCATCCATCCATCCATCGCGGTCCATGGAGGAAACACTTCCCAATCCACACACACACACACACACACCTCCAGCTGTTCTGGGCCAGGCCAGAGACATGGTTTGTCCAAGGTCTTTCCTGGGGCCACCTACCAATGGGACATGCCCGGAGCATCTCCCCAGGAAGGGACTGGGAGGCATCCAGAATAGATGCCCGAGTCACCCTACAAAGGAACCTCATTTTGGCCGCCTGTAACAGCGATCTTGTCCTTTCAGTGATTACTCAAACTGTAGCGCCCAGAGTTCTGACCAACCAGTTGGACAAAAGTGCAGAGCCAGGTTCTAGTTTAACAAGATTAAGCTACAAAAGGTTAAAGCTACAAAAGGTAGCTTTAACCTTTTTTAAAAGGTTAAAAATGCTAAAAGGTATGTTAAAACGGGGGATTTGTCCAGAAGTGCAGGTGTGCATCTTGGTCGGGAAGGGGAGAAGTCAGTGGAGGAGTTGGGTCAGTTCCATTAGTCCGACTGGCGAGGCCGGGCAGCTGTGACGCGAGGCGTTGCTGGGCTGTGGTTTATCGGACTTTGGTTTTGCCTTGGACTCACTTCATTTAATAATTAAATATGTGCCTGTCAATCAACTATGGTTGAGAATCACTCGAGGGTGGGGTGGATTGGAAGTGCGGTGGTTTATGGGATGGCACATAGCTCCTAATCGGCGGTGAGGAACCTCTAGAGGTCCCTAGGCTAAAGGAGGTATGAGAGGAAGCATTGAGGCTCCACTACCTACCTCCTTCCTAACTGACAGCCCTATTTGGATGCTTCTTATCATGGCGGACACTGACACATAACCGGTTTTGCCTTAGACCTCTTATCAATCTCATAAACCTAATCTGATTAGTTACTTTTAGAATGTTAGAATGTGATGATGTCATTACTACCGGTATGTCGAATGCCGATGAGTGGAAAATAACCACTGCTTTGGGCCGTCCCTTTCTCCCACGGCAGCCCCCCCCTTCATAGAAGAAGAGTCTCGTGTCTATGTTAAAAGTTACTCTGGTTGTACTGGCAGAAGCATTCGCCTTATCTCTGCGCCACAGCTTCAACTGAAAAAAGACTGCAGCCCCTTCTCCAATGCCAAGGCTTTCCAGATGCACAGGTAAGTGAGAAATGTCATTTGTTTATTGCTAATATGTGAAATATATAACACTGGACAGTATCCAGGACAACCCAAGTTTAATTTGCTGACATAACTTCATTTGCAAGTGATAACACCATAAAATATCCTTTTTCTTTTTTGCACCCCGCACGCAGGGTTAAAACATGCACATGGAGCCAGTAAACACTTTGGAGAGCATTTTACCCACAAGCCCCTCTTCAGAGCAGCCCAAGAGAGGCCAGTGGTCCAGCAAACGGGAGTTCATTTTGGCCGTGGTTGGAGAGATCATCGGTCTGGGGAATGTCTGGAGGTTTCCGTATCTCTGCTTCAAGAATGGAGGAGGTGAGTGGGTAGGGCTGAACCCCCCCCATAACGTTTTGTTGCACATATAACTGAAATATAGCCTAAACTGAGACAATGTTGTTGTTCATGAAATATGTACAACTGACTTATTAACCTTGAACATTTTCTCAAGTTCAACTTCTTGATGGACATTGCAACCAATAGGACAGTAACGCCTCATTTCAAGACCTACAAAACTGCAGTCACATTTTTTTGTATTTTTGGTGCTTATTTGTTGCGTTTTTGTCGATTTTATTTAGTTTCTTTTTCATCCCTTTGTCATCACCTGTTTAGCTGCGTTTACGTCGCCTGTTTTGTCGCATTTTTGTCGTGTGCCTCTGCGATTTGGAAATCACGTTTGGGATTTATTCATCGGGCGACGATCCATCCGCCTGATTACAAAATGATTCAAAAGATAGCGTGTAAATCACAAGAGTCATCTCTTTTCTTCTCTTTCACGTCCATAAACATATTTAGGCTGGTACACAGTTGTTCTGCTGTTGGTGTAGCTCTGTAAGGACTGTGCCCCTGGTAGGGTCTCCCATGGCAAACAGGTCCTAGGTGACGGGTCAGACAGAGAGCGGTTCAGAAGCCCCTTATGAGAGACCAACAGGCCGTTAATCGTGAGGCCGTCCTCCCGTGGACCCATCACCTGCAGGAGGAGCCATAGGGGCTGGTGCAGTGTGATTTGGGCAGCTCCAACAGCTGCCCCCACGACCCGGCAACGGACAAGTGGAAGAAAATGCATGGATGGATGGATGGATGGATGTGTCACTGACACTTCTCATTCATTCTCAGTCATTTGTTTCTATTCTCATCATTCTGAGCAGTTTTCTTCTTTCTAAATGATCACTCTCAGCTGTTAAAAAGCTCAATGAGCTCAGTCAGTGTTGAGTTCACTTTTTTCTGCTGCAATGCTTTTTCACCACCAGATGGCGACTATACAAGGAAACTTGCCAACACAATGTGATAAAGTGTGACACAATTTTGCACCATCTACTCATCACTCACAGGTGGTAAGAGGTTAAAGTTACATAGAGGTCAACAAATGATCCGCAGGTGTTTCTGAGTTTTCTGAGTCCTTAATGACATTTTTGTTTGTGCCGTTTTCATTATTGAGATATTCATGATTCTTTTTTGCATGTTTGTGTTGCCGTGCGCTGCTGACATGTGCACACGCTTCAGAAGAGGACAAGCGTGGATGCCTCCAGGCTCTAAAGTTTGGAATAGTTTAAAGACCAGCACAAACGGAGATCTTTACAGCACAGATGTAGAGGAAGCGGTTGACACCATTTACCCGTTTTGGAGCTTTATAAAGGCAGGGCGACTTTAGATCTGACAAATAAAACAATCATTAATATCTCAAAAATGACAACAGCACAAACAAAGATGTTTACAGCACGAACGTTTGACTATTTAAATTTGAGCACGATGGGGGCTAAGGAGGTCGCACGTGTCACTGAAAAGCTTTACAGTTGTTTCAAGTAGGCATTAAGTCTATTTTTTTTTTTTAATCCATTATGCCACAAATTGTTTAAAATGTGCACAAACTAGTTGTACTTGTATCTTTCTGTCAGGCGCGTTCCTGGTGCCGTACGTCTTGTTTCTGCTCACATGTGGGATCCCCATCTTCTTCCTGGAGGTGTCTCTGGGACAGATGACCGGTCAGGGCGGCATCACCTGCTGGAGGAAGATCTGCCCTTTGTTTGAAGGTAGTATGGCATCAGTTATATTACCACAGTGTACAATTAACCATGTTCAATCTACAATCCATTTTCTGCGTCAATTGATTTTGTTTTTAAAGGTTCCATTCATCGCATTCTAGATGTCATAATTTCCTTTGTAGCTGGGGCCAATGCAACTCAATGGGACAGACACCGTTTTGGAGAGAAATTTGTTTCTTTCACCCATTACTCCAAGTCTACTTAAACAAATGCTGAATTATGAATATGCAATATGTTCTACTAAATAAAGAAACACAGATATGGAGAGGAGCAAAGTTGTTCAACAGCCCATAAATACAGAAATAACAGAGAAAACTAACCACAATGTTGATGCTACAAGCTAACTGCTAGACAGTTAGTAAGTCAGCTAGTCAGAGTATGTTAGCCTGCGTAATTTATTTTTCCTATAGCTTTTAGCATTAGCCATCAATCACCCCAAATTATGAACAATACAGATGTTCTCAACCACATTTCAGTCAAAGCGTCGTTAGAAATCATTCATAAATATTCAGACCTTTGGAGATTTTACTTCAGATACAAATAGTTGCTTAAAGAGTCCTCTGAGCTAAATGCTAAAAATGTTTTTGGTTTCTGCCACTTGGTTCATGGCTTATATCTTTTATTACTAGGACTATCCACATGAAACAAAAACTGTCACAAAGGTCAACATCTTCTCTGTCAACTTCTTCTGTCAACTAAGGTCAAATTATTTTCTCATAATGGTCCAATCCAAAAGTCAATGACAATATGTATGAAAACGCGTGTGTGAAGGACTTTCAGCCACAATGATTCCAATCACTTCCAAATAATGTTGGTACAATATTTGTCAGCTATGTTTTTGGAGATTTTTTTGGCTTTGAGTTGTATTGGCCCGTGAACCATTTCTAAACCCTTGAATTTAAATGAACACAGATTAAAGGGTACAAAGTCTAAAATTGCAGATGAAGAAGCCAAAGTACCACCATGAACCACTGTACTCGACCAGCGTAACAGACTTTCAGAAACACTTCCCTCACCAAAGGTGACAGAGGTTAATCTTGGAGGAGTTTGTAAAAGAACTACTTTTGAATGGTCAGTATGCATAAGCCCGATGTAAACACGCTTTTACATTGGAATGCCTTTTCCTTCTCTGAAGAGTGGGTCAGAATAATTAATGATCAGCTTGAAATCACTGAATAATCAGAACAGCCTGTTCAGATGAATACAAACTGTCTCCCTCTAATAGGCACACATCACACATCTTGTCTCATCGCCTCTGCCAAGTTTTCAACAGAAGACTTGCAAAATAGACATCAGAAGTAGATGAAAAAATGTATATATTTACAATAAAACAACAATAAAAACATTTACTGTGGCTGATGAGCTGCAAGTGTATGGGTTGACTAACACTGCACTGTCTTGTCTTCCAGGCATTGGTTTTGGGGGGCTGATCCTCATGCTGTACTGTTGCATGTATTATATTGTCATTTTGGCCTGGGCATTGCTCTATCTCTTCTCTTCGTTTCAATCCGAACTGCCCTGGGCCAGCTGCAACAACACCTGGAACACAGGTACCTTCAAAAGCCTTTGGGGGACTGTGTTTGTTAAAGGAGACAAATTATGCTTTTTTCTGGTATTTTCCGATCATCTATTACACACATACAGCAGGGTTAGGGTTAACAATTGAAACACACAACTTAAAAACAGAAACAAGTCATTTATTTTTGGTACACAGATTCCGAGCTGCCACGCAAAGCCTCTCCCACATGTCATACTTCGCATGAAAACACTTCACGTAACTTTATTTAAATAGGGAACACGTGGAAGAGCTTGGCAGCTTCTATCGTGAGCTTTTTTGGAGCCATATGACATGTGGGTGAGGCTGCGTATGTGCTCCGTTTGCGTGACAGAGCGCACGGACACAGACCAGACGGGGATATATTAACTCGTCTAAGGTTAGGTAAGAACATATCTCAGTATGTAAAAACGGTGGCCTATTCCTTTAAGCAAACGTCACTAAAGTCATCACCAAAACATAGCGTCAATGGGAAAATGTCTCGCCACAGCTAAAACTACACTGAAAAAACGCCATAACCTACCCACAAAAGTCAACTTTGCATATGTCACTTTTCTAATTTGCACTAGCAATAGCACCGTCAAAACCACAGCATTCGGCAATAACCTAAACTCAAACTTTCCTTCCCATTTTTAGTGAACTGCATTCAAGTTGCAAACAACTCGCTTTCTGTAAATGCAACATCATCTGTTGAAGAATTCTGGCAGTAAGTTTCAAAATAAAGAAAAATTATATTTTTATGAAACTCTTTAACTGATGGTAAAACCCGGCGCTGTTGCAGGAGACGAATTCTGGGGCTGTCCGGAGGAATAGAGGAGATGGGGAGCATCCGCTGGGACCTGGCGGGATGTTTCCTCCTCAGCTGGATCATCTGCTACTTTTGTGTCTGGAAAGGAGTTAAGAGTTCAGGCAAAGTAAACCACAAGCTTTCTTTGATCAAAAAATATTGCACTACACGCTGAGGTGGTCTGTCACCCGTACTTTTTTTAAATTTCTAATCCAGCTGTTGTGTATAGGTTGTGTACTTCACGGCCACGTTCCCGTACCTCATGATGGTTGCTTTGCTCATTCGTGGCGTGACTTTACCTGGAGCCGCCGACGGAATTCGATTTTATCTCTGGCCTGATCCCAGTCGACTGTCGGACCCACAGGTGAGGCGGGTCGTGAGTGGGTTGATGTCAGACTCTCACCATAGATTGCAAAGTTTGGACAACATATGTGGAACCACACAGCCTCTTGTAGTTTTAGTAGCATTTAGCACAGCAAGGATGATGATGCTAACTTCCTAGGGCAATGACTGTTCCTTGTCAAAGTTGTCATCATTTTCTGCAAGACATATGACAAAAAAGCAGCGTCCCACCAATTCTAGATAATGTTTCACTTTTTTTTTTTTTTTTTTACTGTTGCAGAAATGACTACAACAGTATAAAGATCAAAATGCTAACGAATGTTGAGCAACTATTATTAGCTTACAGGGCGAACCTAACGCAATGTAAAAAATCTTCTGGCGACTGAAAGATGCCTTGTAAATGTTTGGACGGACATGCTGCTAGCCAAAAAGGCAATTTGGTTTGATTGTGTAATTTCACACTTTTAGAGACACATATTATAACTAAGTTAGGGTGACCAGAGTTTCAAATTAGAAAACTGGGACACAATTTGGGAATATGCCATAGGGGGTTCAAAATCTTAGCTGTCTTTTCCCACGGTGAATGGTAAAGACCCTCATGGACGTACGACATTCAAGGACCGTGACGTCGCCCGGCATGGCGCAGCCGGGGCCCTACCCTGGAGCCAGACCTGGGTTTGGGGCCCGAACGCGAGCGTCTGGTGGTCGGGTCTCTGCCCACGGGGCCCGGCCGGGCCCAGCCCGAAGGGACGACGTGGGCCCGCCCTCCTGTGGACCCACCACCACAGGGATCCGTAGGGGTCGGGTGCGGAGAGGACTGGGTGGCAGTCAGAGGCAGGTGCCTCGACAACCTGGTCCACATGCACAGCTTCTGGCGTTCGGGACATGGAACGTCACCTCGCTGGGGGGGAAGGAGCCTGAGCTTGTGCGGGAGGTTGAGAGATACCGACTAGATATAGTCGGGCTCACCTCCACGCACAGCTTGGGTTCCGGATCCCAACTCCTGGAGAGAGGCTGGACTCTCCATTTTTCTGGAGTTGCCCGCGGGGAGAGGCGGCGGGCTGGGGTGGGTTTGCTCATATCCCCCCAGCTCAGCCGCCACGTGTTGGAGTTCACCCCGGTGGACGAGAGGGTCGCGTCCCTACGCCTTCGGGTTGGGGACAGGTCTCTCACCGTTGTTTCGGCCTACGGGCCCAACATCGGTGCAGAGTAGCCGGCCTTCTTGGAGTCCCTGGGAGGGGTACTAGATAGTGCTCCGACTGGGGACCCCATTGTTCTGCTGGGGGACTTCAACGCCCACGTGGGTAACGACAGTGAGACCTGGGAGGGAGTGATTGGGAGGAACGGCCTCCCCGATCTGAACCCGAGTGGTGTTCTGTTATTGGACTTCTGTGCTAGTCGCAGTTTGTCCATAACGAACACCATGTTCGAGCACAAGGGTGTCCATAAGTGCACGTGGCACCAGGACACCCTAGGCAGGAGGTCGATGATCGACTTTGTAGTTGTGTCATCTGACCTCCGGCCGCGTGTCTCGGACACTCGGGTGAAGAGAGGGGCGGAGCTGTCAACCAATCACCACCTGGTGGTGAGCTGGATCCGCTGGCAGGGGAGGAAGCCGGTCAGACCTGGCAGGCCCAAGCGTGTTGTGAGGGTCTGCTGGGAACGTCTGGTGGATCCCTCTGTCAGTGGGGTCTTCAACTCCCACCTCCGGAAGAGCTTCACCCAGATTCCGGGGGAGGCGGGGGACATGGAGTCCGAGTGGACTCTGTTCTCCTCCTCCATTGTCGATGCGGCTGCTCGTAGTTGTGGCCGTAAGGTCTCTGGTGCCTGTCGCGGCGGCAATCCCCGAACCCGGTGGTGGCGCCCGGAAGTAAGGGATGCCGTCAAGCTGAAGAAGGAGTCCTACCTTGGCTTGTGGGACTCCTGAGGCAGCTGAGAGGTACCGGCAGGCCAAGCATGCTGCAGCTCGTGCGGTTGCGGAGGCTAAAACTCGGGTCTGGGAGGAGTTCAGGGAGGCCATGGAGGAAGACTATCGGTCGGCCTCGAAGAGATTCTGGCAAACCATCCGGCGCCTCAGGAGGGGGAAGCAGTGCTTCACCAACACTGTTTACAGTGCGGGTGGCGAGCTGCTGACCTCGACTGGGGATGTCGTCGGGCGGTGGAAGGAGTACTTCGAGGACCTCCTCAATCCCGTCGTCACGTCTTCCAATGAGGAAGCAGAGGCTGGGGACTCGGAGGTGGGCTCGCCCATCACCGGGGCTGAAGTCACCGAGGTGGTGAGAAAGCTCCTCGGTGGCGGGGCTCCGGGGGTGGATGAGATTCGCCCTGAGTACCTTAAGTCTCTGAATGTTGTAGGACTGTCTTGGCTGACACGTCTCTGCAACATCGCGTGGCGGTCGGGGACAGTGCCCCTGGATTGGCAGACCGGGGTGGTGGTCCCTCTCTTTAAAAAGGGGGATCGGAGGGTGTGTTCCAATTACAGAGGAATCACCCTCCTTAGCCTCCCCGGTAAGGTCTACTCCGGGGTGCTGGAGAGGAGGATCCGGCCGATAGTTGAACCTCGGATCCAGGAGGAACAATGCGGTTTTCGTCCTGGTTGTGGCACACTGGACCAGCTCTACACCCTTCATCGGGTGCTCGAGGGTTCGTGGGAGTTCGCCCAACCAGTCCACATGTGTTTTGTGGATCTGGAGAAAGCGTTCGACCGCGTCCCTCGTGGTGCCCTGTGGGGGGTGCTCCGGGAGTATGGGGTCCGGGGCCCTCTGCTAAGGGCTGTCCGTTCCCTGTATGACCGCAGCAGGAGCTTGGTTCGCATTGCCGGCAGTAAGTCAGACCTGTTCCCGGTGCGTGTTGGTCTCCGCCAGGGCTGCCCTTTGTCACCGGTTCTGTTCATTACTTTTATGAACAGAATTTCTAGGCGCAGCCAGGGGCCGGAGGGTGTCCGGTTTGGGAGCCTCAGGATCTCGTCTCTGCTGTTTGCGGACGATGTTGTTCTGATGGCTTCAACGAACCAGGACCTTCAGCACGCACTGGGGCGGTTTGCAGCCGAGTGTGTAGCGGCCAGGATGGGGATCAGCACCTCCAAATCCGAGGCCATGGTTCTCCACCGGAAAAAGGTGCTTCCCCTCTTCAGGTCGGTGGGGAGTCCTTGCCTCAAGTGGAGGAGTTCAAGTATCTCGGGGTCTTGTTCACGAGTGGGGGACGGATGGAGCGTGAGATCGACAGACGGATCGGTGCGGCGTCAGCAGTGATGCGGTCGCTGTATCGGTCTGTCGTGGTGAAGAGGGAGCTGAGTCGGGGCAAAGCTCTCGATTTACCGATCGATGTACGTTCCCACTCTCACCTATGGTCATGAGATTTGTGTCATGACCGAAAGGACAAGATCGCGTATACAAGCGGCCGAAATGAGTTTCCTTCGCAGGGTGGCTGGGCGCACCCTCCGAGATTGGGTGAGGAGCTCAGTTACCCGGGAGGAGCTCGGAGTAGAGTCGCTGCTCCTTCACGTCGAAAGGAGCCAGCTGAGGTGGCTCGAGCATCTGTTCCGGATGCCTCCTGGTCGCCTCCCGCGGGAGGTGTTCCAGGCATGTCCTAGTGGGACAAGGCCTCGTGGAAGGCCCAGGACACGGTGGTGGGACTATGTCTCCGAGCTGGCCTGGTGTCGCCTCGGGGTCCCCCCAGAACAGCTGGAGGAAGTGTGTGTGGATCGGGAAGTTTGGGCATCTCTGCTGAGACTGCTGCCCCCGCGACCCGGCCCCGGATAAAGCGGAAGAAAATGGATGGATGGATGGATGGATGGCCCAAAAACAATCCTCATCAAGTGAAGGGTGTTATTTTGGACTATATTAGCCAAAAAATGGGACACCGGGGATGGAGACTGAGTAAAACTGGGCCAAATCAATGGTTTTGGAGAAATCCATTGGGACATGGGACAAAGGACTCAAAACTGGGACTGTCCCGGGTAAACTGGGACATCTGGTCACCCTAAACTTGAAATAGCGTCACTATCTTTCTCTATTTTTTAATATCCTATTTAATTTTTTACTTTACGTTAAAATGGTGACAGGAAGTTGTCTTTACCTTATACTGGCCAACAGGAAGTTAGCGAAATCTGTAAAAAGCTAAGCTAAATTTTTTTGCTTTTCCACATGTAAATGTCGCATTTTCCTGTAGCTATAAATCCATGTCTGTTCCTCCTTAACTTGAACATGTTTGCAGGTGTGGATGGATGCTTCCAGTCAGGTATTATTCTCCTATGCTGTGTGCACAGGTTGCCTGGCCTCTCTGGGGAGTTACAACCAACCAGACAACAACTGCTACAAGTGAGTCAATCACTCTGGTGGGAAATTAAATGTTTTTAGGTAGATGCTGTAAAATGTTTTTACTGTTTGTGGGTCATTTATCAAAACGGATGCTGAAGCTGAAAAATAAAATGTGCTATTATGTGGGCATGTTGCACATAATAAACCATTTGTAATGCCTTGTATTACAGAATTAGGGCCCAAATCTGACATGCAAATGAGAATATGCTTCAAGTGTAAAAAACTACTCTGATCCACTTTTGCACATAGTACTCGTTTTGTTTTCTGGTGTGATGCGCAAATTGCTTCTGCCGGGCCTATTTCTGAACTTGAACTGTAAATATGATGTTGTGTGGGATGTTGGATGCGACCAACCAAACTAAAGCCTTATTCCTGTTTTATGGCTGTTCTCCACAGAGACGCCTTTGCTCTCTGCCTGCTCAACAGCGCCACCAGTTTAGTTGCTGGTTTTGCCATATTCTCTGTGCTGGGATACATGTCGTACGAGCTGGGAGTCAGCATCGAAACAGTGGCAGAGTCAGGTTGGCGCTGATGAACTCCAGTTGCATTTCTCTTGTATACAGACCACACTTACACGTGATGTTTCTGTTTGACCCAGGACCGGGCCTGGCGTTCATCGCTTACCCTCGCGCCGTGGCCATGATGCCTCTGCCTCAGCTCTGGGCTGTCTTCTTCTTCATGATGATCATCTTTCTTGGCCTGGACAGTCAGGTAAACGGCATCAGTGTCTCTGTGCTGTAAAAAAAAAAACATTACAAACTCACCTGAAAGACAACCACAAATGAAAAACCATAAGATTAGAAATAAACGTCAAGCCAAAGGTGCTTCATTAAAATGTGCTTATTTACCATTTACCATCACATTAAGGCTAGCCTTTAGCGACAAGGCTACATCTACATTTACAAACACAGAAGTCTCTTTCGGTGAAGTATTTAACTTCCTGTGTAAACGTTTTAATATGTAATTATCCAAAAGCTGCTTGTTTTCTGCCATGTATTGTTCATATACTTAGCGAGACTCAGCTAACTCTCCATGGATTAAACAAGGACAGGAAGTTAGCATCATACTGCTGTGCAACATCCTATGCACAGGGTTTCACATCATAACACAGACCTTTTCTAATCTAATGCCGCGTTCCAGGCAACTGGTAACAGGGATTTTTCCCACTAGAAATTTCCGAGATTCAACCTCAGAGCATTCCAGTTGAAAAAGCTCGCATGTAAACAAAGCGGCTAATGCTAGCACAGTTAACTAATAGGATGCTAATGTAATATGACCATTTCTTCGCCAAAGATGTAATTGAAGGTTCACACAACTGATGCAGTGGAAAATGTAAAGTTTTATGTTATGCCATTGCTGTCTTCAGTTCCTATCTGAACTTGGACCACTCCGATCATCTCAGAATTTACAAGTTGTAATATTTAAATTTTACCAGTTTGAGCAGCATTTTAAGACATTTTACTCAAAGAACGTACTAAATTATTAAAAAAAAAAAAAAAAAAAAAAGTAGGATTCTGGAGAATCTTTTGGTGTATTTTCTACAGGCCTGAACTCATTTTGATGTTGTCCTGTAGTTTGTGTATCTGGAGGGCTTGGTCACATCCATATCCGACATGCACCCCTCCTTCTTCTTCACGGGCCATCGCCGTAAACTGCTTTTGCTGGGAGTCTGCCTCGTGTCACTTGTCATCGGCCTGTGTATGATCACAGAGGTGGGACTTTGAGACAAATCGGATCTTTGAAGAGTTTTATCAACACTCACAAATTGATTTATTGTTCCTTGCCGTAGGGTGGGTTGTATGTCTTCCAGCTGTTCGACTACTATGCCTGCAGCGGTATCCCAGTGGTACTCTTCGCCATACTGGAATCTGTCTGCATCGGTTGGGTTTATGGTAAGTCGTGGGTACAGTAGGTACAGTTTTAAGTTTTTATCATTTTCTGTCATCATCCTCATTATGTGTCTGCCTCAAGGAGCTGACCGTTATTACAGCAATGTCGCGGACATGATCGGGTATCGCCCGTGGCCCTATATGAAATACTGTTGGAAGTATATCACTCCAACTGTGGCCACAGTAAGTCAATCAATTGTTCAATTTCAGAAAAGTGTAGTATGTCATTGTCACATTGTGAAAAAGTGGTTTAGCGAAAATGGGACATAATTTTCACAAATGAATATGAGAGTCCAGAGTCCTGAACTTTGCTCCATTGAGAATCTTTGGGAAGTAGAAGAGAAGGCTTTGCGCTGTGGTCTCACTCTCCCATCAAGATACAAGATCCATAATGAAAAATGAACGTGGATCTTTGCCACAGTGAAAGCTAAAGGCGTCCAACGAAAATTATATTTGCTTGTGGTGAGTTTTTATTTTATTTTTAGTCAGGCAGTGTATTTTATTTATAGTATTTTGAAAACTGCCTCTGTGAAATTTAGCAGCTTTTTGAGTGAAAAACCCCTAGAGACAGGGTGAGGAGCTCAGTTATCCGGGAGGAGCAACTATGGCTGTGGGTTTTCAGAAGCTTTGTTGATTTTGGACACTGATACCTAAACAATGATTCCGGTATCGGTGTGATGGCATTTGTGATGTGTTCGAAAATACTATTTGCTTCGTTGTTTGTCTAACAGACTCCATTTTACAGGGCATACTGCTCTTCTCTTTGGTCCAGTTCAAGCCCCTAAAGTACAACAACACTTACGTCTACCCGACATGGGGCTATGGACTCGGACTCTTCTTGGCTTTCTCTTCGGTTTCGATGGTCCCTTTGTGGATCCTTTACAAGCTGGCCTCCACGCCTGGAACGCTGAAACAGGTACAACTGCATTATACAAATTCTACCCGTATCTCTGTCTTATTGTTACACTCTCTCTTACACCTTTGTAGAAACTGAAAATCGGGACAACTCCAGCAGAAGGTCTAAGAAAGCCTTATTCATAAACTCATAAACAAAGCTTTATTTGGTTCTTAATGATATGATATAAAGATAATCCTGTCATAGCACACATGGCGTTTGATGGTGTTTGTATTCAGTGATATTTTTTATAAGAATTACCACAGAATGAACATGTGTGACTTTTCTGGCGTCTGTTAACTGTGTATATAACAAAAAGTAATATGTGTCTGTCAGTTTGTTTGTGTGTTCTTCCACCAGGGGGCAGTGCAGGATAGACATAGACACCTCATTCCACATGTACCGTAGCTCAGGGTGCGTGGGTTAAAAATAATTTGAGCTCTGTCAGTCTCTATAGCTGCAAATATGTTGTACAAAAGTGCAAAAATTGAATGTCTGCAAGCTGAATTTTGCATGCTTATTCTTCTGTAAGCAACTTTTGATACGGTTGACTTTTATTGACTCGATTACATTTGCTGTAATTTGTGTCTAATTCACATTGGAGCAAAGGTATTTGTTTTAAAATTCTGAGAGCTTTACGAGGAGACGCTGGAATTAAGAGGCAAAAAGATGAAAACAGATCCAAAGAAGTACACACACCTTCAAACCAAATTGTTTTTGTTTTTTTGTGTCTTTTTACAAATTGCTCACTCGAAACACTTGGAACTGAACCTTTCAAAAAAAAAAAAAATTATAAAACAATTGAGCTGAGATATTAATCAAGGCCTATAAAAGGAAACATTTATGATTTTCCGAGAAAATAAACAAAACAAAACTGAAATCCATTTGTGTCCTTGGGCAAGAAAACATATACCACCCAGCTTAAAGGGTGTATGATTTGGTGAGTGCAACCGTAGACTGTAAATGAATAGACTAATAACTAAAAGCCCGCCTCTTCCTGAAGCCCTAAGGAAGTGGGGGAAGGCTCCGGACTTCCCTTGCTCTGATGGACTTTCCATTGAAACTTTTTTGTCTATTTAAGTCATTACTGAACGTTGCGATACAGTCCTACTGGCTATTTCTATTCTTATGTCCACCCTATTCTAAATAAGAGATCTGGCTCCAAAAACCCAGCTACATTGTTAGCATGAACAGCGGGCTCCAGTTAGCCCAAAAGCCACCCTCGCCTTGTCCATTTTTAATTTACAGTCAATGAATAGAAAATACTTAATATACTGTATTTATTTATTCAATGCTTTATTCTGATGAATAAACTCTGTAAAAATAGCACTATAGTTTTAGGATTTAGTTCAGTATGTAGAAGACGTAAACATGTAACCTGTAAGTTTTACATGCACCGCCTAATAAACAAGTTACAACTACTTTATTTTTGTTGTTGCTGTTCTGTTTTTCAGTGTATTGTAAACACAGACATGGAAAATGTGGAAAAAAGACCTTTGCATTTTATCATAAAGCATTTTTATCAATTATGAACTCCGTAAAGGTTGTGAAACCTGCTTATAAACTCAAATTCAATGACTAGAAATGCATAATTCAGGCACTCCCCCTTTATCACTGTTTGTAAACAACTACAAAAATCAGGTACAGGGCCTTTAACCCGACATATTTTTGCTTGTAAAATCCTGCAATCATGCAATATTTCTTGAAAATTCTGACGGATCGAGTCTCCACTGACACGAGAGTCCCTGCTGTCCTGATCCTTATCTGTTTGAAGAGGAGCACGCGGAGGTGTACGGCGTTTGGGCGAGAACAGCCCTGGCCCGGGATGATGAATGTCCCTATCCCACAAACTCTGACGCCTCCCTCTAATAGCCTGAATTGCTCAATTAATTCCCGCTTCCCGCTTTCTTTTGGGAGCGGCCATATTTTGTGGCAGATTAGTATAGATACGGGCTGACAGACTGCGGCGCTCAAGGTATTTGGGGAGGTCTAATTCATTCATAATGCCACAATGCGTCCCATCTATCATCGGGGGTTTTGCGGAGGCCACACTCCAACACTCCCGCGGTTGTTATCCCCGGTGCCGGCTCTTTATGAGGGGACGTGTGGGTGCTGCGTGTAATAGGCCGGTCGACAATATGTGAGGTCAGGGTGCGCGTGGAGTGATGCGTGTGAGGAGGCTGTTAAAAATCGAAAGCTTGATGAGAGTCAGAACTGTTGTTTTTACTACAATCTGTGCCCGGCTTTTCTTTAGTTTGACCATTTTGTGGGATGTTTATAGTTTCACTTCCTTAATGGGCACTGACAGGAAGTGACATAGACAGAGGCAAACGATTTGAGCTTCTTAACCCCCGCCTTTACCAAGCACATTTTCTCCAGTTTGACCAAAGAGTGGCAGTAAATAAAAGCACTAGACTACTATAAATATGTTTTTGCATTTCTTGTGCTCGTAACCCTTTATTTGTCCTGCCCTGCCCACCCGCTGTCTGTCACTGAGCTCGTGCGAAGGAGTTAACCCTCTGCGGTTATGAAATGTGCTGTTTGCTTTGCGATGCTAATATTGCTAATGTTCACCAGTGTGTGCCATTTTGCCACGCTATTGACCATAAACATAAATATATTTAATTGAAATTTTATGTGAAAGACACACACTAAGTGACAGACAATCGTGAAGTGAAATGAAATTTATACATGATTTTTTTATAAATAAAAAACTAAAAAATACGATGTGCAAAAGTATTATAAGTATAGTAGTAGTATAGTAGTATAAAGCTGGGTTTGGTTATAAAAAGATTTCCAAAGCTTTGAACCTCTCTCAAAGTACAGTTAAATACACCATCCAGTTATGGAAAGAGTCTGACATCACTGCAAACCTACCAAGACCCGGCCGTCCTCCTAAACTTACTGACCAGAGCTGTTACCAAGAAGCCTATGATGACCCTGGATGAACTGCAGAGAGCAACAGCTCAGGTGGGGGAAACTGTCCACAGAACTATTAGTCGCACACTAAACAAATCTGGCCTTATGGCAGGGTTGCATTTTTAAAAGAAAACCATAAGAAGTCCTGTTTTCTGTTTGCCAGAAGCCACCACGCAAAACAACAAACAGGACTTCTTATGGTTTTCTTTCAACAATGGCTTGTTCTAGCCACTCTGCAATAAAGGCCGGATTTGTACAGTGTCCGACATTAGATTGCACACAGGTAGACTCTATTTAGTCATTAGGTCAATGTGATTATTCAGAAATCTTCATTCAACTTCTGGAGGCAATAGCTTGCACTAAATGGAAAGGGGGGCCTATACTTTTACACATCCCACTTTTATTTTTTTTTAAATGTATAATAAAAATAATCTAAATCATGTATACATTACATTTCACTTCATGATTGTGTGTCACTTAGTGTGTGTCTTTCACATGAAATGTAAATTAAATATGTTTATGTTTATGGTCCATAGCGTGGCAAAATGTCTAAAAGTTAAAGGGGGGCCCATACTTATGCAACCCACTGTATTACGCTTATTATGAGACGCACCTAATGCGCTCTCTAAATGATTTGTAACATTATAAATACAACCACGCCTCCACTGTTCACAGTTCCTCCAGTTTGGCATAACCCAAATCTAAAAGCTTCTTGAAAAAAAGTGACAAAATAGCTTTGGAATATCAGATGTAAGCGAGGATGGAAACGGAAAAGTGACAAAAAAATGTTGGAAAATAAACCGTCAAAAAACCAGAACAACAACAACAACAACAACGCGAGGAAAAAGATCCGTTTTGTTGGTCTTAGCTTTCAAATGAGGCGTGACACTGGGAAGCTTTACGACTTGGGTGACGCTGAACTCGAGAAAACGCACTCGGTTAAGTCTCAACAGCACAGAAACAAATTTGGGGGGGGGTTCAGTCCACTGTGAGCACTTTACGCGGCGAAACACCACTCCATCTTCCCCGCTCTCCTCCAAAAAAAGGTTATCAAATTAAATGGGGGGAAAACGCGGCGGGGGACGTTTACTGTAAAGCGCCGTACACCCTTCAATATATTACAAATGTTCTCCCCCCGCTCACTTTTTTTCCTCCCCTCCCTCCCTATAATGGCTCGGATAGCGGAGACAAGCGCGGGGGAAAGAAATAGCCGGCGTTTGACAGAGGGCCCTTCCAAATCCCACTCTCATCCATCATAAGTGGCGTTCAATGCACTCCCAAGGCCCGATAATAGCCTTTTGCATTTTCACCCCGCGCTTTGCCTTCTGGATTTGGACTCTCCGAGATGAGGGTCGGATGTTAGGGGACATCCATTCTTAACGTTCGCTCCTTCAAGGCTGTTCCTTTCGATATATATATATTTTTTTCCCCCTTTCACCTTAAAATCACTCTCAGAATTGGGAAAAAAAAAAGGAGAAAAGAGCCCGGGGCAGCCCTCCTCTTCTGGATAATTGACTCGGTTTGCCTGGTAATTCATCGCGTGCATATGCCGGGCTAATTCATCAGTGCGAGGAAAGGGGAAGGGAAGGACCGGGCGACCTCATAACCTTGTATGCCCCCAAACCATGGGGAAAGGGATGGCGGTGTGGGTCAGGCGTGTGGATGTGCCTATAGTGAAACCGTCATAGATGTCAAAAATGAGAATAGCAAATGGTTGTACGTGTGCTGTTAGTGAGCGGCCAAATATCAGTTTCACTTCCTGATATTTCAAGCGATCTCACGGTAAGCCCCTCCCTGCGCGGTTGTTTCAGTGCCGAGGGGGAAACAAACGAACCAAACATCAGGTAGGGGCATTTTAATTTAAGCTATGAATTCATGGAATATACGTTTGTTAAGTGTCACGTCACGACTTCCACTTACAGGTACGAGCAGATCGGCAAATATGCGAGAAAAAACCCATCAAAAACTCTTAAAAATAATAATATCAATATTTCTGAAACTCAACGGAGAGTTGCTGAACCTACTTATTTCTCAGACTCATTAGCCATAAATGCCGCACCTACAGCAAAAAAAGTAATATTTACTAAAGTCGCTACTTCCGGGGTTAGCGTAGCTGCTGCGCCGTTAGCATTTAACTCCGCTAATTTTGGTAAACATTACTTTTACAGCAGTAGGTACAGCATTTTTGGCTAATGGGCCGGATAAATTAGTAAAACGGGGACAAACCCATGTGGCGGTGCACCGTTTCAGAGGAGCACTGAGCGCAGTACTCCGGTTTCCTCCACCTCCAAAAACATACTGCTCAGGTTGACCCATAATGGCGGAACGCTCGGTCACACCACACAGAATCTCGTTGACAAATAAAGCGTTTACTTACTTACTTAAAGGCACACTGCATAACATTTTGGACTATTTTGTTGCCGGCAAAACAAAACATGCTCCTAATGACCAGCTCAACACAGATATTGCTATTACTGCAGTGTGTAATAAAAAAAAATGGATTTGGATGAGAAACTAACCTGTTTAAATCTCAAATTCTACTGCCTTTTGTCACATCTCCATGGAGACGAGCTGGAGACGCACCCACTCCCGGTAAAGTTTGCAGTCATATCTTCGGAGGGGTGAGCCTCATAAATATTTGTTTGTACATTCATGAGGTATTTTTCAATTATGAAAATATCTATTATAAAATAAATGCTTGTATTTGAATTTTATTTATTCTGTAAAATTCTACGCGGTGTGGCTTTAAGTACTTACAATTGGGCTAGGACGATCCACTTTTTTCACGATCTGATACATATCACGATACTCAAGGGCCGTTCCGATCTGATATGTATTGTGACACAGCAAGTGATTATGATAAGTAATATGTTTACCTTAAAATGGGTAAAAAGAAAACAGTCACGTGTCCAAAAGTTATAAACCAAAAGTGTTAAGATTGAAAAGTTCATCAACACTACAAAATATATATCAGTGCAGTGTAACTGTTCTGGAAACTATAAAGGAGTGCATGATAAAAATGCCTCTAAACACAAACCGAGGACAAATAGCTTAATTTAAACCAGTAACGAGAGGTTAATGGACTCACAATTTACATGAGTAGCGTTGAGGAGCATCGCATCCTTACGTCTGTGTAGCCTCATTGAAACTCCATAAACACATCTTGTGCTGCCAGCAAAAAATCCCGTTGCGAGGAGTCCAAAAAACCCCCAAAGAATATCCGTATAGTCCAGGGTGTTTGCTAGTTTCCCCATACAGAGTGTTTACAGAGACACCGCGTGCAAGTGAATGTGACCAAAGAGGAGTCTTCAGTGTGGTGAGCATGCTCAGTCCCAGAGGCTAGTGTATGTGTGTGTATGTGCTGGACGCGGGACCATCTATCGATCACTGTCATATTCAGGTGTGTTCTCGGAACTAATCATAACTAGCCCTTATTTTGTTCTTGTGGTAAAAATCGTGATCAGATGAATAAAACTACAATGATTATGCAGTAATGACATTAGGCGATTAGTTATATGATTAATTAAAAGGGCTAGATGCAAGTTAGCCATTGTAGCCATACTCACTACTGCCACCTCAGGTCACATGTGTAACTGCACCTTCTATATTAAGCTCGTGCATGACCACAATTCGGACCCGAAGTAAAACTTTTTGAGTGACAGTGCAGGATTTTAGAGGCAGTTGTGGTGAACAGGTCTGGGTTCATTCTACACATTAGGACATGGATGGAACATGTAGGGGGAGGAAAATACTTAATTTTAACATTTTTAAACTCTGTGTAGTCCCTTTAACCCCTTAACTCCCACCTGAACCGAGCACATTTTCTCCAGTTTGGCTTTACCCCAATCCAAAAGCTTCTGGAAAAAAGGTGTGAAAATAGCGACAGAACTGAGACGAAAACAATGATGAAGATGTGACAAAAAAGTGAGAAAACTTTGACAAAAAAGTGACGAAAAAATGACAAAAATGTGACAAAAAATTACAAAAAAGACTAAAAAAATGACAAAAAATGACAAAAAAGACTAAAAAAATGACAAAAAATGTGACAAAAATGACACAAAAAATGACAAAAAAATTATTTAAAAAAATTACAAAAAAGTTACAAAATGAGTTGAAAACCCCTGAAAAAATAGATGGAAAAAAATGTGATGACGTGAGGAAAAAGATCCATTTAGATGAGTTTTGTAGATGTTAGCTTTCAAATGAGGTGTTACACTGGCCTAAAGGATTTGGGTTAAGCTGAACTGGAGAAAATACTCTCGGTCCAGGCGGGAGTTAAGAGGTTAAACAAAATAACATTAACTATCAAAACTTACTTACTTACTTCTTTCACTTGTCAAAAAATGACAGTATGGCCTTCGCCGTATTGGCCCGTTGACACCAGCTGTCCCTGTAGAAGTTCCTTCTCTAAGTCACTGTTGCTATTTAATAAAAAAGTATTGGCTTTCTTCTTGCGTCTCGGGGAGTGATGTAACATATGCGATAAGTCACGTTTTTAGCACGAGGACGACGCTCATGTGGAATACAGAGCCTACCGTCACCAACCACAATAAACAACAGTGGAGGGAGGAGACAGATGGAAATACACTGTTAACTGTTAAAATGCACTTCAAATAAAGCGAGTCCTGGTAAATCCTCATCCCTATTTGAAGGAAAAGTAAATGTTTCAGAAACACATAGTCTTTCCAGCTGAACAAACCACTTCAGAAGATTTCGAGCCTCAGTTGGTTCTTTGGAGTGCAACTTACCAAGCGCTGTACACACTTTCACCAGGACCATGCCTCCGCTTAAATCCACTTTACTCCGTCGCCGCCATAAACGGAATCACCGGATGAACCTCGCGCGACGCTTCCCGACCGTGGAGGGCCAACCCCGGCGCTTTGTATCTCAGAAAAGTCGGCGCTCGGAGTTAGGAGGAAAAGAGGATGCGTTTGCTCGTATGCAGCCAAATGTCCTGATCTGTTTAAAGGACGCGGCTGCCAAAAGGGAAATAAAACAGCGGCGACGGTGGTTTTAAAATTGAATAGCGGCGAGAGATGGGGAAGACAAAAGGAGATTGCGTACGTCCTGAGATTTCACAACAAATGGGATAATATCGAAGCACAAAAACGTGACTAAAAAGCTTAACCGGGCGGCGAATGTGTGTTTTGTTAGAATGACTATGCCTTTCGGTTAGAAGAAGAAGAAATGGACTTATTGCTTCTTTCTTTGTGGGCAAACGTCGGAAAACCACTTGAAAACATCGCTGGAGTTGTGTGCGCGATCTGCTTTATTCCATTTAACTCCTTATTAGCCACAGGTGATGTCATGAGGCGGTGTTCCTTAGCGTGTAAGGCCACACACTGAAGGTAAATAGACAAAAAAGAAAAAGGGATATCAATAGGAAGCTTACTGTACATATAGTATAGCAAGTTTTCTCTCATTTTATGTTTTCAAACTGCCTATACTTTCAGCGACGAAATCTAAATAATGGATAGACCCTT
The DNA here is from genome assembly GCF_951799975.1 of Gobius niger. NCBI lineage: Eukaryota > Metazoa > Chordata > Actinopteri > Gobiiformes > Gobiidae > Gobius > Gobius niger. Next base: position 27,768,563 of record NC_136864.1, read on the forward strand.
TATTTTGTTGATATATTAGTAAATATTTTTTTCTGAGGGGCACCTTGGATCTTGTTAAGGCTATTTACTGTATAAGTGAATAAGATCTGTGAAAAAAATTCTAGTGTACGACTAATAGTTGTTCTGTGGACAGTTTCCCCCACCTGAGCTGTTGCTCTCTGCAGTTCATCCAGGGTCATCATAAGCTTCTTGGTAACAGCTCTGGTCAGTGCTGTCCTTGTTCGGTCAGTAAGTTTAGGAGGACGGCCGGGTCTTGGTAGGTTTGCAGTGATGCCAGACTCTTAAAGTAAATACACTATTCCTGGATGGTGTATTTAACTGTACTTTGAGAGATGTTGAAAGTTTTGGAAATCTTTTTATAACCAAACCCAGCTTTATGCTTCTCAGTAACTTTATCCTGTCTGGTGTGTTCCTCTGACTTCATGATGCTTCTGCTCCCCAATAGTCTCTTAACACAGGGGCTCCCAACCTTTATTGTCTTGTGTACCCCTTGGGCCTTTCAATGGTCGTCCGTGTACCCCCTACCTCAGGGGTGTTGCAGTTTATTTAGAAAGCATTTACTTAAAAATGGTATTTGTAAGAAAAAGGACAATCAAAATAATCCTAAAATTCTCCCATGGCAACACATTTTACTGAAAAATATAGCTTTTCCTATAAAAATTATGTTCAATTTCCCCCTTTTTTCAATCTGAAATAGTTTCAAGTACCCCCTGCTAGGTCCCCGGACCCCTGGTTGGGAAACACTGTCTTAACAGACCTCTGAGACCATCACAGAGCAGCTGTAGTTGAACTGACATTACACACAGGTATGGTCTATTTAGTCATTGGATCGACATGTGATCATTCAGAAATCACCAGGCAACTTATGAAGGCGATTGTTTGCGCTAAAATTAAAGGGGGGCAGGTACATATGCACATCCAACTTTTCAATTTTCTATTTATAAAAAAAGAAAAATCAAAATCATGTATCAATTTCATTTCACATCCCGATTGTGTGTCACGTAGTGTGTGTCTTTCGCATAAAATTTGTTAAAAAACTGTCAAAAAGTTAATGTATGTTCCATTCAGAAAACCTCTCCCAGAAACCCTAAAAACTATTGCCATCGGGATTGAAAATAAAGGTACTGTATTCACCATCCATCATTCGCCTGAACTTTACATTGTCTTATTTACTGTTCTGTTTTATTGCCTCAATGTTCAGTGCAGCCCTGTGAGGCAACTCCTGTTGTGATATTGGGCTATACCAAAACCATTGATTGGTTACCTGATTGATCCATACAGCTGCTGGGTCACAGAAAGGTCAAATACACACTTTTCTTTCTGCATACAGCATTCTCATGGTTAAACCGTAGAAATCTCCTACTTTTACGTCCCTATTTTGATTTGCTAAAGGCCATTGCAGTGCTCCTAATATTCCATCACAAGACACCAGTGCGTTCTGATAAGTGCCGCCGCTGCCTAACAAGACGGTAAACATGCTAATAGCAAATAAACGCGAGCAATGTTGTTTTTAGCGCTTAGCATTTTCACTCTTATTCGTGCATCTCCTCCTGGGACCGTCAGCCGACCTCCCCGACACCCGAACCCCGGAGCCTCGGGCGACGCGCTCGCAACACAGGGAGGAAATGACGGCTATTTGTAACTGCCACACGCCTCCGACATGTTTGTGCAGCGCCGGGCAGACAAAGACATTAGCGCTTAAGCTGCGCTAACAACGCTCTAAATCACGCTAAAATAAAAGTGTCTCCCGTAACAGTCAGAAGCTTTCCCCGAGGAACGTTTTGATATAGAGTGTGTGGCAGGAGAAGGATAACGTGTTACGCAACGCGCCATTGTTGGCCAAAAGCTAACCAAAACAAACCAGCAGGTAGAGAGGATAAGAAACCCGGTTATATCAGAGTTTACAGTCACTTTATTCATTTCAATCATTTATTCATTTTTAAAATGGTGGTTAAAGGAATGGATTTCAACACCTTAGTAAAAGCATAGGTACTTCTGGTCAAATAGTACTAATATACACCTGAAATATTTGGTGTAGAGGAGCCATTCAACATTGCCAGTGTTTGGGCCCATCTTACATTCTCGGAAAGCCTGTCCCAGACTCTGGCAACATAACACGGAAACGTAACCTCACCATGTTTAGTCCAGACTCTACCATACATTCGAAAACTCCCTCAGTTTCCCTTCTCCCTGAGTAGAAAGTATGTTTCATTTCAGTAAGTGCTGTGAATAATAACTATGTCAACATGACGTGGACAAGTTTTCTTCCTCGGTGTGCATTTATAGTATATCTGCACAGCGCCCCCTTCTGCTCTGGAGTGTGCATCCCAAGCAGTGGAGTAGAAAGCATTGCATTTAGCTTTCAAATGTAGTGGAGTTATAGTAATCCGTTCTCAACACAAACACGGCTCAAGTAAAGTACAGATACCATAAATGCTCTAATATAGGCCCGGGCCTTTATTTACTCACGGCCATCTAGGACCAGGCCTTTATTGGAACCAGGCCACAATTAGAGACAGGCTTTTATTTCTATTTGAGCAAAACGGACGACCAGGAAAATGAAGAAAAACGCGATTTGTGTCCATTTGCACCTAAAATATTACGTTCATTTATTAATTAATGAACATTTCAAACCCTCTCCCAGCGGCTGGAACATTGACGCCTTTTATTTTGTCGGGACAACAGGAAGTGTTTCGTTGCTGTTAGCGGAGCTTTGACATCAATGTCACTGCAGGTTTCTGTTTCGTTTTTACCGCGGACCGGATTATTTGTTGTTATCTTGTGTAAAAGGCGAGTTTAGACGGAGCGTTTGTGTTTGTGATCGATCATGAGACTGACCCGAGAGAAGACGAGACGCTCGCGCTGATGGGAGTTATTTTGAGGCGTGGGACTGACCTGCACACGGAGCAGCTGGACGTGCTTTGAAGACGCGGTGGTGACTTTATTAAAACCCTGGAGGGTCACACAACATTTGTTGCCTTGTTTCCAAAGATAGTCACAGGAGGTTTGAAAAGTGTCTAAATCTGTGTCAAAGTTACGCTCGGATCAGCTCCTCCGCATCGTTCCCCATCGGCCCGGGTTCCCGTTTGCTTACTTCCTGCACGTGAGTTATCATTTACACGAGTATGAGACAAATTCCTAACATGGGGAATATTTCTACCGCTAGTTTCTAATAAAAGCCCCGGCCTGTTTTAGAGACCGGCTTTTATTTGCCTCTGCCAGCCACGAACCCGGCCTCTGTTAGAGACCCGGCCGCTAATGGAATACAGGCCAGTTTTGGAGAATTTACGGTACTCAAAAACTGTACTTTGGTATAGCACTAAATTTCCATAGTTACGACTAAACGGATAAATACAACTCAAAATGGTTAGTACTGAAAGGGTTCAACTTCCGACTTGTTCGATACAGGGGGATATGACAGCTAATTAGCGGGTTATTAGGAACGCAAAGGCAACTCATGAATAAGTGAGGCTGAAATAATCAGTGGCCGCTCCTCGGAAACCTGGCGCCACATCGTACAGGATTACTCGGGCCTTCGGTGATGTGCGCGCGGGGCCTGTTTTTACGCGGTGAGGGGCGCGGGGCCTGTCAGCGCGGGGGACGGGCTGTCAGCTTGTTAATTGCCTGGGCGTGACCTGCTCGCCGCGGCTCACCTGCCTAATTACAGTCCGAGCAGAAGGCGCGTGACACTGTCATCTATATTAGACTGCGCTGCCGCTTTGTCCTTCACTGTCAACTTACGCTGCTTTGACATTTAAATATTTCACAGCCCGGGTGTTTCCCACGTGTCCTTCGGGAGGAAATCGCATAAAGCTAATACTGACAATAGACATTTTCAATCAAGGGTGTTTGTGCTGTTTAGAGGAAACGGGGCTGGTTGTATCGTTGTGTTTTGCAGCCACGCTGTGTTTTGACGTTGTTTGAGGACGACAAGTTTAACGTCCGACTTCTTCTGCTGTGATGTGTTTTCATTCACTCCAAAAATGTTGAAATAAAGATTGTGTTTTATAGGTTCTGACCAATTTGAGTCATAGAGCGTACAATGGCGATGGACTGATGTGAGCTAACGAAGCTTGTTCATGCTAGCATTTTGCTAGCCTTTGGTTTTGGAGCCAGTTCTATAATATAGAATAAACGATGTTGCGCATGTTGAGACAAACACGTGTAGGTAAGAAGGACAAACCTATAATGCCTTAAAGCAGGGGTAGGCAAGTTTGCGTTGAGGAGGGCCGATTTTCATCATCACCAAAACACCAAGGGCTGAACCTCAACATTGTAGCCTAAAGTAAAGAACTTTTTCTGCAAATGCCACAGTTTTACATCAGTGGTTCCCAAGTCGGGACCCAATGCTACCCTTGGAGGACAGGCCCAAATAACCCAAACAAAACCTTAATTTGTCATATATTGTACAAAGTATTGTGTTTTCCCACACAAGTTTTTATTGAACAAGCAGTAAATATGCCTTTAAATCTGAAATTCCAAGCAGTTCAGATGGAACATATTGAAAAAATGTTTCCGGGACTCGCGACCCACTGAAAAAGGTTCTGCGACCCACTTTTGGGTCCTGATCCACCAGTTGAGATTCACTGTTTTCCTGTAGGACCAAGTGGGATATTCTGCCAGGGCATTTTTTGAATACTGACACTATTGCTTGCATTTTTAGAGTACTGTAAAAGGAATTTGATCTTTTATTTGCATAATAATGTTTCTCAAAATCATCTTGAGGGCCAGAGGTTCTGTGCTGGAGGGCCAGATATGACTGACTTTGCCTACCCCTGCCTTAAAGGAACAGGCAACTGTTTTTCCATACTGAGATATCTTCTTACCTGAGCTTAGACGAGTTGATACGTACCTGTCTGGCCTTTGTGCGTGCCCGTGGAAGAGCTTGGTCGCTTCCAACTCCCCCCCCAGTTTGGAGCTATAGGAATATATTGGGAGAAGCCAAATGCTATCAACATCTTTGGTCATTTTGCGTGACTGAGGGCAGACAGTTACACATCAACTTGTCTAAGCTCAGGTAAGAACATATCTCAGTATGAAAAAACAGTGACCTGTTCCTTTAAAGAGGCAAAAATGTTTCAATGGAAAGCCCATTAGAGCGAGGAACTTCCAGAGCCTTCCCCCACTTCATATTGATCATCATAATTTCACCATCGGCGCTTCTTGAGCACAATTTTGCCATTTTATTTCAAGAAACAAATGTCACAATCCCAAACATTGAGACAAACTATCCCACACATTGCATACATGGTCACAATTGAGATCTGACACTTAGGTTTCGTAAAAAGTAAACAAAAGTGCGTAACGTTTCCATAAGTTCATTGATTTCCTATAATAAAAGTTTCAGGTGCTGCATGACCTGCTTTATACTTTCATATATTTAGGACAGGGCTCGTATTTTTATTGAATGAAATGTCCATCATTTCACACTCGTGCGGAGATCAGACCAAGTTCTGAAACCTTCGGGAGGCAGCAGTGGCTTGTGGGATTGTTCTTAGCTCCTTATGGGCTGATGAGGGACATCCTGAGGTTCCTCTGCATTATAGGAAGCATCACAGCTCCTCTCCTCACTCCCTCCTAACTGGCGATGATGTCCGGGTCAACGATGAGGAGAAGGAGCTTCCTACTTATTTCCACTTTTTAGATGCAGCCTGATTTTTTAGAGGTCAAACATTTATTTATAGAAGAGAAGCCAAGTTAACTATAAACTTCGTGAGACAGCTTAGTTTGACTGTACTGATGATGTGCTGCAGTTAGTGGTGGGACTCGATAAATAATGTAGCGAATTAATCACAGCTTCACTTATTCAGGGATAGTATTTCTTTTATAGGGTATATTTTAGATGCTTCTTTGTGTTTTCCTCAGTTTGAACTTATTTTGCTGGAGATGTGAGTCCTGATCATTTCAAACACTTCAAAGACAAGAGCAGTTTGATTTACTTTGGAGAATGATCTTTTTTAAATAAGTTTATTTTTCACAGTAACATTGTTTCTGGCTTCATGCCGTGTTCGTCCAGAAGCAACATCTTACAGGAAAAAGGAAACAGAAAAAGTGTCGCTAAATTAAAGTGTGATTAATTTTGATTTAATTAATCAGAATGAATTGAAAAAAGACCCAGCCCTAGTTGCAATAGTAACTCCTGTCAGCTGTGGTCTGACTACAGTCTTAAAAAGTGTGGATGATTGTCTCGTGGTCCAAGGAATCCTGTTCCAGTCCCCGATGACGTTTCCAAAATGTGTTCTGGGTCTTGGGAGCAGAGCAGACAGCGAGGCTAACGGGCAACTGTTCACTAAATGGAAGTATCGCTTAATCCTAGGGCGAGGAACAAAGTACGGGAAAGCCAAGACTCTAGACAGTGACAGAGCAGTGATGGATTTGGTTGGTTGTTGTGTCCAGGGATACAGAAAGACACAATTTATAGGCCCGGGCCTTTATTTACTCAAGGGCATCTAGGACCAGGCCTTTATTGGAACCAGGCCACAATTAGAGACAGGCCTTTATTTCTATTTGGACGACCAGGAAAATGAAGAGATTTGTGTCCATTTGCAACTAAAATATTAGGTTCATTTATTAATGAACATTTCAAACCCTCTCCCAGCGGCTGGAACATTAACGCCTTTTATTTTGTCGGGACAACAGGAAGTGTTTCGTTGCTGTTAGCGGAACATTGACATCAATGTCACTGCAGGTTTCTGTTTTGTTTTTACCGCGGACCGGATTATTTGTTGTTATCTCGTGTAAAAGGCGAGTTTAGACGGAGCGTTTGTGTTTTTGATCGATCATGAGACTGACCCGAGAGAAGACGAGACGCTCGCGCTGATGGGAGGAGTTATTTTGAGGCGTGGGACTGACCTGCACACGGAGCAGCTGGACGAGCTTTGAGGACGCGATGGAGACTTTATTGAAACCCTGGAGGGTCACACAACTCTCCCCCTGTTTCCAAATGAAGAGTTCATTTGCAAAAGCAGATATCTCCGTTTTGAATTTTTTTCAAAATCGTTTTGGATATTTGCCACTTATGATGCTAAAGTTGTGTGAATTTAGTTAAGAACAAGTGACTTAATATTTTTATGGCACTGAAACAAATCTGGGAATAAAAAACACTGCTATGTAAAGAGAAATGTTGAAGCATACGTTGACTTCTTTCAATGGCACTTATCTGTTTTTGCAAATGAACTCTTCAAATATGGTCACAGGAGGTTTAAAAAGTGGCTAAATCTGTGTCAAAGTTACGCTCGGATCAGCTCCTCCACAGCGCCCCCCTCGGCCCGGGTTCCCGTTTGTTTACTTCCTGCACGTGAGTTTTCATTTACACCAGTATGAGACAAATTCCTAACATGGGGAATATTTCTACCGCTATAGTTTCTAATAAAAGCCCCGGCCTGTTTTAGAGACCGGCTTTAATTTGCCTCCGCCAGCCGCGAACCCGGCCTCTGATAGAGACCCGGCCGCTAATGGAATACAGGCCAGTATTAGAGAATTTACAGTAGTTAAATATTCTTTGCAACTAAGTATGTCTTCTTTAGTTATGTATATTATCGCATAAACCTGTAGTCTAGACAGTTTCCAACTTGATATGATTCTTAGTTCAGCAGTTCATATTATAGTCCGCTCTCAAGTGTCAATGCTCCTGGACTTGTTACAAACTTGCACTGTTAGTTTGGTTAAAAAAATAAAAAATCGAGGGAAGATCTATTTGAAGTGAGAGTTGGGGGGATGTAAATGAGATGCAGATGAGATGCTAATGAGCGCACAGATGAAGAGGGGAAAAGGGGGGGTTGCCAGGTAGGAGGTAAAGTTTGCTTAGAGAGCGCGCGGTGAGACCGGAGCCGGGAGCACACCGGTCGGCTGAGCAGTGAGCGGACTTCCCATGATGCCGCGCTGCACCGGCCCCGCCCCTGGGCTGATGAATGCTGATTAAAGGCCCAATTACATCTCATCACAACAGCTCCATCTCCCCGCTCTCCACAGTGCATGGGCCAACTTCTGCTGCCATCAGTCTTTCAAACTTCATTAACCATGTCAGGAATCTACACGTGATTTAAAATGAAGCAGTTTGGATTTGTCATTTTTGTGTTAAAATCAAAATATCTACTGACCCATGAATGTTTAAAAGAACCTGTGAACTGCTAAAATGCTAACAGGGGGTTGATGAGCATGCGCAACATTTTCGTTTGACCTTTTGTCATTGTCAGCAAACAGTTAGCCCCGATTAGCTCGAGGTGTGTTCAGACCAAACTGCTGTTTTGGGGTGTTTTTCTGATCTGTAACAATACACCCAAGGTCTACACCAGGCTGTCTCTCAATGTTCAAGCTCAAATTCACCTAAAACTATTGAAACAGTGTCCGATTAGCGCTCGTAGCAGCTAATGCTATATGAAACTATGCTAAGTTATAATAGACTAATAGACTTAAAAGTAGCTTTATATGTAGTTAATGGTTTTAGTGACTTTATTGGTGCATATTTCTTGTTTTCGTTTGATCGATCCATGCTAGCGTTAGCTGTAGCATGGATGAGAATCCAACACACATACTCTGCACTGATCCAGCCACTAAAGCTGCCTCTCCCGTCAATCGTGTTGGAGTAGTACTGCGTTTTGCTGAACAACTACAGGAATCAATTTGAAATAGCTGGTTACTTACTTCGGGCTAATCCGATGCTTAGTCAGACTGCTCGTTTTACGCACGAGCAGCACAGCCTATGTTTATCTAGCCACTGAGAGCTGAACACTTTCCTGAGCGAAAGAGCAAAGAGCAAAGAGTTTCTGCAGCACAATATCAAAGCGCTGGCTTTGCCGTGCCTCAGAAACAGGGCCAACACATGTCCACCAGCCCCTGTAGCACCTAACTCCCCACGCCGCAGGAAAAAGGCTGAAGGAGACAACTCCTCTGTTCTGTAATAAATATTAATCACATTTACAGTAGTATCCAATCAACTGAGCCTACATACAGTGGGGGAAAAAAGTATTTGGTCAGTTTCACATAGACATTGTATTGGATTTTGGCCAAATACTTTTTTCCCCCACTGTATACATACAAACTGCTAGCTTATCAGCTAAACCCATTTGAGATCTACAAACATCTTCTTCTGAGACACTGAACAGTGAAGAGGCACCAAGAGCCCCCACACCTGCAGCACGGAGGAGGCGTCACAAGAGGAGCTACAGGAAACAACAAAAGGGACCAACGAGGAGATGGTGATAGACTGTGGAGGGAGCTGTGCAGGAGGAAGAGGAAGGACGAGGTGGAGCTGACCAGTGCAGGACACCACGCTCTGAGACGGGGACAAGCCCAGGAGGCGGTGCACCGTTTCAGATGATCAGAGGAGACAGAGGGCAGCTACAGTTTCTCCATCCTCCAAGGTCATGCGGGTGGAGTGGCTGAAGGACAACGAGATCATCGACCCGGCCGAGGACAGGAACTTCTACATCACCGTGGACACAATCTGATCATCAAGCAGGCGCGTCTGTCCCACACGGCCAACTACACCTGTGTGGCCAAGAACATCGTGGCCAAGCGCAAGAGCTCCACCGCCGTGGTCATCGTCTATGGATTTCCCATCAACCAGTGCTCCTCCTGTGACCAAAACAGTGAAGATGGCGGACGCGACACAACGATCTTTCACCAATGAAAAAAAAAAAGAGTGGAAAAAGAGTAGTGCCACTGAATGGGTGCTGCTGCCGGATGCTCTCTCATCGAATGCAATTTCTCCATCTGTGAGATCAATAAAGTATCATCTTATCTCATCTCATCTCATATAATAATGGTGATATTATTATTAATGAATAATAATTAAAAAAATCTTGAAGCCTGACTGTCATGCGTGACATCTCGGCCCGACCGGGTTCGGGTCAGTCTCAGGCATAAAATCTTAAAGGCAGAAGCCCCCATTTTGCCATACTGTGATATGTTCTTACCTGAGCTTAGACAAGTTGATATGTACCTGTCTGGTCTTTGTGCTAACTTCACCCCCGTTTGGAGCTATAGGAATACATCGGGAGAGACCAAATGCTACCAACATCTTTGGTCGTTTTGCGTGACTGAGCGCACGCACAAAGACCAGGCAGGCACGCATCAACTCGTCTAAGCTCAGGTAAGAACATATCTCAGTATGGAACAATGGTGGCCTGTTCCTTTAACTCCAGGAGCAAATGCTAAGCGGAAACTTTGAGCCGCTTCAGGTCAATGTAGCACTTTCTAACCAATGGGGATCAAGTTGTTACCACTAAGTGTAACACAGCAGAATGTTTGTCTAACTGTATGACTATTCCATACATAAACATTTGACGTAGAGGTGAAGACAGGACATGAGCAAACATTGTCAGGCGCGCGGGGTAAAACCATTGCACTTCCGCCCCCCCCCCCCCCCCCCCCCCCCCCCACGCACAGCCCACAGCCCGCTCTGATCTGGCCTCATTGCAAGGTTGAGTGCAGCCGAGCAGCGCAGCCACACACGGGGAAGCGCCTCTGTCATTTTCAATGTCACACATTTCAATTTCCAATCATCGGGCCCTCTCTCCTCTCTCTCGGCGCCAAAGAAGAAGAAGAGAAAAAAAAAAAAACATCCTGGGAATTTGTCAATCTGCGTCTGTGTGTCTTCGCCGTTCGCTTTTGACCGCGCCTCCCAAACACCTAGTGGCTATTATCCAGACTCACGTCTCCACGCTCGCTCTTGTTCCGCACAAGGAAAGGGGAAAAAAAAATGCAATTTCGCCGTCCGCGCCTCTGATGGCATCCAAATGAAAGACCATTAATATTCGGGCGGCGGCGGAGGCGTGTTAAATATTGTCATTCCGGCCCGTGTTTTCGGAGAGGCAGATGAGATGATCACATTTGTTTGGAGGCTCTGTACACGTGTTTGTCTTGGAGAGGTTGAGGGGAAGCCCGCGGGCGCTCGCTCAGACTGACACCTTATAGAGGCAGGGTATGTGAAGTGATGGGGAACTTTAATGGTTTAATGGTACAAACAAACACTGGAGTACTGGTATACACCCCGCGATGGCAAACCATTACACCAAAGGCAACATGAGTGGGTCTGCGA